>NC_045543.1:46562940-46875440 GCF_009769535.1 Thamnophis elegans
TCAAGTTGCTTTCAAAACGATATGTGATGAATTTCTAACAACTGGCGTGGCTAATGCAAGGGATCATCTCAAATGGAATTTTGCTCTTGTAGCTCATGTCCTAGAGTTGATGGAAGAGCACCATGTGCCTCTGGATGGTAATTATTGCAGGCAGTGCATCACTTGAACAAAAGCTTTTAAGCTCACCAGCTGCACTTTTAGAATTTTTGTTCATTTAAAACTGTTTTGCAAGCTCTGGCTTTTAAGGATTATTGTTTCTGAAGAGAGATCAAGAGCCTGATATAGCAGGAAAATGGCATTTCAATTCTTTGAGAGAAACCCCAACAGTTTCTCATGAAAACATACACCTGAGGAACTCAATATCCTAGAATTGATGTTTGATTGGATTTTGTTTTTGTTGAGACCAATGCTTGTATATGACAATCCTCCCAATTCTACTATGGGGTATGCCTAACATTGATCTAAACAATTGTGTTTTCTAGATCATTCCCCTGTAGAGCAGTGCCTTCCTTGCAGTTCTTCCCTCTGATAGAGTAGTCCGCATAAATAGAACAGGAAGGAAATCGATCCAAGTTAATTAGCAGTAGATCAGTTTTTGATTGATTGATATCCAGATCAATCAACAAATCTAGGCTGTTTATTTTTGCTTTGTTTACTGATGTTTGACCTTGAAACAGAAATTTACCATCCATAGAAGCAAGTGGGATATATTAAGAATTTGACCAATTGGAAGACCCCATAACATTATTTAATCATAGGAGGGCGAAGGATTATCTTGTATTAAAAATACAAGTACACTTCATCTGAGAGTTATCTCAATTTTGTTTACAAAATTAAGATTCAGCAAGAATGTTTGAGAAGGGGAAAGTTGTGGTTTTGGAAAAATAGTGACTATGCACCCTACAGGAAAGTTAAAAGGATAATTATGCTCAGTGGCTGGGATGACTTGTTCATTTCAGGAAGGAATAGTCAAGGACAATGTTTCCGCTGGTCTCTGTAACATGTTTGCTAGATTCTTTGCAAAGAAGGTGACTCATATCCCTCAGACACCTTTTAAATGGAGTCTAATGTGATCTGGGATAACATCTTGTGACACGGTCATTCAACCTTGTGAAGACCGAATAACAGCATAGAATCTTCTATAATAAAATTTCCATCACATGTGGCTAGATCTATGCCCTTCGTGGCTTCTTTGGATGAGTATGAGTAGCTAGAGTCAAGAGGTGGTGAATGTTTCTTTGAGAGGAGACATAGTACTTCAGCTTTGGAAGAAATTGTGATATGCTGTTCCTTAAAAAAAACCTATCTTGATCAAGCTAACTTTTGCCAGGTATTTAACCTTCCCTTTTTGAGGAAGGTGCTGGAGATAGTAATGGTGAATCAGTGTAGTAATTGGTGAAGCCCATTATCTAGATCCCTTCCACTCTGGACTTAGACTCAGGCATGAGACAAAAACAGCATTGGTTGACTTGGTGGGTAACCTGAGAGTCTGCTCCTCTTTGTCTTATCATCAGACTGCTTACTATCTTAATACTACTGCCCATGGTATCTTACTGAACTGCCTATAGCAGAGATCCACAACACCTCGTGCAAACAAACAAAGCAGAGGTGGGTTTCTGCCAGTTCGCCCCGGATCAGGCGAACCGGTAGTGGCAGTGGCAGGAGGCTCTGCCCACCCACCCGGACGCTTGTGCGCATGCACAGAAGCACTAGCAAACCGGGTAATAAAATAAATTGAAACCCACCACTGAAACAAAGCCCCATCTGCAGAATGCAGGCAGCACATGACTCCCTCTCCAGTTCACAGAAAATCCTCTCTCCATGGAACTGGTCCCTGGTGCCCAAAAGGTTGGGGGTCGTTGGCCTATAGGTTTCCCAACCTATAGGGTTGGGAAATGGGGATACCATTTTATTATGGTACTGTTCCTATTGCTGTGGAGTTTTCAGTCATTATTAAGTGAAGAAGTCAAGCCCACAATTATTCTAACATGGACTCCCTCAGAGCTCAATTCTCACTTCATTTCTATTTAATATTATGTGAAAATACCTAGAAGTATTTGGGATGAGATATCAGTATGTGGATGACACTCAGTTGCACACTGCTGTCCTTGGTCAAATCAGAAGTGTTTGTTTATTAATTAAATTTGTATAGCTTTCCAATCTTACCAAATGAAACTCACAAAAAATGGGGGAATTCTCACTCAGAGAGAGGACGTTGTGGATCTGGATGGGCCAAAATTACCCCATAGGTTGAATCCCAGAAAGACAAGATTATTATTTGTTCAGAAATGTCAGTGATTCCTCATGCTCTACTGATGATTGTTTTCACCTTGTCCACAGCCTGAGGTTTCTTCTGGGCTCACATCTCTAGGTGGAACAATGGAGGGAAGCCAAGGCCAAAGGGACCTTTGTGCTTATTTCTCTGGTAGTAGTTGAAGCCCTATCTGGACCCTGAAGCCATCATGATCATCATTTATACTCTGTCTTTGAAGATAATCTGTAAAGATCAGCTTGTGCAAGGTGAAGCAACCAGGATGTTTGGAAATGAGAGTTGCCAGTGTTATGTAACACCTATTATCTGGTTAATTTGTTGGCCATTAGTGAGTTTCCAGGCCCAGTGCTGATTATTACTTACAAATCTCTGCATATCTGAGTTGCAGGGCAACAGAAGAAATGAGGTTGCTTAGGACTGCCACCACAAGAGATCAAAGGGGCATGGACCTAAAGGCAAGTCTTCTCATTGGCAAGATGTTGTAAACCAATTTATCTCTTGAGGTGCATCAGCCTTATTGGCTTTCCTTTGAGTCATTAAACAGTCTCATTTCTCTGAATATTTGGAGATTGATTTTTAGTTGTCTGGTTCATGGTTGATCTGTAGCTGCTATCTTTTTATTCTGCTGGTATTGAATTGCATATTTTGCCTTGTGAACCATCCATAGCCTTCTGGACTGAATGCTATGTAAACCTTTGCAGATAAATAAATACATCACTTCTCTGTCTACAACCTAGGATATCTGTGGTAAAACCTGTGATATCCATAAATCTATTCCCTGGAAGTATTTTGAAGCAGTTAAATGCAATCTTTCCAGTAAAAATCAGTAGCTTTGGTAGGTAACGGATGTGTACCATACCAAAATTTATATTCTGTTAGTGCAGACAAAGGAAAGTTTCCTGGATTTGTTTTTTTGATAAGAGTAGTGATTGGAATAGCTTGGTGTTTGTTTTGGACTTCAGAGCTATTGGTGGAAATTATAGTAGAGGTTGAAATCATCAAAGGTCTTCCAGTTCATGAAACAAGCAAGATGATCATGAAATGTGGTTCCAATGCTATTGAGACTCAGCTGTAGAAAACAAGTGTTGTAATCTTCTGCCTGTTAAAACAACTGCCATTTATTTGGAGTTAAAATATAGCTTTCCATGCAAAAATTATTGTCGTTATTCATATTTTCTTAAACTGTGAATTAGGAAGGGAGAGTGTGGTTTTCAGCCAAACTTTTATGGATTTAGACATTAGGCCTGACATTAAGCAATGACTGATTAGACCTTCTAACAACCCATTAAGTTCTACTCTCTGAGTTTTGGATCATAGCTGGTTATAAAGTTCTCCAATAAGCCTTATATATCTGATTCTCCTACTGCATTATAACTTCGGGTTGCGTGATATAAAAATTCCCTACAATATAGAGAATAAAAGACATAGGAGGTAGAAAACAACTGGGAGAATAAGTGGAATAAAAGAAAGGGTGTTAGGGATTCATCAGAATAAGTGGAATAAAAGAAAGGGTGTTAGGGATTCATCATTTATGCTTGTAGTGGTACCAAGTAGAAGAATCTTATCAGCAGGACACCATTCTTAGCTAAAGGAATTTGCTTTCTGCCTCAAGAGTGATGATCATTAAACTGGCTTTGAAGAAATTAACAGACACATTCATTGACTACTGTTGGGAAATGCCCACCAGGGCATGGAGGAAGACACAAGTGAAGGATTAGCCTTGAATTGTGCAACTGCAAGAGATTCAGGACTGACAGCGCCCCCCCCCCCCCCCCCGGACCATATCTGTTCCCAAGAGAAGGCAAGCAGTCTGGAGGATTCCTATATAACCGGTAGAATATAATGAAGTAGTTAGCTTGGATCTGGTTGCTTGCACCTGACTACTGACCACCGTCATTGGTACATGGTATCTTGAGGTCCAGAGTGGATAGACTTCCAGATACCAAATATGGAAAGAGATGGAAAGATCTATCTCATGTCCTGCTTATGTACTTCCAGATGTGCTTCTAGACTAGAGGTGCTAATAGCCACTTAGAAACAGGAAGCTTACATGGGAAGGTATTTATTATGTTGTCATAGTTTTTCTTGTCCTGCCTTACAAAAACAGCTAAATCCATAAAGCATGAATGGAAGGAATCATCCTCAGACTATGCATTACTGGAAAATCCTGCCTGAATCCTCACTCTGTGCTTATCTTTCGCCACAGGTTAAAAGGCAAATGGGCTGATGTCTCCTCTGTTCAGCAACAGGTGATGCCCAGAACTATAAACTGAACTGGGAGTTCCTAAAATGCAAAACATATGAGTGGTTTGGTTGGATTAAAGCTGACATTAAGAACGAACACGTAAGTTCTGGCAAATTGTTGGAATCAATATATTTTTCCTTCTCTTTTTTTTTCCTCCTCCAGTTTTAATTGCAAACTTGATTTTTCCACAATTCTCACCGTGTCTTTGGAGATTACTAAGATTTATTGGATATGCTTATTTACACAGGTTTCAGACCCACTAAAAACCAATTAGGTAGGCATGCTGGGAGCAGACCTATATGATTAAGCATACAATTTGCGCAGCATTGTTTACTTGCTTCTGTCCACAAAGTCTAGGAAACCATCTTTCAGGGTGGCAAAGAGTAGCTTGTTTTATTCCTCTCCACCACCACCTAAATCTCATGAGGAGGTGCCAAACTGGGCTACAAAATTCTGGACAACTGCCAAAAAGCAGCAGACGGCACATAACGCTGTAATATAGTACTTGATGTGGTGGCTCAGTGGCTAAGACACTGAGCTTGTCGATCAGAAAGGTCGGCAGTTCGGTGGTTCAAATCCCTAGCACCACATAACGGAGTGAGCTCCCGTTACTTATCCCAGCTTCTGCCAACCTAGCAGTTCAAAAGCATGTAAAAATGCAAGTAGAAAAATAGGAACCATCATTGGTTGGAAGGTAATAGTATTCCGTGCACCTTTGGCATTTAGTCATGCCAGCCACATGACCACGGAGACGTCTTCGGACAGCGCTGGCTCTTCGGCTTTCAAACGGGGATAAGGACTGCCCCCTAGAGTTGGGAACAACTAGCACATATGTGCAAGGGGAACCTTTACCTTTATAGTACTTGTGCCGTGTCATGCACTCTAGATCCAGTAACTCTTCCTTCATTACTTGCATTTGTTTTTGTATAACTCTTCTTGGGAAGGTCAATGTTTGGCTGTTGTTCTTCTCCCTTTCTTTTTATACCTGCCTCCTCCAGGTGTATAGAGATTTATACACTGTCAAGTAGTCTGGACCTCATTGTTCTAGTTGACCTGGGGCATTCAAACTTCCTGTTTGAGGAAAAAGTTTACGAATGGCTGTTCTTGCAGCAGCATTGTGCTTCTCTTATTTTAAGTGGCTTCATCCTGGGGGAGAAAAACAAACAAGCATAAGCTATCCTATCTTTTAACCACAAGAGCTTTGGAAAGATTATGATAGAATGATCAATATTCTCTGAAATGCTGAGCTCTCACCGCAGGAGAATGCACTTGATTCAGCAGTTTGCTAGGATTGTGTACTGTAATCTAGCTTTGGCTTCAGAAACATCTCAAAGGAATGAAGCGATTTTCTCTTTTTACCAGAATATGGACGTGTTTTTTTACATTGGAATATTATCTCTTACCTCATTTCTCCCAAATAGATTTGATTGATGAGATTAGGCAAAGATGAATTTATCTTTATTTTGATCATTCCATTTGTTAATTTTGTACCAAGTTCAGATGATATGACTGTGCACAATAGAAAAAAAAATAGTGCTATTCTTGCCTGTCATGTAGCTGTTAAGATGGATCATCAGAATGAAGAAGAGGGGAAGGGAAGGAGCCAGTTTGATGAAGTGGTTGTAGGTCTAAAAGCCAAGAGACTATGAGTTTTAGACATGAAATCCAACTGGGTGATCTTGGGCCAGTCATTCTGTTTCAGCCCAACATTGGGCTCAACCTGTCAGTATTGTTGTGGGGAAAATAGGAGTCAGAGGGAGTATTATGTATGTTTTCTGCCTTAAGTTATTTTATTTTTTAAAAGAAGTAAAGAAAAAAAGGGAGGAAGAGTAGGAAGTGTAATGATCATTTGGCTCCACCAGTGTGATTGAAAACACCAAAATTCACATGAAGATTTTTGAACTCTCCAAGCCATTCTATCCAGCTCAACATCGCTGTCACTTTTGCTTTCTTCTCTTTGCTTTAAAAAAAATCCCCAAATCAAAAACCCTGTGTTTTTTTCAGCCATTGCACATTAAGAACTCTTCCAGCACATTACACATTGTGCTGGAAGAAATCATAACATTCCCATCCATCACTTAGTGGAATTCTTTGATTGTCCATGCAACTTGCTAGTGGTTCAATGTGAGAAATTAATAGCTAACTAGTTAAAGAATCATAGCAAGGAAAGCACGTAACAGCCTTATAACCTTTTTGTAATAGATGCTTGTTTTTTAGACCTCCCAGTTAAACAGGAGCGAAAGGGCACCTAACAGACAATGAGAAATTATGCAACAGCATCTTGCTCCCAGATTCACTCAGTGTGATCGTACATTTATTTCCAAGAGTTTGTTGCAAAACTCAGCCCATGGCCAACTTTGTTGCTGCTGTTGCAAATCAGATTTGCAGAAAAAAGTGCATAGGTAAAATGTCATAATTCAGAGGTGATCAATCTGACCTGAAATTGACAACTCAATTCAATTCAGAAATTCAGATTCAATCAGGAGACTAAACCCATATTGTTTAGTACAGTAGAGTATCTTCTGCAGCCACTTTGTATTTTACCTTGTATTATATATGAGCAGTGCTCATCTCCATTTCAAAGCCGAACAGCCAGCGCTGACCGAAGACATCTCCGTGGTCACGTGGCCAGCATCACTAAACATTGAAGGCACACTGCACACTGTTACCTTCCCACCAAAGGTGGTTCCTATTTTTCTACTTGCATTTTTACATGCTTTTGAACTGCTAGCTTAGCAGAAGCTGGGGCAAGTAACGGGAGCTCACCCCGTTATGCGGCGCTAGAGATTCAAACCGCCGAACTGCCGACCTTTTTGATCGACAAGCTCAGCATCTTAGCCACTGAGCCCCCGCATTGCCTAAATATAAATAAATACACAAATAAAAATCAGATATTCATTCCATAGAAATATAACCAAAGTGGAAGACATACAAACACTCCAGGCATTGTTTTTGTTTTTGTTTAGAAATGTACCAACCTGACTCCCATAATACAAAGGGAAGCCAGACCGGGCAGTTAGAAAATTTATAGTGTGAGAAATGTGTCCTTGTATTCTATACAATATCATCAAACATAAGGAGTGGGCTGGAAAGGGGTCTTGAAGATCATCTAATCCAACCCCCTTGCCCTGTGCCTCCAGGAATTCCCTGTCATAACACTGGCTAGACAAGCCTGCTGTTTTGAGATTGTGAAATGTCCAATCAAAAACCTGAAGAAAGCCTAGAAAACAGTCAGCTGTCATATTTAATGGCGATAAGGTCATACAAGTATTACCTTCTCTTCTAAGACAGACGTTGTTACGTAGTCTTTCACTTCCCCCCCTTTCTCTCTTACTTCTTTCCAAAATGTTCTTCAGCTGCTTTTTTTGAAGGGCATTCATATGGTGAGTACATGTGGTTATTTGCCTTTTGTTGCATTTTTATTAATAACAAAAAAGAGAAAAGTTACTTTATTGTCATTGCACCTCATACAGCAAAATTAAACGCCATCTTCAGTTTATATTATAACTATAAAAATAAACCACAAACACACATCCTTCACATTCTATACAATTGAATTGAAACCCGATATTGCATTAGTATTGCACTATACAGTTGAATTCAATATACTGTAGTTACAGCCCTGGGATAGAAGCTGTTTTTCATCCTGTTTGTCCTTGTTTTTTATTATCCTGTACCGTCTGCCAGATGGCTAAAAAAAAAAAAAGGAGCAAAGCATCATAGGGATGGAGATTCATGCATTGTCAAAGAGAAGGGAGAAAAGAGCACATAATAAGTGCTTGTTGTGTGTTTGAGTTGTTTTCCATACCATCCTAAAGTTCAAACAGATTGCATGGAAAGATTGGCTTTACCTGCCTAATAAATATGCAGCGAGAAGGACTTTAATTTCAAGATGGAGACAGGAAGCCTTCCTAGCTTGCCATTCTGTTCCAAAGAAAAGCCTGCTTTCCCTCTCCCCTCATTCTGCCCCCCCCCCTCTTGTCTAGGTATCATGCAGTAGACTCTGCAATATAAACCTGGAAATGAAATCTTCAGCCAAGTTTGAAACTCCTGAGACTTCTGGAAGTTGATCTGAAAATGCTGAAATCTGGAACTAAGATACAACCTCATCATTTTCCTCCAGTGGGTTTTTTTTTTAATTGAGTTCTCTCCCTGCTCAAATTGCCTATTCAAACTTTCCCTCCAATTTGCAGACAGAAATTGGGTGGATCCTTTCCTGCACTTCTAGTGAAGAACAAGAAATTCTTGGGATTTAATTGGAATTTAACTGAGTAAGGAAAGCTCAGAGGGTTGCAGACCCCAAGAGAGATAATTGTAGGATGAATGATAGGAGATACACAATATCAAGCCACTTTACAATTAAATAGGTATAAGAATATCACACTCCGCAGCAATGCGGATTTCACTCCAATTGTCTCCTCGAAATTCCACCACAGATTGTCATTAATCAAACTGAAATAAGCACTAGAATAAAGTACAGGATAATTTTTCTGCCTGTCACTACTCATCACTTTCTACAGACACAGAGGGAAATAGGAGTGTACAGATCAGCTTCTGTGATTGACAGGCTTGGAATAAATACTCCCAAGAGCTTAACATCCTGTACTTACTTATTCGACCGCATTTGTATGTTGTAGAAGCTGAACTCTCGTGCCTTGTTCTAGATTTGAAAGGTGCCACTGGTGCCAACCTTTCCTGGGACTTCTCCCAGGAAAAAGCTGGTGCCTTCACATATATGCCATTAATAGAAGTGTGGCCTCCTTATCACAGCTTTAAGGCAACCAGTCTGGAAAGAGTGGCATTATATGCTCCTTGAAAACAGCTGATAAGTAGCCTCTTAATCTCTATCCAAAATAGAATTGTTCAGCAACACTAGAGAAGTGTGGAAAGGACATTCACTATTATTTCACTCTGAGCATACATTTAATGGATTCTTCTTCGGCTCTGGTTCCTTCTTTGGGATTTTACCCAGCCTATCAGCATCCAGCTGTCCTTGACAGTGCTTGGAAATTAGCAGGAAATTTGGTCCTTCCAAATCAAGTGATTGGGACAGCAGAGATTCCAAGAATGCTGTTTATTATAGTCAGGTGAAATCTCAAAATCTTGAATCCTGTTCAAGTTTTTTTCGGTCCCATCTTACGGTGAACAAAATCAAGGCAGGTTTGTTTTGAATCTCTTTCTCATACTTTCTTCTGTCTCAGGATTGGAAAATCTGTTTTCCAGATCCCTCCTTAATGGCTCACTCATATCTCCCCAAGACCAGCTCTAGTTTCCTTCCTTTGAGAGAGCATCAAAAAATGCCATAGGTCCAAGTAAGATGCAGAAGTTGAAAAACAACCCAGAAGAAGGCATGGATAAATTATGTATACTATACCATACCACGAAAAAGTTGTGAGGACAGAATACTCAACTCCCAAGCGTCTCTTTTACCTTTCTGCCATCCTATCTTTCTACCAGAATCCTGCCATCCTAATGTCATTAAGCCTAAAGGCAGATATAAATCTGTGCATGAAAGAGCAACTTCTCCATGGTTCTGAAGACAAATATCTCATGAGTAACCTGTGTAATGTTTGGACGGAGTATGTGGAAGAGTGTCAGCAATAGAATTAGAGGCAAAACACAGGTGTAATATAATCATCCTGTGGGAGAAAGCTCTAGTTGGATTAGGCCTGTGTTCAACGTTCTTTAGCTTGAACCTTTGTTTTGAAGGTTTTGCCTGTTAGACTACCAAATAGTCTTGAACATATTCTTTCCAAGCCTTGGGTAAGTTTTGTGTTGTGCATTATTTATCTCTAGCTTACTCAAAGGCTGTCTTCACTGCTTCTGTTTCTCACTGATAGATAATCTAGCTCAGCTGTTAAATTCAGTGGGTTTCAATGTTTTTGTGTATGTATAGGAAAAAATATTATTATTATTATTAGTGGCCTTGAGCATTTTCTTTGCTTGAAAGGCAGAGCAGGTTAATTTATCACAAAATAAAACTCGAGTTAGAATACAGTGGGTTCGATGCCTCATGAAACCATAAATCACAGAAATGTATTGGTTATAACATCACAGCAAAAACAAGCAGCCTGCCGTTATGGTGTCCAAACAGGAAGATCAGGTGTCCTCTCCCTAACCACTAATATTGAGTGATTCCCATATTACTGGATCAGGTGTAGTGTGTCAGCTGCAGCCAACAGGCAGTCCGATTTCATTGTCACAAATTACAAGTTCAATCTGATTTTCTTTCCCATCTGTTAGGATTACATCAGGATAGGAATGACCAAAAAGGATTAGTGCCATTCCATTGCCTCGTGGTCTGATTTTTTGCAGTCACTGAGAAACTTCGAAATAAGACTGTTGATATGGTCGCTCCATGCCCTGAATTTCCATTCAGTATAAAATGCCTCGGGGATATCTCACGAGCGTCCTGTGCTCAGCAACAGTATCCTTGGTTTCAGTAATTATAGTCATACTAATGGTTATGTTCATATGATTTATGATCTTCATCGTGTTTCTCCTTCCCTTCTAAATTGGTGTGATGAACTGTCACTGTAAACAAATAAATTTCTCTGATGAAATAAAGCAATATTCTAATGGGAAGTTGGAGTTAATTACTAAAATCAGCTCAGAATCGTTAAAACACCAGAGTGGCAATGCATAACTGAATGAATTGTAATTTTTTTTTAAAAAAAGATGTATAATTCATTTGACTGTACAAAAATGGATAGAAGCTAATCTGTTCCATAAATATATGATCTCTATTGCAGAATTTAATTTATTTCAGTAATCATATTTGGACTGCTATTTTTTCAATGATTCCATTGAAATCAGAGTTTCAAACAGAACCCCTGTGGATACCAATGTATTTCATTGACAGACCCTTCCATCACATTTACTATTCTTGTTCCAAGGACCAAGACCAGGATTTCTATTAAATAATATCAGTCATTAGAAATATGCTCTAAAGCAGGGAGCACTGGCAGGAGGATTACAGGAGTCTGTAGAACACCTAGTGAATAGAGATTGCCTTAGAGGCATTTCCATTATTATGTCAGCGGAGTCAGTCTGGGTCAGGTATCCACCTTGGTTCCTGATGACTTGTTGAGTGAAAATATGGTTAAACACCCATTTATTTCAAGGGAATTTTAGAAAATAATATCTTGATGAACTTAGCTCTGTGAATCAGACATGATTGTTGTCTTTTTCTACTTGTTTAATGACAGCTTTTTTTTGGCAAGGTCATGACTAGCCTTTTTAAACTATCCTCCATTCTGCCAACTTTTCTAATTAGAGTTTCCAAAGCAACAATTGGGTTGTTTCCATTTCATTATGCCCTGGATTGGGGGAGGGGAGAGGGAGACAGAAACAGAGAGATTGAAAAATGCATTTACCCTGCATTTTTTCACTTTTGCAAAGCATCCTCTCGGCGGCTTTCGATACCATCGACCATGGTATCCTTCTGCGACGACTGCGGGAGGTGGGGGTGGGAGGCACTGTCTTGCAGTGGTTCTCCTCCTACCTCTCGGACAGGTCGCAGTCGGTGTTGGTTGGGGGACAGAGATCGACCCCTAGGCCCCTAACATATGGGGTGCCGCAGGGGTCGGTCTTGTCCCCCTTACTATTTAACATCTACATGAAACCGCTGGGCGAGATCATTCGGAGGCATGGGATAAGATACCATCAATACGCGGACGATACGCAGCTGTATCTGTCCGCCCCATGCCAACTCAATGAAGTGGTGGACGTGATGAACCAGGGTCTTGAGGCCGTCAGGGACTGGATGAGGGCAAACAAGCTTGTACTCAACCCTGAAAAGACCGAGTGGCTGTTGTGTTTCCCTCCCAATAATTTGGCTTGTGTTCCATCGCTCAGGCTGGGGGGCCAAACATTACACCCCTCAGACAGGGTTCGCAACTTGGGAGTCCTCCTGGACCCACAGCTGACCTTTGATTACCATCTGTTGGCTGTGACTAGGGGGGCATTTGCCCAGGTTCGCCTGGTGCGCCAGTTGCGACCCTACCTGAACCGGGAGGCTCTCACAACAGTCACTCGTGCCCTTGTGACCTCTAGGCTGGAATACTGCAATGTGCTCTACATGGGGCTGCCCTTGAAGAGCATCCAGCGACTTCAGCTAGTTCAGAATGCGGCCGCGCGAGTGATCGTGGGCGCACCTCGGTTCGCCCACATAACACCTATCCTCCGCGAGCTGCACTGGCTACCTGTTGATCTCCGGGTGCGCTTCAAGGTGCTTCTTACTACCTATAAAGCCCTTCATGGTAGTGGATCTCCGTACTTGAGAGACCGCCTCCTGCCAATTACCTCCTCTCGACCCATCAGATCTCACAGATTAGGCCTCCTCCGAGTGCCATCTGCCAGCCAGTGCCGGCTGGCAACTACGCGGAGGAGAGCCTTTTCAGTAGCAGCTCCGACCCTCTGGAACGATCTCCCCGTGGAGATTCGTACCCTCACCACCCTTCAGACCTTCCGCACAGCCCTCAAGATCTGGCTATCCCATCAGGCCTGGGGGTAAAGAGTATAATCCGCCCCCACCCGAATGTTGAATGAATGTTGCTTGATTTTAATTATACATTGTGTTATATGTCATTGTATGTTCCCCCTCCCATATAAGTTGTTAGTCGCCCTGAGTCCCCTCAGGGAAAAGGGCGGCCTATAAATAAACTTATTCTATTCTATTCTATCCTAGAAAGAGTGTATTCACCTCTTCCTGAAAAAAGATTCAGTGTATATAATATTTATGGAGAAAGAGAACATTTTGTCCCACAATCATTTGCCACCATGTTCCTCTTCTTTGCTAAACTTTCATGAAACGTCTGTACAAATATCCAATTAGTACTTTTAAAACTTTGCTTAGAGCTATAAATGAACTTGATGGGAACTTAAAAGGGCTCAGTTGTAGCATATAAGTCAAACCCAGAAGGCCACCTTCTTCCAGGTAGAGAAGGAACAGGTATGTCTGGCTTGATTTCAAATGTGATGCCATGACCGATCTGAGGGTTGAAGCCTAAAATTCAAGGGTTGAGACTCCTTGACAACATCCAACTATTCTTAGAAGAGTTATTGTCGAAGGATTCTAGACAGCAGCTTTTAGCAGTCTGATGCAACGCTGATTTAGAACAGTTGTTCTTTTTATTATTTCAGTGGAATACATAGGCTGGCTCCATAAAATGCCTAATCTCTATTGAAAATGTGTTTTCATTGCGGTAAACCTTCTGGATTGGTATTCTTTCTAGTGCATTCATTACAATTTGGGGGACTGATAGAATTTCAAAGTGCTTAGAAGACTACCTTTTTCCATAAAATGTGACATGAAATGGGTAGAAGAGTTGTGGCTTTTGCATTTTCAATATATATAATATAGAAATTATTGATTAGGTACAAATTTATTCTCAACCCACAAGATAGAAATTTAATATTAAATAGCTACATTTCTATATATATATATATATAAGGTCACCTGGCTGTTTTGTGCTTAAGTCATGGTCTCCTAGTTTCAATCCTGGTGCCTTAACCACTACCCCAAAATGGTTTTTTAAAGGTGTGTGTGTGTGTGTGTGTGTGTGTGTGTGTGTGCGTTGTTTCTTTGCTATGCCTGACATTATTAATGTTTTCTGGCTTATTGCATGGTTGCAAGGTACTGCGCTTCACTACTAAGGATTGCATTATGGGACGTAGTGACCATTTCCCCCAATAATATAATAATAATATTTTTTCCCAAAGTGTCTTGCCATTGCCTGCTTCCTATGGCTGAGAGGAAATGACTAACCGAAGGTCACCCGACTGGCTTTGTGACCATGGGAGTACTAGAACTTACATTCTCCTGCTTTCCATCCTGATTCCTTACCCACAACACCAAACTGGCTTTCTGTAGATATATTAAGTAATAATAAACAACCTTAAACAAATGAATCTGAAAATGGCATAGAAAAGATAATGAGTTAAAAAGACTTGTACTGTCTTTAACCTGAAATTCTCAATTAAGCAATGAATATTCCCATCTATCTCATCAGCAATCTCTGTACTGATGCATCTATTATATAGTGATACATATTGGAGATGAGGGAATAAATCTCAACTCCCAGTAACTAATAGACAAGTCCCTGCCATTTTCTTGACAAATGCTGTATTTTTGGAAGTGGTTTACAATTGCCATCTTCATATCGCTGAGAGAGAGTAACTGACCCAAAGTCATACAACAGGCTAAGAGAAGAAATAAAACATAGGTGTCTCCACTGCTAGTCCGGCACCTCAACCACTAAGTCAAAGTCAAACAGGCTCTCTATAAATGCATTATCTCACTTTTAAAGATTTCTGTAAGGAAGGGACAAACAGAACGAAGATTATGCAATCCAATGCAATTTGTATTAATTAGTTTTGTATTAAAAGGAATATCTGAGTAATAGGAAGTATTTGACTCCAGGATGTTCCTGCCTATTTGTACAGGGGTTTAATAAAACTACAAGTAAATGCCATCTATCTAGTCCTCAAGATCAGGCAATGGAATCACACTGAAGTGTGTTCTGAACCAAAAGATATCTAGCTGATTAATATTAATATGCAAGTAGTGTACTTGAGAGAAAGACTGAATAATAATCCCAGAAACTTTTTTCAGAAGCATAGCTCCTGCTGAGGGAATTATCAATCAATAGCAAAGCTCATACTGTGTGTTTTCAGTTCCCTGATCAAATTAGAAGTTGGGATGATTTTCTACCTGATACTCTGAAGAGGTTTTGCTAGTCTGAATGAGTAAGATTGAATTAATAAATTGTATAGCCAGACCAGTGGTGGGATTCAAATAATTTAACAACCAGTTCTCTGCCCTAGTGACCAGCTGGGTAGGCATGGCTTGGTGGTCATTTGACTGGGTGGGCATGGCCAACTCAATGTCACTCACATCGATGGGCACTTTGCCTTAGCGGTGACAATGTCATGAGGGTTAACTGGAGAGGTAGTTTCTGTAAGGAGGGCAATAAAGATGAGGCTAGAAACACCAGAATGTTTCCTTCCTGCCTTCTTTACAGGATTAGCCCTGTAAAGTGGGGAAAAAAACAAAAGGAGATTTCTTCCAACAACCGGTTCTCCCAGCTGCTTCGAAAGTTAACAACCGGTTCTCCCAAATAGGTGCGAACCAGCTGAATCCCACCACTGAGCCAGAACCAATTTCAGGTGGCTTCCATGTTCCTTGTAAATCCACTCATTTTCTCCAATGAAGGGTCTTCCTTGTGTGATAGTGACTTTTCAATTGTTTTTGTGCAGATATCAAGCTAGCTGAAAATTTATGAAAGTTGAAGTTCAACATATCTGGATGATACCAGATATGGGGAGGTTGATGTGAAGACTGCAGTTCAGTTCCCATATTTTGTAGATATAATAGTTCTTTAAGCTGAGATATTTCTTAGAAAAAGATTTGTACCCCTTCCTCTGCCCCAGTTCTTCTCTAATACCCATATTTTAAACACTTTAAATATATTTTGAAACTTCTTATCTGCATTATCTAAACTAATTACAAAGATTCATACAGTGTAAGAGATCTGATTTGTGTTTAGGAAAAGACACATTGATGAAATTAATAGAAAAATT
Source organism: Thamnophis elegans (assembly GCF_009769535.1). NCBI lineage: Eukaryota > Metazoa > Chordata > Lepidosauria > Squamata > Natricidae > Thamnophis > Thamnophis elegans. The sequence continues at coordinate 46,579,041 of NC_045543.1, forward strand.
AAATAAATTAATAGAAATTTCATATATATATAAGAAAAACATACATATTTAGTCTGCAAAGTTATCCGAGAATGTTAATTCCAGAGGACTTTTTTCTATATGACTCTGTTATTACACTGTTATGTCTAATAAATTATTATATGTTTCTTAATAGTATTTTGGGTATGCTTTTCTAAATAATTTAAACATAAGTATTTGAAGAGACTCTAATCCAGCCATATAAATTGGAGGGCTCCTAGGAGAAGGAGGAGGAGAATATTTGCTGGGAGTTGGTTGAATAGCTCAATAAATGTAGTAAATAAATACATAAAATGTGGTTTTTTTTCTGCCATAGGTAAATGGAAGATCTAGAAACACACAAAGCACGCAGGATAGAGCAGATGGTAGCAAAATGGCTGCGTCGATCACGAGATAATTCAGCCAGGTATCTATTTTAATGTAATATCATTAGATGGAACAGTAGAGTGTTTTCATTGTGTGTGAGATGCTGCTCGGTAGCTTCTTAGTTTTGGTTAAGTTTGATCTTGTCACCCAAAGCTCAGCTGTTTGCAGTGAGGAAGGCTTATGTGGCTTAGGTTGATCCTTCTCCTCTCTCTTAGGTCAAGTAAAATACCATAGCAAACTTTTGGACTATTCTATGTACTCTGGCCATGATTACTCCTGAAGGTCCAAAGACTGCAAAAGTCTAAGAATGCAACTGTTGTAGCATATCAATATGCTCTCAGTGCCATCCCAAGTGCAAAATATGACATTTTGGCATTCATTTTTAGTTCCAGATCAAAGTCTTGGCCCTAGCTACGAATGTAGGGTGGGATGCCAGTATTGAAATAATTAAAGCCAAAAGAGGAAAATAAAGCAGAAATGAAAGTTATTTGTAGCATTGTTTCACAGCAGCCTGCAAAAGAAAAAAACATATACAAATTTAAGCTGGAGGGGAGGAGGAAATTTAAAGTTAGGATGATTGGCACCCTTGCTAGCCAACTATTATGGTAGATTTATTAGGCAATGCTTGAGCTAACATCAGAGAGCAAGAGTTCCTGACCCCCATTTTGCAGCAACCTTGGGGTTTTTTTTTAAAAAAAAAATTTTCTGGCACCAAGAACCAACAAGAGCAGGGCAATGAAGTAATTGCATCACAAGAGTAGACAAGGTGGAAATTGAACCACATTTCCCACTTTTTTTTAAAGCTTAGCCTGTCCACTTGTGGAGGCTTAACATACCTCTTTGATTTGACTTCCCACTGAATGTTGGTGGGAAACTTCACTATTATCACAGAGGGCAATCTTGGGAGGAAAGAAGGCAAGGAACTGCAAAAAAAAAAAAAAAAAAAAGCTTGAAAGGCCACTGGTAGCTTATTCTGGCTGTTGGGGGGGGGGATTCTCTTTTTTTTTTTTTTACAAAGGTCTATTTGAAGGTAGTGTGAAAATTGCCAGATTCTCCCATCAAGATTTGCTTCTCAGACCAAATTTCTATTCAGAATGTAGTCATGAGTCTCTGGGTATCATTCTTTTCTTTCTTAGCTTCTCCAGATGTTGGAGGTTGCAAAGTTGGGTTTTGGAAAAACAAAACGACCCTATTGCCACTCTGGTGGCTTTTGTTAATATCTGTGAGCTCTCCACCATGACTTGAAAATGGTCTCAGGGTCATACTGTTCAGCAAGGGTGGGAAAGTTAAGTAGCAGGATGATATTCTCTCTGCAGAATAACTCAGACATATATCATATATCACACATTTCACAACTTACTCACGCATGACAACACACATTAAAAGGAACGGGACTTTGTTGCATCTTGACTTTGGGCACTCCTGTAGCCCAAAATAGGCTAGAACACTTTTTCTCACATCTCACCCATTTTTTTAGTCTATTTAATGTGGAACAAAAGTTTAGCACAGAAAAAAAAAGCTTGGATTTAGGCTTACCACCTCTGGCTACATGTGAGAACAGATTATCATCCTGTGATTTGGAATGAACCTCCTGTAATGATTTTTTTTGCCAGATGTGCATTGCAGGGAATGGCTTTAGGTTGCTGTAATCAGTAGGCAAGCTGTGCTAGAGGGAAATTGATGCAGCATTATTCATCTTTTTTTTTTTAATGAAAAATCTTCAGTAATTTCCAAGGAACCCGAGACCAACTTTCTCAAGATTAGAGATATCACTTCATCATGCTTGCTGAAACACAAAATACACAAATGTCATTCTAAACTTCGAACATCTTGGCACTCAGAAAGTACCATTGAGTGTATCATTGAAAATCATTGACAAATATGTCCCTCTTTGTTGCACTGCAGAACAAATCTGTGAAAAAATAAATACCTTAATTATGCCTTAATATTTATAATGTTGTCAATTTTCTGATGGCCAATATGGACTTTGCTTTTTTTGTGTGACTTTGGAAATCTTGTGGCTTTTCTGTGATAGATACCGTGAAGGCAGCAATGTTTCTATCCTGGTCTAGGGGATGCACCAGAGGTCGGTTGCTCCCAGTTCAGCCTGGATCGGGCGAACCGGTAGTGGTGGCGGCGCAAGGCTCTGCCCACCCACCTGGACCTACAGAAGCATCATGCACATGCATGAGCGAACCGATAGGAAAAAAAATGGAAACCCACCACTGGGATGCACGCCCACTAATTGGAATTTACGAGACACTATCTATCACTGTAAATGCTATCTTAAACTTGATTTATTTCTGTATAGCATTTACTGTAATTCCTTTTTGATGGAGACAGATGAAGCTCAAATTTTTACAGAGTTGTTCCAAACTGTAGAATTGTTATCTTCAAAGCAAGTCAACTTTTCAGCACTGGTAACATAACATCAGGCCTTTTCATGTTCACTTCATGTCCACATGGATTTTCCACTTGGTTAGGAACTCCATTGTGTAACTATTCCACTCACATCAAGTGACCTTATGCAGAAAAAGCTGTCCATGTGCAGCCTCTTTGCTGAATATATGGATATCCGGCTAAACTGGCCTTCACGCTTAAATGTGCATGCTAACATTTATTTATTCATTAGATTCATAGGGTTGCCCAATTCACCTAGCCATTCTTGCTGCCTTACAATTTGCAGCAACATGAAAACAATGAAATAGAAATGGGATGCAGTAATATATAATATAACATTCAGAACAGAGAAAAAGAAAACAGAATAACAACAGAGTAATGGAAAAACAGAAATGACAATAAGAAAAGGATTAACTGAGGCCAACACATATTTTAGACAAGATCTCTCTGTGTATATGTCTTATGGAACAAAGATTGAGCATCAGTATTACTTTTGAGCTTTATGGGTATCTTTTCTGGATCTGCCCAGTACTATTTAAAATATTTATTAGACTGTTACTGTGTGTTTTCCTCAGTAGGTATACACTGTTGTAAAAATATCTCAAAAGCAAATGCTGAGGTTTCAGGACATGGGAAGAACTGGATATCTTCTTTTTAAACTGGCTTTTTTCTACCCTAAATTTGCAGAGGGAGAGCATCAGTGAGTGATAGATCATCCGATGGCAGTAGGCAACCTCCAAGTCATGTCAAACTCACAGTGGATGTTCAAAAAGACGTGCTGCATGGACATTATGGCATTGAAGTTTCTCGTAATTTTCGCCTTTTGATCACATCAGTTGCTGCAGGTAGAAAACAGGCTTCCCTTCTCATATTTTCCTGATGTTGAAAATTATCTGGAGAAATACAAAGCTGTGGTTTTAAAAAGAAAGATGTCTTAAGAACATGCTGATCTCTGACATTGTCTTGATCCCAAGCTAAATATACATAGTCAGATAGAGAAAACTGGCTGAGTCCAGGCTCTGGGATTTTTGAAAGAATAGGGATCAGGCACAATGCTTTCTCATCTGTTCCTTTCGGCTTGCCAGAGGGAAGCTGGTAGTCAGATCTTGCTGGGATGTCAATCTAAGCAGATGCCAGTGTTGCCAGCCCTCAAAAGCCTCGCGTCAGTCAGGAGTGGCCAACAAAACAGCCTTTGGAACAACAGAATGTAGTGGCAGGTTATGTTGAGAAGGAGATTGTCCTTCCTGCCATTACTTCTGCTAGAAAGGGCAGTGTGGGCTTGCTGAATGGTGCACATTAAGAACCTTTCAATAATTTGGATTCAAATTTTCAAATTGTAGGCAAGCAATGCCAGGTCATCTTACATGGCTTCTTTACATACGCATGCATACGAGCACACATTTGTTTGTTTGTTTGTTTTGGGGTGATGTTGTAAACAGAAAATACCAAGTACCTCCCTGACAAGGCTGATGTTTTGCAGGCAGCACTGCTGATGGGAAGCTTCTGCCAGGGGATCGCATCCTTGCAATAAACGACGACGCAACAGAAGACCTTACTGGTGAACAAGCAGCTGCTCTTTTAAGGTGCAGTATGGGAGTCTGCTGCTTCAGGGCAAAGGGGGACGGCTAAACATCACTCCAGTAGCTGACTTTCACGCCATGTTAGCTTGTGAGAGCTTCTCTTTTTCTCCTCTCCTCAGCTGAGCTCTTCAGAAAACCATACCCTATTTTGAAGCTGTTATGGTATTATGCCATACTCAAAAGCATTTGGGATATTTTGGTACAGGTAGTCCTCAACGTAGGACCATAATTGAGCCCAAAATTTCTGTTGTTACATGAGACATTCGTTAAATGAGTTTTGCCCCACTTTACAACCTTTCTTGCCACAGTTGTTAAGTGAATCACTGCAGTTGATTAGTTAGTATTCCGCTTGTTAAGTGAATCTGGCTTCCCCATTAACTTTGCTTGTCAGAAGGTCGCAAAAGGTTATCAAATGACCATGGGACACAGTGACCATCATAAGTAGGAACCAGCTGCCAAGTATCTGAAGTCTGGTCCCGTGATCATGGGGATGTTTCAAAGTTCGTAACTCTGAAAAATGGTTGTAAGTCACTTTCTTCAGTGCTGCTGTAACTTTGAACGGTCACTACATGAAATAGTGTAAGTTGAGGGCAGTGATGGCTAATCTTTTTGCCATTGTGTGCCAAAAGCGGGGGGAGAACAGGGGGGTCATGCTCGTGTGTGCTCACACCCATAATTCTATGCATCCTCCCCCCCATGCATGCATGCGCGACATCCCCCCCCCGTGCTTTCCTCGCTTCTGACAGGTAATGGTACAATGGACCTGTACGTCCTCCCCCACCCCCGGTGCTTTCCTCGCTTCTGGCAGGTAATGGTACAGTGAAGCCTCCTGAAGCTTTCAGAGGGTGAAAAATGGCCCAACGCGCTGTTGTTTTTCGCCCTCCGGAGGCTTCAGGAAAACCTCCGGAGGGCTAAAAATAGCAGAGAATGAAGGCCGAAATCAACTTGCCAACACACACATGTGCACTGGAGCTGACAGGGCAACGCCTTGTGTCCCCTAAGAAATGACTCCCTGTGCCACCTGTGGCACGCCTGCCATAGGTTCATCATTACGAGTATGTGGCAATAACATCAAGAGACAGAAGGGAGAGCTGCAGACAGCCTGCTAAAGGTGTTTCAGCCCACCAAAGGAGGGAGGACATGGGAAATTTTTCAGAAGAGAACCTCCCTGGTTTTCTGGAGAGCAAAAGGAAAGGAGAGGAGAAATACTTTTTAGTCTTGCAAAAAATATGTTAATATAATCTTACAACAAAGATACAGCTCGTATTGGCATTCATGCCGAAGTCTTCAAATAAAGCCATTTAGCAGGAAAGGGTTGGGGTGTTCTCCTTGTTCCCCATCCAGTGTATTCACACTTCTGTTGTTTTATTTTATTATATTGTCTTAACAGGGAATCGCAAGGCACTCTCCAGTTTACAGTTCTCCGATGCACCTCGGTAAATTGCCCTCATGTACCACTGGTGTTTGAGTTACTCCTTGGAGGGTAAGGTTTGGCCTCCTGATGGGTATGCCAATGAGAATCACAAATACGAAGTTCCAGGAGGTAATCTTAGAGATACAAAGGGTGGGAAATATGCCCAGATAAGGGAGTTGATGTATTAAAGGGCAGGGGTGTCAAACTCGCATCATCATGATGGCATCACATGATGTATTGGGACTTTCCCCCCTTTGCTAAAATGGGTGGTATGAGCGTGGTCAGCACATGATGCATCCGGCCTGTGGCCCGGGAGTTTGATAGCCCTATATTAGGGAATCCTTGGGCAAGGAGGTAAAGGGTTTAAAGCAGTGGGTTTCAACCTTCCTAATGCCGCAACCCTTTAATACAGTTCCTCGTGTTGTGGTGACCCCCATAAAATTATTTTATGTTTTCCATATTTTTCAAAAATATATGTTTTCCGATGGTCTTAGGCGACCCCTGTGAAAGGGTCATTCGACCCCCAAAGGGGTCCCGACCCACAGGTTGAGAACCACTGGTTTAAAGTGATGTTGACATCACTGGACCTTTGTCACCTAGTCTACATCAGCAAACAGAGTGTTGGATGTGGGCTCAAGCTATATATTACATTCAAATGTGTAGAGCATGATATTGTCAAATTGTTTAGATGGAAGAAAATTGATTTTTGGAGAGTAGACACAAATTTAAAAAGTAAAAAAAAAAAATAGTACCTGGCCTAGGGCATACTTATCCATGAGCTTTCGATGCATTATAGACCCACTCAAATCACTCACAAAGTATGTTTGAAGTAAAATAAAGCTTCAAAATGACAAATTTAAGCTCAATTCCCAATGACTTCATGTCAATGTTGTTTACATAGGCGATGGATGGATGGACAGAGGACAGACAGACAGATAGATGGATGGATGATAGAAACAAATATAAATAGATATAAAGTAAGAAAAAGAAAGCAAAAAAAGCAAAAAGTGTAGGAAAGGGAGAAAAGGAAAGCTAAAGAAAAATATAAAAGAAAGAAAAAAGGGTCTTTTCTTTATGGCAGATATAAGTACAATTATATTTTAATATATCTCTCTTTTTAAAATTACATCATAATACTCTTTTTTCTATAATCTATCCTGTGTAATCATTAAAGCCATAAATCACAAGTTCATTTTTTTTTCATTTCTATACAAAAAAATGATAAGAGATTTCCAGTCACAACTTTCTAGGAAGTATTCTCAGTTTCTCTGTCTAACCTATAGCTTTTGGATTTCCTTGCAGCCCCTAATATAAATACTAATCAGCTCTGATTCTGCGTCCCTTTTTGAGATCACCCAAGATCAGTTAGGTAATTTTACCAATCTGGGTAAAGCCTACTGTATCAAAAACTTAAAGCTAAATCCAGTTCAGTTTCTTGTAACAATGCAATGTTGGTAGTATATATTTGATTACATTGCAATCAATTTCTTTGTATACATCTGATGAATTTTTATTCTTTCCAGCTATTGCTCAATGCTGCTGCCCTGTGCATAGCTACTGGCTCCATTGATCTCAGTGGATTACAAAAGAACATACTTACACTGCACTGCACTGTAATCACACTACATCTACAAATTCTGAAAATATCATTTTTGCTCCCACAACAAAACTCCCCCCCCTTGATGGTCTACCTGTGAAATTGACTCTGCTTAGCTTTCTAGCTCAAACAAGACTGGCTACGTATTGCCTCTCACAAGTCAAAATATATGTATTTATGTATGCATTTAAATCCATCCAGGAAACATTGTTGATGGGGAAGGAAAATATGAATTTGTAGTAGGTAAATATAAGTGGAAAGACCAACCTCAGTCCATCCCAACACCTTCTTCCAGAAGCAACTTTCCCTTATATAAACATGCCTTTAAACTAACATTTATAGGCATTTGTATTCTATAATTTGAGGGCTCCTGTATAATGCTGGAGTCCCCATTCAAACAACCAATGATTTGAGTGCTGTCATACAGACATACAAAGTCGCTCTCTTATAGAAAGTTTAAACAATCCATCTTGCCCAGGATTGTTCCCCAAGGATAGGCAACTGCACCTTATTTACTGCCATCAGTTCATGTTGAGATCCCATCACTAAAAAACTCTATGTGTTGGGTCAGCAAAGAATTGAAAATTAAGAAGCAAAATAAGTACACTAAGAACGCACTTTTTTGAGGGTTTAAAAAAATAATAATCCAGACATCCTAATATGGAAGGGAGGTGCAGGGAATTGTGCTGCTGCCTTTTTCAGTAGTGCCATCTCATCAACACCCTGCCCTTTTGGTCTTTGATAAGGAAAACAAGTGTTGGCCTGACTGTAGAAGTCTTGCTTGGCCCTGGTCCATCCCAGCAGTCACAATTCTCCAGGGCTTCCAACCTGCCACTCTAGATTCTTTGGAGCTGAAGAAGTTTCAGATAGAACTTGAGAGCTTTCAGTATGCAAAATGCCATGAAACAATGCACTAAATCTTGGCTTTGTGTGCAGATGCATCTGTGGGTAATAAAATAGAAATCTATTCTGAAATTATTGGGAAACTAACATCATCAGGGTGCCCAGCATTTCACAGAGAATAACACTGCCTTGAGACTTTTTGTGAGATATTAGGTGAGATAGCAGAAATCAAAATGGTGAAAATTAGGAAGCATTAACCAAGTTGGCAAAGTTGCAGGGGAATCAAGACTTAGTTACAGGCTCAGTTATAATGAACTAGCCAATAACCCAGCGTTGCCCAGGTATTTATTTATAGGGTGAAAATGTCCAGACCAAACGTAATTTCTAACGTTGGATTTTCCCCCTTACAGAGGGAGCCCCATTGTGGAATACTGTGTACTGTACGCTGCACAGTAGAAGCCATTTTAGGGCAGTACAGTAGAAGTCATTTTAAGGGACAACAGACTGTATCTATAGAACACACACACCAAGGTATTTTAGGGGTGTCTTACTCCCACAGTATTTCTTTCCAGAGAATAAGTCATCTGTGTACCAAGTTTGGTTGAAATTGCTCAAGCAATTTCCAGCAATTTATGCTGGAACACACACACACACACACACACACACACACACAGCCTTTTTTATATATATAAAGAAGATTAGGAAGGACATTAGTGCCAAACTCTTCACTGAAAACATGCACTTTGAGAAGACATTTTTAGCACATGCAAAGATAGCTGGTCAATATAACTGTGGGTAATAAAATATAAATACATTCTGAAATTGTTGGTAAACTAAAAGTCATAAAATAAAACCTGTTTTCTGTTCACTTTGGTGGGTTGTTTGGTGTTGATAAAAGTTCTGAACTTTTGGGGGCATGTGTGAAACCAACTGCTTGGAACTAGACCTCCTCCTTCTCTGTACATTTGAACCATTTTGCATTTATTTCTTAGACCTGCTAATTCAGAGATTGCATAGTTCTGGAATGTTCTTTTTCTTTCCTGATTTTTTAAATATATTTAATTGTAATAAAAAAAATACCACCAGTCCTAACTCAGGAAATACATGCATTAAGGGGTGATAGAAATTGAGAAGACATTGAGAATTGGCATCACAATATGTTCATCAATATTTGTAGTGGGATGCAGCAAAAGTTCAATTTCCAGATAATCCTATCAAAGCAGGTTTGTTTAAGGGTGCTGAAAACCACTGCAATAAAGAGACATGAAAGAGAGTGATAAATGCACAGTGTTGACAGTAATCAGAGTTCTCTCCCACCCCCCCTAACTAAGACAATGCAAGAATTCAGGGTCTGGTGATGAGTTGAATAGTGGAAGATGATGTACATCTGCACTCAGCACATAGTTACAAAAAATAGATTACGTTGGCTTCACTTAACATACAGTAAAAGGTTGTCTACCACAAGGCAGTGTTGATGGCCACTAAATAACTGTCACTGTGATAGCAATTAGTCATGACAATTAAGAGATTCCACCTTTAGAAGCAAGATCCTTCCACATCCCACTTGTTATAAACAGGCCTTCCAACTCCTTCTACCTTCCAGATGTTTTATGTCACCCTAACCCAGGGGGGCCAAACTCGTGGCTTCACATTGCCATCACATGTTTCACAACATTTTTCCCTTCGCGGAGTTGGGGTGGGCGTGGTCTACGTGTAACACATCTGGCCCATGGGCCGCCAGTTTGACACCCTTTCCCTAACCCATCCCGTTCATTCATTTCAAGCTGGGATTGTTGAGAATTACAAGGGGTGCTCCAAGTTGAGAAGAGTTGTTGCAAAGGCTGAATGTGAGCTGTGTTTTGTTCGACTGTTGTTATAATGAAACTCATTCGTTCTGAAGATAAGGTTAGGAGTTGTGATTCTAAGCATCTAAAAATCATCTATTAAGAAAGGCTGCTCCAAGAATTCAGGTTGTACTTTTAGCATTGCAATCCATGTTGGTTGGGCTAATGGGTATTGTAACTTAGAAGGCAACAAATTAAGGAAGATGGTTGTGAAAAAACTTGTCCCTCTTTTTCATGCTCCATTTGGGAACTTCAGAAGAAAAGGGCTAACTGCTCTAAAAAAATGTGCAAGGAGATTGGGCCAGTGTTGATGCCAACATTAACATTTTTGGAGGACTTGAAATCCACTTTTCTTAACTATGCTGCCTATTTTAGGGCTCATGCTCTACTTTTCACATGTTTACCCCGAGAAAAGAGCATGAAACCTTGCTGTTAGTTCTTGGTGGTTATGGTTTGTTGAGAAAGAAGGGTGGTTCAGAAATGTGATAGATAGATAGATAGATAGATAGATAGATAGATAGATAGATAGATAGATAGGGAGGGAGGGAGGGAGAGAGAGAGAGAGAGAGAGAGAGAGAGAGAGAGAGATATGATAGATAATATAATATAAAATAAAATAAAAATAAAATAATAATAATAAAATGAAATGAAATATTCTAGGAGTTGGCACAGCATGATGATCTAGAGATAAAGACTCTCACCTCCCACTTGGAAGGTTGAGAGGCCAATCGTAGGCAGTGGCAGATGTTTCTCTATCAGGGCACAAAGAGAAAATATTTGCTGCGAACTTTGCATAGGTGTCAGGAAGGGCATCTGGCTGGTAAACGCTCAGCTCCATTCAGTCACCCTGACCCTACCCTGAAGCAAGGGATTACGTATTGTCACAAGAAAAAAAAAATCCAGGAGTTTCAAAAAGGAGGAAATGTTGTGAAGATTCCAAATTACCCACCTTTTGTACTTGATGGTCCCTTGCTCTGATCCAGCAAGCTTCTGGTCTTACTCTTTTTGTGATTCTGTGTCAATTCCTGTTGTGAGAAGGCATTAAGTGCTCTCAGAATTTGTTACCATGTTGTATAATAGTTTGCCAATCCAGTGCTTTTGTTTTTCAGGGTGGCCCTAAATCATCTTTTCTTACAGCGGAAAAAAGAGCCAGGCTAAAAACAAATCCTGTTAAAGTCCGTTTTGCGGAAGAGGTTGTTGTGAATGGACATAATCAGGTTTGTGTGAATGCTATCATTGCCAAGCCATATGGAATAGTTGGCTTTAAAATTTTGACAGGTAGACCAAATTACATATTAAGCTAACTGCACTGACTGAGAGTGAGCATGAAATGAAGACAACTTGGCCTTTTCACAACTGTTATTCCCTCCAACTTAAATATATTTGCACTTTGTCAGATGGATCCATGGGCTCAAGGTCATTTGAACCAACTAGGATGCCAATGAAAAATAAACAAAAATCTTTCTCTCCTTGTTAGAAGGAAAAAGCTTGTTAAAAGTGTATGTTTCAACCTGATTCAGTAAGCACGCTGAAATCAAATTGTCCTTAGTATTCTTGGAAAAAGAAAATGGAATGGAATAATAATGCTAACAGGAGCATCTACAGTGGGACGGGAGAAATGGTATCAAAATGGTAGCCATGATCATGAATTAAAGCTCAAGGGTTTGTTTGTTATCTACATGCACGATTCTATTGAGCAATCACAGAAGCCACCTTAAATTTTTGTAACAGCATTTTTCTGATATTTGTATTTTCTGTGTGTGGACATATTATTACATAGTACACTATTTCTCCTGCTGGGGCATTAATAAACAATGTAATTGCAAAATTGTTAATCTAAAAAGTAGGGATCCCCTGCATTTCTCCGAGTTTTGGTAAACTATGGTTTCCATAACCTCTCATTATTGGCTAAGCTGACTGCTGTTGCTGGGAATTCAGAAATAGTTGAGAGGCTCAAGTTACCCATTTCTGCATGGGGTATTAACAGAACCCTATTTTTTCCCCTGTTCCTTTTCTGTTTACAAACTTGTGAACACTTTGCTACAGGTTACACCTGGCAGAGATAAATAAATCCTTCCATTTTGCTTTCACTCAGTTTCCCTTTTTTGAATTAAGTTGACCTCAGTTTGAAGTTTTCACAAATATTCTTCTCCATTTTTGCATGCATCTTCTGGTAATATGCATGGACATGTTTCTAGCACACAGGTTTTATCTGCCGTTTTCTTGAATGCAGTCCATTTTAATATATCCTGTCCTCTTGAGACAATGCACTTTTCTTCAAAATATTTAATATGCGTATTTTTAATGTGAAAGCTGTGTGGAAAAGGTTCCAATATTGCGTGAATACGGCTGCAGTTCCAATCGCGTTTCCTGGAAAATGTTAAATCAGTAGTTTTGCATTATGATGCAAACCAGACCTATTGTTCTCCCATTTCTAATCACATTGCTCGCCGTCTAGCCTTTTTTCTTCAGCTCAGTCAAGGATTATGAGCTCATGGATATACAACAGGAAGCATTGTTTTACATATAGGGATCTCCCTAAGTCCATCTGCTCTTATCCATGCAGGAAGATAGATAGCCTTCCCAGATATTTTACAGTATTTTTCCAAATGGCACAGCAACCTTTGCAGGAGGGCCCATCACAGTAGTAATTTTAAATGGAATATTACAGCTGAAGTCAGATTTTTTTGGAAAAATCCCAGAAGTGCTTTCACAGTGTTGGGCTGAAGGCATCAATTGTTGATGAGACGAAATGCTTTTAAACCTTACTTTTCCAAGGTAAGGCTTGTATATCACCCTGTGGCAATCCTCTGCATGGGTCATTTGAGGAATCTGGCTATGTAAATGATGATCTCCCCTCAGTTCTGCTATGCTGCCTCATCATGGGAAGCGGGGGAGGAGGTGATCCTGAGAGGAATGATTAAAGAATAATGGGAGAATATGCCACAAGTATAGATATATATATATATAACCCCAGCAGGCTGAGCAAGCTTGAAGGTCATCACAGCTAAAGCAAGCAGGCACCTACATTGGCCAACAGCAACACAGAAAGATGTTGAAAGTGGATGTCAGCATTAATTCATAGTGCGTGGGAGAAGACAACGATGAATCACTTCCATATTTTGCTGAGAAAACCCCATGGATAGACACAGTAAAGTGATTGATTATATAGTACAGATAGTCCTTGATTTACAACCACAATTAAACCACAATTTCTATTGTTAAATGAATTTTGTCCCATTTCACGGTTGTTAAGTGAATCTGGCTTCCCCATTGACTTTGCTTGTCAGAAGGTTGCAAAAGGTGATCGCGTGACTGCAACCATCATAAATATGAGTCAGTTGCCAAGCATCCAAATTTTGTCACTTTTTACAGTGCCATTGTATCTTTGGTAACTAAACAAAGTGTTCTATGTTAAGGAGTACCTATAGTGAAAGATGGGCCTTTTGGGTCAAAGGGTACCCAATACGCTACTGAAGAAGAGCTGATTGTATGTTTGTCACATGGCTAGAGTAGAGCCCTTTGGGAATTGTCATGCAGAAAAAGAAAATCTAAAGCTGCAAAGATAAAATTACAGTGTGAACATGAAATAAACTCAATGCAGTGAAAGATGAATTACTTAACACATTGACATCTTAGATATCAGCAAATTGAAATGGACTGGAATGTCAGTCAGAAGATATTAAAGCAGTAAATAGTTTCTGCCTTTTAAGATCAACTGTCAACGATAAAGGAACCAACAGTCCAGATATATGACACAGACCAACATTTAGTAGGGTAGCAGCAAAGGTTTTGGTAAAAGATATTCAGATGCTATGACACATTTATACCCTTAACAATTAAAATCATGCAGGACATGGTTTTTCTAGTGACATTCTACAGAAGTGAAAGTTGGACTTCGAAGAAAAAGGATAAAAAGAGTTATTGTCTTTTTTGAAAGTTGGTGTTGGAGGAGACCCTTGAGAATACCAGATGTAGACAAAAAACCTACCCTATTCCTTGCTTTTTGTTAGATCTATGCAAAATTAAAGGATAAGGTTATAGTGTGTTAAGATTGTGTTACAATTATTATTATTTTTTAAAGTGTTGATTGAGCCATTCAAGTGCAGAAAGACATTCCTAAATTAAGACCCTACCATTTAAAAAGCCAATACTTATTCCTGGAGAGGTTCATTGTTCTTTGTGAAGGAATTTTGAAAAAGAACCTCTTTAGGGATCTTAAAACATTATAAAATGTTGAGCTAAAGAAAAATCCTTTGGAATTGCAAGATTACCAACTATTCATATTTCATTAAGGCATATCCCTTCTTCAAAGTCTTTAAACCAATGGAACTTGTGCAAGTGAGGTTTCTCGGGGCTCTGGTCCCACTGGCAAGCAAAACAGATCATGACTGCTGACTTGAGAACTGGCTGAATTAACTAAATCCTGCCAATATAAAACAATAATAAATAATATTTTATTCAATAATAAAAATAATAAACTATTCTGGATAAGGTAACAAACTAAAGTATTGGAAGGATGGCTGGAATCTGGAAATCACAAAGAATTATCCTTTTTACTATCTCCAAAGCATGTGGCAATGCCTTAACTTTCCCACAAGGAGGCTGCTTTATAGCACTAGAATTAAATTTAATCTTTTGATTTCTTTCATTTGCACCCAAGAGACAACAGAAAGGCAAGCAACAGGAAGGCTAATTCTTTACCTAACAGCATTTATTTCCTGCTCTGTAACCTCTGGCTGGCAGGCTTGCTCTATAGACAGAAAAATAAATGCTCAAAATTAAATATACAACAGCACCTCAACATGACAAAATGTTCTTTAAAATGTAAATGTCCCCAAACCCTATTAAGCCTTGAAAGCCAGTAAGGGACTCGGGAGGAAATCCCTAGAACTAAGCAAACTTTACTTTCTGCTTAGAACTCCTTTTGTTCCTCAGTAAATTGCTGCATATTTCACACAAAATTTGAGAGTCAAACGTATTCACTGGTTGCTGCCTTTTGTGTGTTTGTCTAGGGAAGTTCTCTTCTGTGTATGCCCAATGTTCTCAAAGTCTATTTAGAAAATGGACAGACTAAAGCATTCAAGTTTGAAGCAAACACAACAGTCAAGGTATGTTTAAGTGTAATATAGTGATTAAATATTGGATTGGGAACTCCCACTTGGCAATGGTGGCCATTGAGGAGTTGGCCTTGTGAATATTTCTCAAACTCTCCTCTATATTGCAAGATGTTTTGTTGAGATAAATTGAATAAAATGAGAAGAGACATGTAATCCCCTTTAAACTCAGTGACGAAAGCCAGAAGATGAATACATTGCTACAGAATCTACTACAATAATGGAAAACATTATGAGCAGGTAAAGTAACAAATCTGGTACATGATGGAACCTCTTGGACCCTCATGAACCAAACATTATATTTCAGTATTTTTGTTTGCTGAAGTCTTTTAAAAATAGAATAAGAAAGCAATGAAATAGCCAACTTGCCTCAGCCATAATGCTCCCCTGTATTTTTTTAACGCTCATAAATTTGATTGGGACATGATCCACATTTACCCAAGTAGAAGATTTTATTGTAGCCTATGGTTAATTCCCTTCATTGCAAATTTTATTACTTCTTTCTAATGCATGGTAATCCTTACTTAACTGTCAGAGAAATCAGTAGTACAAATTGTAATCCTCCATATCTGTGTGCTGGATTGTATTCTATTTTGATTCTAATCCATGTGGGTATTTTTTTCCCCGAATTGTTGTCAGATTACATTGCAGTCAACAATGGGGGTTCGTTGTCAGTAAACTACACTAGCCAAGATTATGTGGCAAAGAATTGTTATGCATTTGAATGGCTTCTCCATCATGGATCAGATCTGCCATATCTTATGACGTGTGTACAATTATCCTTGTGAACAATTAAGCTCTCCAAGTGTATCATTGTGTGGACCTAGATAATTTCTACATGTTGTTGAAATTGTGATTTTTTTACACCCATAATTGATAGGATATTGTTCTCACTTTGAAAGAAAAGCTATCCATTCAAAGCATTGAACATTTTGCCTTGGTTTTGGAAGAACAGTATAATGTGTTGAAGATGTATCTTCTGCATGACGATGAGCTCATTGGACGGGTGAGTTTCACTGCTGTGGACAAATTAATGAACTTTTGCCTGGGATACTAATCAGTGCAGGGAGGTTAGAATTGCTCACTTTGGCATTTTGTCTTCTGTGCTTCATAATCCATAGATTGGGAGAGTACAAACTCCAATTATCAATTCCTATCAGCTTGACCAGCATGACCATAGAAATTGGATTTATAGATCAGTCACATTAATAAAACCACAACTTTCACACCTTCCAAAACTGAAATATGTATCCCTACAAAATATATGGCTGATGAAAACTGGAGCTATCCATTCAGAACATTACACACTTGTAAATCTGTTTATATAGCAGCTGCCTTATTGAAATAATCCCAATTTTCATTTATTTGGATTTGATTTGATTTGATATACCAGTTTCCTTGGAATCTACTTTCATTAACTCTTTTCAATACAATGTTAACAGCTATCAATTTGTTATTCAAAGTAAAATTTTAAACACCCTCTTTGGAATTTGTATAATCTTATTCCTGATGGTGGACCATAAATGTTTATTTAATACCACTTTGTTTTCTTTAAAGTACCATTGAACTGTACTGAAGTCATGCTGAAGTGTATTTAATATAAATTGCTTCCCTAATGAATCATCTTGAAATGACACTGATTGTCATACAAAATCTCTTTCTTCAATTCCCTCTTCCAGAATGTCAAGCACTCACCTTGTTATAATAGTAGATACTGAATGATTGAGTGTTTAAAATTGTTAGACATGAATTTCCATTCTTTTGGTTTCTTTGATGAGATCCACATAGATTAGGTTTCCCCAAAGATTTGGGTGATTCAAAATCCCCCCCTACCCTTGGCAACTCTAACTGAATTTTTAAGGTGAGTTGTTCTGAGCAGCCACCTATCATTTTACCATTTGATCACAAGTGCTCATTTTATCTGATTGCTTTCCAACTTTGTGTACACAGCCAAAATGAAAATCAAAATAGTGGTGATTTCTGGGTAATTTTGTTACCAGAAAGAGGAATGTTGGCAGTTGCACAAATTTGGTAATATATGAGGGGCGGTGCTCATCTCCGTTTCTAAGGCAAAGAGCTAGCGCTGTCCGAAGATGTCTCCATGGTCATGTGGCTGGCATGACTAAACGCCAAGGGCGCATGGAGCATTATTACCTTCCCACTAAAGTGGTCCCCATTTTTCTACTTGCATTTTTTACATACTTTCAAACTGCTAGTTGGCAGAAGCTGGGACAAGTAACAGGAGCGTACCTCGTTACACAGTGCTAGGCATTCGAACTGCTGAACTGCCGACCTTCTAACAAGCTCAGTGTCTTAGCCACTGAGCCATCGCGTCCCTTTATTTATATATTTATATGGTTTCCAATAATAAGGACTTTTGTTATAGTGATAGTATGCTGTTCTGACCCCCCTCTTTGCTCGTTCAGAAACGACAACCACACACAAAGGAATGTCTTTATCAGTCCCGGCTCAAGCTGGCTGCAAGCCCAAAATAAACATAGATAAACGGCTCTTACGAAAAGTCTTCACTCAAACTAAATACCAAACAGAGTTACGTGAATCCAGACACTTAGCTAAAGGCTTCTCTCAATGGTTACACACGAACGGAGAACATTGACTTCTGCAACCAGGGCGTGGCACCATCAGTCTTTTTATCCGTAGGAGAAGACTCTAACGAGCCCCAGCTGCTTGTTATCTTCTCCTGTGAGCATCCTGAAACCACTCACAGTAGATTTCTGTGTCAGTCTGATAGCAGCTCCAAAGGCTTCTACTGAGCCACAACAGTATGGTATAGACTCTATCTGTCTATCTGCCGCTATCTATCTATCTATCTATCTATCTATCTATCTATCTATCTATCTATCTATCTATCTATCTATCTACCTACCTACCTACCTACCTACCTACCTACCTACCTACCTACCTACCTATCATCTCTTCTTTGTTTCAGGTGGTTCAGAAAAAAGAGTCTCATAATTATCGATGCCTCTTCAGAGTTTGCTTTATCCCCAGAGATCCATTGCATCTTTTGCAGGAAGATCCAGTGGCTTTTGAATATCTCTACTTGCAGGTGATGTGGGAATACACTATGAGCTTTTCTGACTTGGTTAGGCTTCATCAATAATTAGCATAAACCCAAGTATCATACAAGTTTATTCATCCATAATAATGTTGGTGCCTTCACATAATGAATATACACATGAGTATAACACAACACTGCAAAACTCTAATAATACTTTTCCAATTGTTTGAACATTTGGAATCATTCAAGATTTAATCTATTTCAGAAATTTTGACTTTAATTTTACATGCATTTTATAATTACAGTGACAAACAGGAAAAAATAAAGGCCACATTGTGTGTCCAAATGGGATATATGTGCAGAAATAAGAATGGGGTGATGATGGATAGTAAAATGGGGTTGAAGAATGTATAATTGTTTCAGAGTGCAGATAATTTTCCATGAGTGCAGTTCTCTTTGTGACAGTAGGAAGAAGCTTGACAAATTTAACAGGTCAGTAAGAAAAGAAAAACATTCTTAAAGGCCTCATACCATCATTTGTTGATTTAAAATTTGCATCTCAGGTTTAGAGAAAGCTAGCTTTCACTGGGGACAATCTACATACTTGTGAAACTTGTTAAATGCTTTTCACTTTAATGTTCAATTATCCTTGGATTCCGTTTCCACCCTATATTTTCAATATCATCCCTTGTTAAGTGAATAAATGAAAAAAATATTTAAACAACACACTGAAAAGTTCAAGAAATTCTTTACCAGTGATTGCTCTCTACCCTATTGTCAAAAAAGATAACAATATTCTAATATGTTTCTTAGATATGGACCCTTACATAGAAATGTTCATATATTACCCCTACTCAGATAAACACATAGGCTGCAATCACACTAACGTTTATGTAATGTGTTCATATATTTTCTTTCTGTATGAGAATAAATCACAATTAAAACAGCCTATATTAGGTACTTGTTCGTGTATTGATTGCCTAGCATAATGTCGCAGCAGGAATGTAATGGATGGTTTATGGTTGCCAGAATTCCTTCTGCTTTGTTTAGCTATCCTGTTTCCTTGAAAATAAGACCTCCTCGGATAATAGGCCCAATCGGACTTTTAAACGCATGCACTAAAATAAGCCCTCCCCGAAAATATTGCAACATAGCAGCAGCCATGAGTTGACCACGCTCGCCGCCTTCTGCACCTCAAAAATAATAAGACCTCCCAAAAAATAAGGCCAAGCACTTATTTCGGAGGTCAAAAGAAAATAAGACCTTGTCTTATTTTCGGAGAAACATATCTAACTCACAATACTCTAAGTCAAAAGCAGCTAAATTGGAAAGAAAGCATATTAACAATTGGCAAAATAATAAGAATATTACTATTAAAATAAACTATGGGTGAATATTATATTTGAAAACAAATACAAATCTGTCTCTAACACACACCTACATATTCTATAATGTGAAATGTTAAAAGCTTATTCTCTATCCAGCTAATGTGTGCATGTGTGTACCAGTCTCAAACTGTACATGACCCAAACAAATTAATTAAACATTGGGCTTTGCAACCAACATAATTGCCAAATAGTCTAACAGTAGAAACTACTTCTTACAATAACAGGATTAGATTAAATCTTGTTTAATGTAACCTGGTGCAAGTGTATGTCTCTTCTCCCCCCTTGTTAACCTGGCTCTGTCCATTTCAGAGCTGTAGTGATGTCCTTCAAGAAAGGTTTGCTGTTGAGATGAAATGCAGTGTCGCGTTACGGCTGGCCGCCTTGCACATCCAAGAACGGATAATCACCTGTGCTCAGCCACAAAAAATATCACTAAAGTATATTGAGTAAGTGAAAAAATATTCAGTTTGTAAAGTCTACTCATTTTATCGGAAGGATGGAAGGCTGAGTCAACCTTGAGCCTGGTGAGATTCAGACTGCCAAATTACAGGCAGCCGGCAGACAGCAGAAGTAGCCTGCAGTACTGCATTCTAACCACTGTACCACTGTACTCTTGAGCCAAGGAGTTCAAAGATGATCTGTCATATAGGTTGGTCTTGAGTCGTTTGCATCATTTGTTCTCCTTGACTGTCCAACTCAGGTGGATGCCTGTTGTTGAGAACAATGCCACTTCTGGTTTTGAAGGCTAGCAATTGCTGAAGCCTACAGTGCATTGCAGTTGTGAACTCTAAATCCTTCTGTAACAATTATAGGATGGTGATTGCAAGTTCTGCCAGACGATCATTTCAGGATAGTTTTTTCCCCCCTCTCTTTTTTCCTTATGCTGCAGGAAGGATTGGGGAATAGAAAATTTTATTTCTCCAACTCTGCTCCGAAACATGAGAGGCAAAGACATCAAAAAAGCTATTAGTTTCCATATGAAGAGGAATCATCTTTTGCTGGACCCAAGGCAAAAGGTAAAGTGGCTTTAAGATATCTGGAAAGGTCACCTTCTAATTGTCTACGGAGATTCTCAGTCATCCAGGTCATGGTTATCCCAAAGGTGCTTTTTCAAGAGGCAACTGGACTTTCTGTTTTTTCTTTGAAGATGTTTTGCTTCTTGGATGAGAAGCAAAACGTCTTCCAAGGAAACCTCTTAAAGATTTAAGTGCCCCTTGAAAAAGCACCTTTGGGTCACCTTCTAATGGACCTTGACTCTGCCATCATCTTCTTTGTTAGATCCTTTTTATTCCTGAATTATTCTTATAGAACCTATTTTTTCCTTTCCCAAATACCAATACTTACTATTGGAAAGCAAGGGAGTGCAATGGCTTAAAGATTAAAGACATTAAGCTTGTTAGCTGGAAAGCTGACAGGCAGGGTTTGAGACCAGAATCCCATGTGAGCACCCATCTTTGCCTCAGCTCCTGCCCTTCTAGCAGTTTGAAAGTATACAAATGTGAATACATAAATAGGTACCACTTCGGTGGGAAGGTAACAGCGTTCCATGTGCCTCAGTAGATAGGCTGGCCACCTGACCACGGAAGTGTCTTCAGGCAACACTGGTTCCCTCTGTTAAGAAATGGATATGAACACCGCCCGCTAGAATTGGACACAACTGGAGAAATCTTTCATCTTTACTGTTGGAAAGAATAAGGAAGAATAGAGAATGTATTTCTATAATAATAAAATCAGTTCTTTTATAAGTAGGACCAAGATGGCACAGGGAGAGACTAGAAAATATTAGTGGCCAGTAAAGTATAAAAAGGGGAGTTGTGTGGCTGTGTGTACAAATACAAATGATCACGTCATTGACTAAAAAGTGTGATTTGACCCCTCTGTGAAAAATTAATACCATAATAACACTTATGTTCCAAGAGCACAATGATGGATCCCTGGGGAATTTTACGATGTGCATATGCTGTCGGTAAAAAAGTAGGCCAATACCGATAAAGCTGGTTAATAATTGTCTATCTTTGTGATTTGAATATGGGTTTGTATTTATTGGGAATCAACTAGTCTCATATTTTACTGTATTGTTCAATGCTTGGGATAACATCATTAGTTAAAAGGAAACACAATATTTCTGTGCTGAATATTACTCTGTGGTACCTTCAGAAATACTGACTGTTCCCAAGACTACAGATAGTCCTCATTTAATGAACACAATTGGAACCTGCAAATTTGGTCACTAAATAAAGCAATCCCTAGGTGAAACTACAGCTTATGATCTTACTTCAGCTTTCATTTTCTTTATGATCTGTAAAGATAATACATGTGAAGATTGGTCATAAAGTTACTTGTTCATCACTGCTGTAACTGTGAATAGTTGCTAAACGAAGCAGTCAGTAAACAAGAACTGTCTATATTTCTGATTCAGAGATGCCTTATAATACTGGTGGACAATTGGAACATTTGCCCCATTATTGTCCCAAGAAGGTAGTGGTAGTACCCTGTTTCCCTGAAAATAAGATCTCCCCGAATAATAAGCCCAATCAGGCTTCTGAGTATATGCACTAAAATAAGCCCTCTCCCCAAAATAAACCCTCCCTGAAAATATCGCAACACAGCAGCAGGCATGAGGTAACCATGCTCGCTACCTCCCAAAAAATAAGGCCTAGCGCTTATTTTGGGGGTCAAAAGAAAAGAAGACCCTGTCTTATTTTCAGAGAAACCCAGTAGTAGCTTGCCATATTATCATTGAACCCAAATTTTATTGTATGAGAGTAATAATGTATAAGAGGCTGTGGCCCTACCAATTATGAAGATCTGGTTGTGTTAACTTTGCTTTTCAACAATTGCAGAATCTCCTTTCGGCAGCCCAAGTGCGATTGTGTTACCTGCAGATTCTTGGAGACCTGAAACTCTATGGGGGGAAAGTCTTCAATGCCACGCTCATGGTAAATTTATGATGTCTAATAGAAAAGAAAATAAGTAGTTCAGGGCTGAGCTGTTGGGTTCTCTGATGTTGTTTTTTTCTTGCAGATATAGGTAGTCCTACTTAGGACCAGCAACTTTGCTGCTAAGCAAAGCAGTTGCTAAGTGGGAAATCACATGACTGCAACTGTTTTCCAGCTCAATACTGAGAAGATTAATCAATTTCACACTTTTGGCTTTTGTTTGCCTTCCAACTACTCTCCACCATTTGTAGCAATAGCCTTTGTATTGCTGGAATACCTGCTAATGTCTTGTACTCATCAAAAGCAATGTGAATGCCATGGGCACACTAGCCAACAACTTACTCTCTTGAAATCCCTTCCTCTCCAATCTTCTTCTTCTGCAGGGGGAGCAGATGGAAAGGGAAAAAAGCAAGTGATTTTCATTGACAATCTCTCTGTTGCCTGATCCTTCCCCTTTTCCCATAAGGAGAGATATTGGAGAGGAAGGGATCACAAGAGAATAAACTGTTTGATCATCTACATATTGAAAGCTATGTAATCCCCCTAGAAGTCTGGGGCTGGAAGCCTCAGACATACTATTCAAACAACTTATAGTGCTGTCTTGACATTTCTTCCTTTTCAATTTCTCCATTCTGCGATGCAGGAGGGGTATTTGGAGGGATGACAATTTCAGTAGGCAGTCTCTTCTTTACCTCACACTTTCCTGCTGCCAGCACAAACTGCTGGCTGCTTATATTGTATCTACACCCTAGCAGAATTAATCAAAGAAGAAAAAATAGGAGTCATGTACACCATTCAATGTAAGGGTTGTTACAGCCCCTATGTAGGCCAAACAGTTGGCAGACTGCACCACAAACATCAAATAGCAGAAAGAAGACATGAACAGTGCCTTGATCTTGTAACACATAGACAGATTTGACCATAGTTTATACTGAGACACTGTTAACATTTTAGAATGTTAGGCAATTCCTGGAATGTGACCTTCACACATGTCAGTCATCAATAGACACGCAAACTCTATTTACACACTATTCAAAAGACACAATCAAAAGCTAGAAAAGAAACAAGAGCCTAGAACACATCCTGTTCCCAGCAGCCAATAGGCAAAAAAACCACAAAAAACAGGACTAGATAAACATCCAGGGAAGAAATAATACCTTAACCAAGGAACCACAAAGGAAGCCACAAAGATTGGCAAGTCAAGGCGCTTAATATACATATATAAACGGCAGCGAACCCCACTCTCCTTTCCACTGATGGTGTTATCCAGCCTGGTAATGAAATTTCTGCAAGAAAACATCCAAGCTCAAAAATATCAAGGACTAAGAAGTAGAGATTTATTTTTTTACAGTAAAATAATATTATTATTATTATTTTTAGTGAATGTCTCAGCCTTTCCACCAACTCTTCATGTTACAGCATGAAAGCTAGATCATCCCTGTGATTTATGGGGTTTACTCAAGGTCATTGGGAATGTCATGATGCAAGGAAACAGTTTGAATCCTTTATTTCAATTAGCTAGGTCTCTGTCTTAGAATGATTTTTAAGACCCCTTGTCATCATTTGCACCTCTTACAGATTAAACAAGGCAGTTATTTGATGTTTATTGATTAGAATTGAACTGCTTGCCATATGAGCCAAAATAAAATTCAGTGATCAAATGCCAGGACACAGATTGCAATAATGATGCAATGACACAAACTAGGGCATGAGTCCTCAAACTATGGCCCGTGGACTACATGCGGCCCACTGAAGCCATTAATCCAGCCCGCACAGGACCACGAGCTCCCACCCACATCAACCCGTTCACCCTTAGGTGAACCCTTAAGGACTTACCTTTGCGAGCCTTGCAGCCTGGAACTGAAAGGTAAGGCCAACAATTTTGGTCTGCAGAGACGTTCTGGAGGTGTGGGCGGTGAAAAACAGGGTGCAGAGACGCCACTGGAGGTCAAAAAACTGATGAAAACAGCCCGTTTTCCACCTCCCCTGCCTCCAGAAAATAGAGAGAGAGAGAGAGAGGAAGAGAGAGAGAGAGATACTGAGACAGAGAAAGGAAGAGAGAGAGGGAGAAAGAAAGAGACAGACAGACAGACAGAGAGACAGAGAGAGACGGAGAGACAAAGAGAGATTTCTCAAGCTCCTTGGGGCTGAGAAGAATTGCTGCAAAACTGAGTTTCCTGAAGTGGACCACTAGACTCCTAAACAACTGAAAAAATGATTTAGTAAAAAGAAAAGGCAACCAAAGGAACAACATGCAAACAAGAGCAAATAAAACATCCCCAGGAGCAAAACAAATTAAAGTTTAATTTGTGTGCATTGTTCAATGGATTGTTACATTGTCATGTGACTAGGTCGGCCTAGTCACGCCCACCTAGTCTCATGCCCACCTAGCCACACCCACCCAGTCGGTCTGGTCCCCCAACAGTCTGAGGGACCATGAATTGAACCCCTGTTTAAAAAGTTTGAGGACCCCTGACCTAGGGTGTGGCAGTGTTAAATCATCAATCACATCAGAAGATGTTCCCTGCTTCCAATGTGGTGTACAGATACCATTAAAGAAAGAAAGAAGGAGTGGCCCATTTCTGAAACAAAGGATGGCATAGTAATTAATGAATTGAAGCAAGAGCAGGGAGCTATCTCTCTTAGTAATGCTATTGTTCAGCTATTACTTGAAGTATCTCTCTTACTTTCCTGGCTGACAGAGATCTTGTGAGTTTACAATAGGAGGGGGAGGGCCATCTTGAATTCATGGAGGCAAGGCAAGTTGAAAATAAAATAGTACCCATGTAGATGTTTCATATTTTATGCCAATAAAAAATGAAGGTTGTTAATTCTTACTGCATAGCTGCTAGTAATGGGACGAAGTGGTCGTGTAGATGTAAAGATTGTAAACAAGAACAGTTTTCAACTGTTAACACTTCAAATTGTGCTGGCAACTAGAGAGATGGGGACAGAGCAGACTTTATTTAGCCTTGCGAGAGTATCTCCCAAGGTGAAACAATTGTTCATGGACGTAGCAAGTTTCAAAAATACTTTTTGCTGTTAATGTTTAATGTTTAAAGAATATTTTAAGAGTTCTGAAATTCAATATCGACATTAGAAATGTCAAGCCAAGTCTTTTCTGATTCTGACCTTGAAATAACCAGTAACCTGTTTTTCCTGAAGTCCATGTATGACACTATTTCTCTTTTGGTTGACGAAGAAATAAATAGACCCTACATCTTTACATCATAATCATTTCTTCATGACCATTCAGAAAGGGGCCTGATGCTACATATAGTGTCAGATGACAAACAGGTTGCTGGATGTTTGTTGGTAAATGGTTGAGTGCCTATATTTTGAGTCTCTGGATTCAACTCTCTACCCCATTAGTGTGTCTTTGTATAGATAACACATAAGATCAGTCCAGAAAGGCCTACCATCGGAGACCTTGAGATGAAGCCACTGTTCTCTTCCACCCATTTCTTCCCAGTACCAGCCTCCTGCCAATTAACTGGTTGGCCAGTCATCTTAAAAGCTGTGAGCATTTCTCAGGCATAAATTGTGAGGGGCCTACAGCTTGATCATGTCCGTTAAAATGAGCTATGATGATCCAAAAATGTTCACTCAGAAAAAATTATGTGGAAATAGTAATTTCCTCAATTGATCAGTAATATAGAAAAAACAGATCTTCTACCATCATCCAGTGCTGGAGTTAATACCACCTTTACCACCTGACCACCTTTAAAGCACTCCATGGTAGTGGATCTGGGTACTTGAGAGACCGCCTCCTGCCGATTACCTCCCTTCAACCGATTAGATCGCACAGATTGGGCCTCCTCTGGATTCCATCTGCCAGTCAATGTCGACTGGCGACTACACGGAGGAGAGCCTTTTCTGTTGCAGCTCCGACCCTGTGGAACGATCTCCCCGTTGAGATTCGTACCCTCACCACCATCCAGACCTTCCGCACGGCCCTTAAGACCTGGCTCTCCCAGCAGGCCTGGGGATAAGTTCTTAAATTACCCGCCCGAGTGTTGACTGTTGAATGCAAGTTGTGTTTTATTATTTTATTTTGTTCACTCACTGTTTGTCTTTTATTATTGCACCCCCTTCCCTGTGATTGTAAGCCGCCCTGAGTCCCCTCAGGGAGAAGGGCGGCCTATAAATCTTAATAAAATGATTTTAAAAAATGGTTAATAAATGAAATAACTGAATAATTTCCTGCTTTCCTCACTACAGTACAGCACAAATGATGGCCAGTAACTTTTATAAAACATTGAATTGTGTTAAAGTGAGCTGTTCAATTCCCATTTAGGTTTTTGTAATGCTTTTGTAAACTTTTGGCTGCATTCATAAAGCATAAGCTGTTGTTTAACTACATATTTCTGAATTAATGACAATTAATTTCACACATGCTAAACATTTCTAAACCATTGTTTAGACAGCACAAATGTAAGCCACTATTTGAGAGAGAGGAATGGAGGGAGAGATTTCTCTTTAGGCTCCAATTCTTTGCTGGGTGTCTATCATTTCTTGTCAGCAGAAGCACGAATATGAGAAAAGGTTAACTGTTAGCTAATACAGAATATTATTAAAATACCTTCTGAACAGATCAGAAATGTCTACTTGAGACTAAAGTGTATTTAAACATAATGATATGAAAGTTCAAATTGTGTTATTTCACCTGTGTGTGTTTCTTTACATGTCCAAATTATACTGTATAGATATTGTAGTAGCCACTGAATGCATAGGCATGAGTTTGTTCCTTTCTAAGTTTGGTCATAAGCTGCTTTCCCCCCATGAAGCTACAGGACAGAGAGACATGCATTGCCTTGCTGGTGGGAGCCAAATATGGAATCAGTCAAGTGGTTAATAGCAAACTCAACATCGTAACCTTGCTGGCGGAATTTGCTAACATAAGCAGAGTGGAGCTCACTAAAGAATCTGACAAAGTAAGCATGGTGAAGATCTACCTCCAAGATATCAAGGTAAATATATTTCATATCACTTCTGATACATTAACTCTGTCAGGAACATTTCAGCTTATCATGTTTCCCGTCTTCTATACAAGGTGCTCACTGTACTGCTGGAGTCCAACAGTGCCAAAGATCTGGCTTGTCTCATCAGTGGTTACTACAGAATGTTTGTAGATTCAAGCTGCTCCATATTCATCTGGGAGGAGAGAAAACCTCAAATGCACCGGATCTCTGCTGAGGAAGGTAAAAAGCAAGTTTTTTCATAAATAAGTAAAGTGGTGAGAGGACTGTTCCAAACTCAAAAGCACACCTCTTGCTAGAAATACGTGCATATCTTTAGTACACTAATGTCTCAGTGTGTTGTGTATGCTTCTCTATACATCTTTATTGCCCCCTTCATTTGTGTGGGCAAAAGCAAAAGGGTTCTTAGAAGCACCATTTGAAATGGTCATTGAGATGAAAGGATGTGGGAGATGTTTCTGTCACATTTGAACATGAATTCATCTAATTTCAGGTGCACGAACCAACACCAGTTACCATTCAAGGCACATAATTTTGCATACAATTAAAATTATCAGGCTTCCTATAGTTGAACCTGAACCTACTTTCCCCCATCCAGATCCCCAAAGTCTCCACATACGGAGACAGGCATTCAAAAACGTCACTTAAGACAGTCCCTGTTATCCTTTGGCTGCTTCTGAGAACAGTATTCTGGATATGTACAGAGGAATCCTTTTTTGCACTTAGCTGTACAGTCACTTTAAGGATCTTTTCAGGGAGGTTTTATTTCATCTGTGTTCTAAGGTTGCTTGGAAGGAAGGAAACAACTCCAAGGAAATTGTCTGTATGTGTTTTCAGGATATGAATCTAGAACCTGCAGTGACTCTGAAGAATCTTCTGAGCTAGATTCCTCCTTGGATCGGTTCTCAGACACACATTCACCTAAGTACAGCAGTATTAGTCCCCCAATTGAGGAGGAAGGAGAGCAGCAAGAGCTGGAGCAAGAAAGGAAGACCTTGGAGGCCAAAGAAATGAGCTTTTGCAATGGGTACAACATAAGCGATAGCCTTTCAGAAGCCTCTGATTCAGCCAACACAGAAAGCAGGGGGCCAAAGTCCAGTGGCTCAAGTGACTCTCTGGATGCCTTGGAAGAAGATGATTTAGAAGCGTGCTCAGCAAGCAGGCCGGAGATTTTTCAGTTTTGTAACTCTGCCCTTCAGAAACTGGCCAATAATGACAAGATGCTTTTTAGTGCAGATGGAGATGAGGAAAGCAGAACATCACAAGAAAGTTTTTTTTCTTTCCTCCTGCCATCCCTGGTATCCAGTCCGGTTCTTCCACAATCAGAAGAGGAATCCAAAAGAGAAAACGGTGTGAGCATTCTAGAGTCCAAGTTGGCCAAAAGCAACGCCATGGACTACTACAGCCTCTGTGCCAATCTCTCACCAGCCAGCAGTGGAGGGAAGCATACCCAGAGCAACAGTCCTGAAAGCTGCTCTTTGCAGGAGCCTGAAGACCATGAGAAAATCAGCGAGGGCCAGGCTCCTGTCTTTGTCTTGAGATCTCCCCCTGGCTTTGAAAAGACTAATTCAGATGATAACATCTGTGATGGAAGCAAAAGGATGAGCCCAGCTGAGCCACAAGCAGGTGAGTTAAAAGATAATCCCTGGAGTATCTTTGTTGTGGTATGAACCGCCCAAGGTCTTTTAAATAGGAATGTTATTTTGACTGCTAGCTTGGCAATCCTTGTTGGTCTCTTTCATATTTTACACCGTTACTCATGGGATCTCACATTCTCACACCTGGTGAGAGGAAGGGGGTAGATGGCTATAGTATCAATATGAGGTCCTTAGAATAATTAAAGCTGATTGAGCAGCTTACTAGCAGTTATTAGCTTTTCCTTTTGTGTTCAAAATATTACTTCTTATATCTGCCCAGTATTTTGTTTCCATTTACGCCTAGGTGCCTAAGGCTGAGAGTTAACGGCTATTCCACAAGACCTATTGCAAAAAAAAATCCAATTCAGGGTTTCATATGATTATATTTTCTCTGATGTATTTTTCTTTTAGTTGCTAAAAGAACCAATATATGAAAATAAATTGTGGCGATACTTAACTATTTGTGTTCATGCAACTATAGGTGGCGGAATGATTGTGTGAGAACATTTTAATGTAGTAAAAAAAAAACCTAGAAATTTACTACTACTACTAACTACTACCCTGTGATAGCAGAATTTCTGTAGTCTCTCTCAACTTTTCATCCCTTTGTGCCATAAAAAGATACAAAAGTGGATGGAAGAGGATGATGGGTAAGTATGTCTCCAACTCTGTTTGCAGTGGTGATGCTTTTGAGCTGGTTCCAATAGATTACTTTTCAGTGACAGGGTGAGAGAAGCAGGACATTAGATAACACCTGACATTTCCCTAGTTTATTAGCTTGTAGAAAGGAAGAAATCGAATAGACCTTTAGACAACTCACACATAGCAACAGCAACATAAATCTTTTGAAATATGACAAAAAAGGGATTCTCCATATTTATGGCCTCTTCTTTATTTTTTAGGTTCTGAAATTCTGCCCCTACACCGTTCCCAAGAGTTGCCATCTTGTGGCAGTTTGGATGAAAACATCCTGTCAAGGCAAAGTAGAAGGATGAAATCCAAGCTAGGAAAAGACCCAACGTGTGCCAATAATTTGAGGAAAAGAAGGTCCTTCCTCGAGACAAATTATACTTCCCAAGTTAGTTTCCCCAGCACTTCACCTGAAGCGCTGGAAACCAGTGTTTGTTGCAATAAAGACACTACCATTTCAGGAGTTTCAAACCCCACAGTTGAGTCTTTATGGAAGGAACCCCAGCAAATTCCCAATCTTCTTGAAGTCACACAGAAAACCCAGGTGGTCCAAAATTCAACCTCTTCATCTGATTCAACAGAAATGAGGCAGAATTCATCAGTACTCAATTCAGTCTTGTGCCTGGCCTCTGCGCAGGCAAGTGGAGGAAGTTTAGACTCAAGCGATTGCTCTTTAGATTCTTTTTATATGCCCCCTCATCACAGTCCACATTTAAGTACACCAGAAATTAATTTTCACCCGGAAGGTCTTGATCCCACTTGTGAAATAAAAACAGAAAAGCTTACAGAAATAGCTAAGCAAGTTCGGGGACATTGTGAAGTAAAAGCAGAGTGTTCTGTAAAGCAAGGACTTGACAAAAAAGTGAGGACAATCAAAGCTACGCCTCCAACAGGAGTCAGTTATGTATTGATTGAAGAAATAATACACACTACTACCAAGCCTTCTGGGTCTCAGAACAGCACCCAAGGCAAACCTTCGTCTTTCGCCCCAATCTTGGACCTGGATTCTCTCCCTGCAGAGAAAGCTAAGAAACAGGAATGGGTTATGTTAGATCCCTGCAAGAGAGCCAAAGGTGACTCCATCTTGTGTGATTCCGGCCAGGCCCATGGAGACTTAAAGCTTGAAGAAGGTATCAGCCAATTGTCAAAAAAGGGTGCTGCACAGAAATTGGGAGATGAAAAACATCTGGGGATTTCAAATGTAACTCAACTATTTTTCAACTGCAGTGATACATCAGGCCAAATTTGCTGGCCAAATTTCAGTTCAGCAGCAGAAAATGCAAAAAGCTGTCAGCAATCAGATCATGAGTGCCAAGGAATTACTAGCCGAAATGGCCTAGGCGTTAATAATTTAGCTTTAAAAGATGGCATTATAAATCAAGTCCCAGCCCACTTATCAGCTGTGAGTATGTCTCATAATCTGTGCCAATCTACAGACATTGCTGGTGACTTTAAAACAAGGGGGGGAAACCTCACAGGAAATGCTTTCCTGAAAGATGATAATAAGAGATCCCGTTCACTAATGGTTTCCTCAGAGGAGAACACAGAACAAAGCAAAACTGATAATTCAGCTGAACAGGGCTACCCTTCATTTGACATTTCGTCTAAAGCAGCCAGGCCCAGTGGGAAAAACTGTACTTCAGATCTATCATTTCTCTCTTCTGACAATGCCACTGGAGGTGCAGTGGCTTTCAGTGACACAGGTCCACCAGGTTTAGTGAATTCTGAGGAAACATTTATACCCAGACATAAACTGGAGAGATGCAGCTGCCAGTTGTCTTATGCAAGCTGTTTCCATGGGGTAGACAATGAAGCAGAATTAGACAGCACCAAACCTTTCGCAAGTAGCATTTCTGAAGGACCCTTAACAACTCCACCTTCAACAAGAAACCCACTGCCTTCAGATTTTAATCCCACCAGGCACCACCAAGAACATATTTATATGAACGGGACCCCCAGAGATTCTCAGAATCACAGATACCTCCCAGAATTGCCTATCAAAGAACTGAGCTATATGAAAGAAAAATGGTCTATCTCGCCACTTGACTTCTGCCATTTGTTAGGAGATGTAGTAGAGCTAAAGGAAATTTTAAGGCGGTCTTCAGGAAACCAAAGAAAACATCCAGTGGAACAATGTGCTGCCTTTTTTTCAGAAAACAAGAATGCCTTGTATGTGGAATCACAGAGATTGTTAGTTAATTGCCAGAAGATTATCGAAGCACAAGGGCCTTCTCCCGAGACACCAGTCATAGTTCAAAAGACCTTCCAAAACCTTCTCCAGTTGACGGAAGTATGCCTACAGTTCACAGACTGTGACTTTTGCAGTAGTGGGCACACAGACCTTAAAATCAACCTGCGGGATGTTTTATGTAGCTATCAACAGTTTTTGGAAGCATGTAGGCAAACTCATGAGAAGGATTACTCCAGTCTAAGCTTAAAACTTTGTGTGTGTCAATATACAGCCCTCACTGCTTCCCTTTTCTGCCTTACACAGCAGTTCAAAGCTTCATCCTGCACATGAGATGGATTTGCTAAGCTGCCTCTTCCTGCTTCTCCTTTCTTTGCACTAACAGTACAGCTATTGTTAAATTCATTATAAAGAGAATTAGCTATTTTGAAAACTTGCATTTTTTTGTGACCTTCTGAGTTGGCCTGATAAATGTATAACCCTGGGAGATTCTAATAAAAGCAGGGGATGTGTAAAAGAATGGCTTGAAGGAAAACTGAGGCAATTGTTTGGTTTCATTTGTCAATGGATATTAATACTCAAAGCTTGAATGAAGTCAAAGGAATAAGTCATTTCTCATAAAAGTCAAAGACAGTATGTTAATTCACATCCAATTTTACTCCCCCCCCCCTTAAGTGAAGAAGACACAAGATCAATCTTTTCTGAAGGTCTTTTCAATGTTAACTGCTGTGAATAAATGCTACTTAAGAATAGCTCAAAGAGAATGCTGTACGTCAACTGGACAGATCTTCTGAACATATTATCCTACCATGTTAGCGTGTGCCAAGTTGTGGAAATGTTGATCAAGGTTAAAGAAACCGTACCATAGGTACCTGTCTTGTGTGGGACTCTTCTTTCAGGTGTTTTAAATAAATGCACCTGGAGTATGTTTCAAAGATACATTTTTTTAAAAAGACCCAGTGATGTGTAATTGATAAGATGCTGGACTAACACCAAAGAAGGTAAACAGATTCTTGTTTACCTAAGCCATGGAAGTTCACTTGGAAACTTTGGGCCACTCACTCTTTCAACCCAAACTGTCCGACATGCCAAGGGTCACAGGCAGTGAAGCGTCATAGGCAGTACAGTGGTATAATGAGCTGCGAGAATAACCTTGGAAAACGGGAAGAAGAGCCGATGGCCTACCATGGCCCTGCCTCCTGTTTCACAGGATTGTTTTCACAGCCTATTACAAGTGGTAGCAACTTCTTCACTTCATTGCTTTTACTTTCGATTTTAAAGAGATGCTATGCTCCCCTTTAAAAGAAAAGACAACTTTTGAACAGTATTTTCACCCAATTACTGAATTTTTGTACTCACTAAAAATGGAAGTGATGCATCTCTTTATTATACCTAATAAATAAAGACCTAGTTAATTAGCAGGAAGTAAGCTCTACCATAGTGGCCTTGCTTCTATGCAGACTAGCACTGCAGAGCATTTTATAATACTCCTATCCTTAATTTTAGAACACTCCTAATAACTCAGTTGGTTGACTTTGCTATGCTTGGAAGGGTAAATAATAGTGGCAAGGAGATTTAATCTGAAATTAGAGCATTTACTTAAAAAAATTTAATTGACATAACCTCAGGTCTTTTGCCTATGAGTGCAGGAAAAGCTACCCATTCATTTCATTATGAAAGACTCATTGTTTTCAGCAAAAATTCCCAGCACAATGTCATGTGTTTTTTTAAAAGTACATATCAGTAATAAGTGCAGTTAATTGTAATGTAAAACAAACAATACTTTAACCCTTCCAATAGATTCATCAAGAATAAGCAATGAGAGACCCAGTCTTTTCCCCAAGAAGTACAGTAAGCAGAAATTTCAGCAAAAATTCCCAGCACAATGTCATGTGTTTTTTTTTAAAGTACATATCAGTAATAAGTGCAGTTAATTGTAATGTAAAACAAACAATACTTTAACCCTTCCAATAGATTCATCAAGAATAAGCAATGAGAGACCCAGTCTTTTCCCCAAGAAGTACAGTAAGCAGAAATGAGGATCAATTAAGTAATCTTTTACTCTCCCCACATGTCTATGTACAGTAGTGCTGGAGTCAAAACTCCCATAATTTACAACTGGAAATTTTAATCACGTAGTCCAAAATATCTAGAATGCAATTGGGTAAAGGAGACTATTGTAGGTTACCAAAGGCAGACCAAATCTTGTTTTCTCATATTTGTATCCAGAACCCTTTTGTCACTGTGTGTTTTTGAAGATGTATCCCTTTCCAGGAGAAACTGCAGCTTTAAGTGCTTCTTCCCAACTCTTTTTATCATAGAAAGTTGATAAGGCATCAAACACTAAAAGAAATACATTAGAGAATTACAAAAAAATGTCATGAAAATTACAAGGAGGATTGAATCCAATCATGGTATAACAGAGCTTCTATAGAAACAATGCCCATCTTCTGTATTTTTAGACTCTTATTTTCCAACAATAATTCAAACATGTTAATAAGGAGTATCCAAGATTTGTGGTCTTTAATACAACATGACCCTTTACATTCAAGGCTTTCCTACTTTACTCATGGTAGACCTCTACTGTTTAATGCCTATTTGCCCATATCTCATAGGACCGCTTCCCCTGTGTTAGGACTATGTCCTAACATAGGAGCAAGTTCTTGAACAGTTCATCATGTGATATGGCATTTTGTGCCCTAAAAAGTACAATAAACAAAAGTGAAGATCAATTCTGTAGAGAACTGAGTACAAAACTCCAGTGTGCACAAATCAACTATGCAACCATTGTCAGAAAGATTTAATTTTCTAAAAAATGGACCAACACCATCCATACAAGTTATCGGGAGTTAATTTGCAACAGCTATTCTAATTCCAGCCATAAATTGTATAGGAAAGCTGGTGGTAATACTATGCCTGCAAATAGATGGCAGTGAATTCTATTGACAAGTGTGTACATTGCTTACCTTGGTTGATTGCCAAAGTTGTTGAGTGGTAATTTTTTGCATTGGTGTTTTTTACCATGTACTCTGGAATAGGCAATCGTGCTGTCTGCAGATGTCTTTCCTGGGCAATTTGGAAAGTGAGTTTCTACAAAAACAAATTATATATACTAAAGGAGGAAGGGAAGAAATGATTCTTTATGCCAGTTTTTTTTTTAAAAGAACTACATCTGGCTATTAGATTCTTTAAAAAGCTCATGATGCCTATTCTCCAAACCCAGAAGCTCTATTTTAATTATGTTAGCTAACTGTTCACAGGAAAATTATATTTGGGAAGAGATAAGTTCCTGCAGTTCATCATTGAAATACTACCCAGCTATTTCTGTAAGAATATCATTTGTTCAATATACTTACTTTTTGAATGCTTTCATCCACCAGCCCTCCCAAAATATGTACTTTTTGTGGATCAACTTCCTCAAGAACTAAAATGAGAAGAACACAGATAAATAAGCATCTAGTAATAAAGACAGACTGCATAACATCATTATTGTTACCATCTTCATAATCTTGTTATGTTTTTCCTATCCATAACACTTCTAGCAAGAGCCAATAATAAAGGCAAAGAAATACAGAGAACATCAAAACTGGCAATAAAGGTATAACACTATTACCATGAATGGGGAGCATTCAAAATATATACTGTCCCTCTACATGGGGCTACTTTTGAAAGTCATTCAAAAACTGCAGCTGGTTTAGAATGCAGGTGCGCTAAACTCATATAACATCATCTCCTTGGTAGGCTCATTTAAGACCACTACTTTTGAGTTGCAGTGGCTCCAGTGGTGGGTTTCAAAATTTTTTAGAACCTCTTCTGTAGGTGTCGCCTGCTTTGTGGGAGTGGCTTGCCAGCCATGTGACTGAGTGGGAGTGGCTTGGCAGTCATGTGACTGGGTAGGCATGGCCAACTTGTAAAATGTGGTGAAACTCACTTAACAACGTCTTGCTTAGCAACCAAAATGTTGGCTCAGAAACTCTGGCATTTGAAGCACGCAAGTCTTAAAGCTGTCAATTTACAAGAACCTTGCACCCCTAACCCTTTAGAAAAAAAACCCCAGGGGTGTTCAAACTTAACAGCTTTAAGACTTGTGGACTTCAACTCCCAGAATTCCTCCTCCAGTCATGTTGGCTCAGGAACTCTGGCATTGAAGTGTGCAAGTCTTAAAGCTGTCAAGTTACAAGATCCTTGCACTCCTAACTCTTTAGAAAAAAACCCCCAGGGATGCTCAAATTTAACAGCTTTAAGACTTTAAGGTTTAGATAGGACTCTTAGAGGCGGGCTCACTGATTGGCTGGTGAGCCAGCCAATCAGTGAGCGGTGGGAGGGACAAGCGTGGTGCGGACGGGCGGGGGGAGGGAGCTGGAACCAGTTCTAAACAGCACGGTAGATTTGTGGAACCTCTTCTATAGAAGAGGTTAGAACTGGCAGGAACTCACCCGAGTGGCTCCCAGTATATTTCTGGGTGCAGTTCAAAGTGCTGTTGGTCACCTACAATACCTTCATAGTACAAGACTGGACTACTTGCAGGACTGCCTATCTATACTTATTTTTGTCAATTCCATGAGATCTGACCGGTAGGCATGTTTTGAGTTTATGCAATTAAACAATAACATCTACTATCTAGGCAGCTTGATTTCTGTTGCTGTGGCTGCCTGTGGAACAATTTACCCCTCCTTATCCCAAAATTCAAAAGGCCTGAATCCCAATGGCCAGTAAAAGCTTAGCTTTTTTCCTGGACACTTAGCCAAGAAGCTAGGTGAATCCCATTTTAGGGGTTCATTGCAGGGAATATGTGTGTTATCTGTGCGTGTGATGTATTCCAAGTTTTATGTTTTTAACTAATCATATGCCAAGAAGGGGAGAACAATAGATTGGGTTTTTTTTAATGTATGTTTAGAGTTTGGGTGAAAATTACATTAGTCTCTTCATGTTTAACTCAATTAGCCACTAACTGCTCTGTCACTGTTGGCTTTGGCAGCACACAGTCCTACTAACTAGCTCAAAAAAATCACAATTTGGGGGAATTTAGAATCTCTCTCCACTTTCTCCAAGAAATGCCATATATTGCATCTGTCAAGCACCAGAGATTTCGGGAGATCCAGGCAATTCAAATATGTATAAAGATTTATTGTAAACGTAAGCTCTCTACAAGAATCTGAACTACTAACCGTCAAGGGAAATTAGGAGTTAAAAATAGAAAGGAATTCAAGGTTGGCCTAAGATATCTTGTGGGCGTGAGGGACTCATGACTGATGATGCATTTGACCCCTCCCTCAGGCTCAGCCTGGTCATCTTCTACAGCATCTGCCCCATTACCATTCCAACAAGGTCCCATGACACTACTAACCCTTATTTCCTTTTTCACCCAATCAGAATGTGGGAGCTATGTTCTAGAATAGACCTGTCCAACCAGCAGCCCAAGTGGCTTTGGATAACTGATCATGAAGCGCCCCCCTCCCAATTATAACCTTTTAATATTATGTGATTTATATACTGTACATTAGCTACATCGTACATATTTTATATATGTCCCAGGACAATTCCTCTTCACTCAATGTAGCCCAGACAAGCCAAATGTTCTAAATTGCATGGCTAAACTTAGTAGGCAATTTTATAATGGAGTGGCTTCTACCACTCTTTATGTCAAATTCTCTTTTCCTTGGATACTTACACAAAAAGGGTCAAAATGTGGGATTTAGATGTTTTCTAATACATGCTGACTTGGTGGAATTAGTTGGGTCTGTTCTGAGGCAAATTTAACTCTAGGGGAGAGGGGCAGGGTAATTGAGTCTTCTCTGTGTTGCTACATTAACTCTCTCCCTGAACCAGTTAAGCATGCAGTGAGAACAGAATCATTGAATAATATGTTATTCTACCTTAATTCTCTGAATTGTATAGCGGTCTTTAAAAAATGACTAAAATCAGAAAGACTGAAATAGAACTTCTGCCAAAAGTGTTAGAGACTGTCTTGGTTCAAAACAAAATGTCTGGGTGTGCTCATTCATTTTTTAAAAATTCTGCCTAACAAAATCTATACTTATACAACACAGTGTAATAATTATGATTTTTATCTGACCCCCGTTTCTCTTTGCCTGCTTTGTGAAGGGTCCCCCCCCCCTCCTTCCCAGCTCCAATGAGCTTACTCACTGGACTCTTTTGAAGAATTCTCCTTCCTCATTAAAAAAATATTCTTAATTATGTTTTATCTGTCTGCAAACTTTGCTGTTTTCCAAAGCTTGCTGGTGCTCTCAGCAAGCTTGCATTTAGCTGGTGATGTTATTTTGGCTAAATAAAACATTAAGTGCTGATACTTGAGTACTGGAAATAAAGGGAACAATGTTATTTATAGATGCCATTTACACTATCATTTTCTCATATCGCCAGTAAGAGTATTCCTGGCTTAAAAGTGCATCAAACTTAACTACCCTCTGCTTAATATTATAGATTTTTCTATTTTGAGGTATACCTTTCTAATTATTGGTAGTAATTAGGCCTATTTTTGCTCTAAAGGTTACTGATATAGTCCATGCTCGTCCATATTATTTTATGGTTCCCAACTTTTTCACCTTGGCAGCCTGGCCTGGCCGGGGGAGGCATGGGAGTGGCAGGTGCACACAGGCACACACGGCTCCATTGGTGGGAGGTGGGTGCGCATGCGTTCCACTCAAGCAAATGGAGCTTCACGTGTGAGCAGAGGGTGCTTGTGCTCACACACAAACCTCCACTCGTGTGAACAGTGATTGCTTGCGTGCAAAGCTCCACTTGTGTGAATGGAGCTTCACGCGTGATCCCCCTCCACTCACATGAGTGCACGTGAACACGAGCATCCTTTGTTCAAGAGCACTCTGCTTGTGAGCGCAAAAGCCCACCACTTGTGCAAGTGGAGCTTTGCACGCATGCGCTTGCTGCCACTGAGCTTCAGGTAGTGGGCTGTCGCCTGGGGAGTTGGGGAACCTATGCAGTAGAAGGTCTGTAGCTTCTGTTTAGGCAACTTTTCTCAATAGGAAAAGGCTTGGTATTTTAGATTGTTATTCTTCCTAATCCAGGAGTTTCCTAAATATTCTAGACTTAGGAACTTCATGTTACTCACAAGGTCTATTAACTTAGCTCCCTCCTTGTTCATAGGCAAAAAAAAATTCAGATCCAAACTTTCAGCCCTCTAACAGACTAACAGACATGAATTACCCACTCTTTTTTTATGGAGATGATCATTTCAAGAGTTTCGAATGACCTCAGATGCTCACTTAATATTTTTGTGCAAGGAAAATCACCTTGGATTATATTTCCAGAAGTCTAAAGTACAAGCAAGTTCTCAACTTAAAACTGATTGTTTAGTGACTGTTAGAAATTACAATGGACCTCGAATTACTTACAACCGGCTTTTGACAGCTCCTACCCTCTCCCCAGATCACATGATCAAATTTTGGGCACTTGGCAACTGGCAACATTTGCAGTGTCCCATGATCACGTGATTGCAACTTGCAATATATTTTTTGCTGTAAACTGGTGCTTACTTCCGGTTTCCAGCAAAAAATGCCCATTGGGCATTCTCTTGACCACCAGAGTTTTCATTTAATAACCATCATGACATATAACCTTAATTCTAGGCTCAATTATGATTTTAAGTCAAAAACTATCTAAAATGATCTTTCCTAAAACATTTAGGAAGCTTCACTGAGTAACAGACAGTAGCAAGTGAGGAGTTTTAAATATCCAGATGTAATCCTTCAAGACTCAAGACTGTATCATGGGATACAGGTATCAAATTTGTATTCTTATGGCGTCACAGAGATTCTTCAGCTCTTCTATTTATTTTTTAACACGAGAACTCATCTTTACAGTTTTAGAACGCATGGCTCAGTTGCTTATAAATCTCCATTTCAAATTACCAGTATATGCTGATTTTTGAGGAAATAATACAAACTAAGTCTATTACAGCAGTGCTTCAAGCTCTAAAATGTGTATTTAATGAAATTCTAAGGCTAAAAGCTGGTCAGATGAGGAAATAGCTTAATTATTCATTTTTGATTCCATTACTGTTAGCCAATAAATTCCAGTTGTTTTGGATTCTAGTGATTTTTAGAACATTTCTCAATTACCGAATTTCCTCAAATTTTTGGTGGCTGGGAGTTATCAAACATACTAGAATGAGAGAGGGCTCATTCAAAATTTATCCCATTAAACATCCACCCTAGATGGATGTCAGCTAATTATGCTGACTCATGATCTTCCCCCATTTCAAGAAGGGATTTTCTTCAGAGCAAGATCAATAGCCTTTAGCATTTTTATATGGGAGAGTTAATAAAAGTTCCTATAGCTAATCAGACTTGCCAGTGGGTTGCTAACTGGTTTATTACCAGTTCGCTCGTGATCGCATGGGCGCAACGCTTCTGCGCATGTGCATAAATGTCCAAGCGGGTGGCCGGAGCTTCCCACTGCCGCCACTACCAGTTCAACTGAACCAGGCCGAACTGGGAGCAACCCACCTGAGACTTGCCCTTGTGGTGATGGCTCATGTTAATAAGATGATACATTCATGTTAACAAGAAGATTCCATTTTCCTTTGTTGTTACATGCCCGAGATCAGTCTGAAGAATCTTATATTATTTCCCTTCTATTAGATAAGAAAAGCCTTACTATAAATAATATAACAAAGTTTTATACAGCAACTGTACAAACAGCTGACTTCTGATCTATATGAGCAATATGATCATAGTGGCTCCATTAATCCTTGGAAATGTATAAATGAATTTCAACAATTTAGATTGTTAGATTTTAAAATATAATTTATAACTATATGGTTCATTTACTGCATTACTGTACGGACTGAATACCTAGATTTAGATTTTACTTAAAATTCATTTTATAGTATTTTTTATCTTATTTTATAGTTCATTTTATTTTATCTAATGTTAATGTTTAAGTGTTGAGGAAGAGTTCAGTGCTGCATTATTTGGAGCAGTGTTGCA
Source organism: Thamnophis elegans (assembly GCF_009769535.1). Taxonomy (NCBI): domain Eukaryota; kingdom Metazoa; phylum Chordata; class Lepidosauria; order Squamata; family Natricidae; genus Thamnophis; species Thamnophis elegans. Next base: position 46,620,032 of record NC_045543.1, read on the forward strand.
AAAACCTTTAATTGGGAGTCCTTACCCCACCAATCAAGACAGATTAATTTTTGATTCCCAGCCACAGTATTTAGAGAAAGAGGAAGTGCATCAGTAAGCACCACAATCCTAGATTAGGTTGGGCTGAATTATAGTTACTCTACTTACTGCTATTCTTGCTAAAGACTGAGTACATGTAACTGTTGCTCAGTTTGGCATACAAGGCTGCTTGTCCCAGCTGAATGCTAGAATATATGGCATTAGCTGTTTAAGTTGATTTGAAGCATACATTAAGAAACCCCAAATCCAATTATTACTCATTTAAAATAAGAACAACAAAATTTTAAAAGCTGCAATATACCATTATCAGAATCTGGTGTGAGATATACAATCATGTCCAAAGGAAATAGGTCAAGATAACTTTCAGCAGTAATATCCATCTGAAAAAGAATGCAACACACATAAATAGAATTTCAAAAAATCCTTTTAGAAAGACCACTTGTGCAGGAATGAGAGTGCAATTTTGGAAAAACATGCCACTCTGACTATCCATTACTATTCTACTGAAAAACACATTTTGAATCAAAACAGCATTTTAGCCCAATTTAAACCTAATATTTCACTACACTATTGATGATACCATGTTTTCCCGAAAAAACAACCTGTCCTGAAACTAAAGCCTTGCCACATATTTCAGGTGGGCAAAAATATTAGCTCTGGGAGTATGCTCTATGGTTGTGGACTGCAGAGTGTACAACCATAGAACGTACTCCCAGAGTGGCATCCGTCCTCCGTTGCGGCTTCCAAAGCAGAGGGGGGGAACAGCCCATTTGTTGCTCATTTCTGCTCTCCCCAGCCCCCAGGAGTTCTCTGAAAACCTCCATAAGGCTAGGCACGGTCATTTTTGTAAAGGGTCGGGGCTTCAGGAGGCAAAATATGCTGTATTCGATGTATAAGACGCACCCAGATTTTCAGCCTCTTTTTTGAGGAAAAAAGGTGCGTCTTATACTTTGGAAAAAAAACGGTATTTTCCTTCAGTGTCATCACTTGGAGAAAGCTAAAGCAGAGGGAAAGAGGGGAGATATACTTACCATATAATTGGCAAATCCATCATTCATTCTCAGGCATGCTTCGTAAATAGGACTGTTTTTCACAATTCCTGTGAGGTGGAGCCAAAAGGGCTTCTGAGCTTTCTTGTTAGACCCATAAAGTCGCCTAATTTGTGCAGCAAGCCGACATATTTCCTTTGAAGAAGAGGAAAAAGCCTCAGTGGTTGGTTGTTGTTTTTTTCTTTTTTTTTGTTCTAGATGTTCTTCAAAAAGCTCCAGTATTATTCAAAGCTTTTTGTTCTTTTTAATGAAATATACCAATCAAAATATAATGCACAAAATAAAATATTACTGTAGGACAATAAAGAAGTAAATGATGCATAATGGTAATTAAAGTGAACAAAGAGATTCATATAGAACTAGGTTAATTCTTTAGCATATTCTTGAAGTTTAATCATATAGAAACATATTGCCTCATGTTCTCATTTTGTATACAGTAAAGACAATTCATAATAGGGAACATGTCCAAAATTTGTTCTTTAAGAACAGGACTCTATATTGCCTTTCAACAATGTAGAAAAATTCTCTGTCAAACTCTGACTTTGAGTTCTCCATAAAATGTCGAATTCCATATGAGAATGTGAAAGTACAGCTCAACATCACATTTGCATTTTTAATTAATTTCTCCAATTTATATTAACCTATTTAACGACAAGGTCAAACAAGAGTCATGGTGGGATAGGACCAAATCATACAAATCCAAGAATCCTATTTGCAGTTTATTTCAGGCTGATGTAACTATTCTAAATTTTCTCCTGAGCAATAGCTGCTTAGAGAGCCAATTTAGTGTACTGTTTAAGGTACCCAGCTAGAAACCAGGAGACTGTAAGTTCTAGCCCCACCTTGGGCACAAAACTAGCTGTATGATCTTGGGCCAGTTACTTTCTCTCAGCTCTAAGAAGCAGGCAAGGACAAAGCATTTCTGAAACCTTGCCAAGAAAACTGCAGGCCCTTGTCAAGGCAGTCGGCAGGAGTCAAAACTAACTCAAAAGAACCAAAAAACCCTCCTGGTTATGAGCATCTCAAAACAATGGATCTCATGCTCTGCCATATGTGATTGTAATACATATTTTAATCTTGCAATCTTGTCCTCATCAAATTTAATAAAGAGCACTCCTTCCATCTATTGCCTTTCAGTGGTCCTAAGGTCTTCTCCATTCCACTTCCAGTATACCTAATCCAAAAGGTAAATCTTAGAAAATATGCTAAGTCCTGCCAATCTCAATGTTTCCTCAGTTCAAGAGGACTTATAACCACAAGCAAGGTATAAAATCTCTCACAAAATACGACTCCTTCATCCTTCACTCAACTATTCCATTCCCCATGGATGCTGCAAATCTGGTGTTTCCTACACTTATACAACCAAGAACTTACATTTCAGTCTGGCTTAAATGTGCAGGAAGCTTTCTATTGTTTTCATGAGGAAAAAATCAAATGGTCACGTCCAAATTTCTAATTTTTATGGAGTACAATTCTTCAGTCAATAAAGCAAATAATACTACTTCAAAGTACAGTGAGATCTCTGGTCACGACCATAATCTGTTCCAGGACTTAGATTGGCATCCAATTTAGCCATGACTGGAAGGAAGACTGACTGCATGTGCGTGCACAAAGAAAAAGGTGCGGAAGGGGAAATCGCTATGGCAGGGAAAATCACTGTGGCTGTGTTTGATTGCCACCCAAGGATGTGTTTGTGAACAAAGTGAAACATTTAGCAGATTTTTTGGTTGGCACCCAATTTGGTTGTGGTCTGTGACCCGAGGTCCCACTGTATTGCAAAATAAGTACTCAAGAGCAGAGGCACATTCACCAGTCCTGAAAATCAAATTCCATGCTTTTTAAAAACAGCAAAAAATATAAAGCTACCTTCTTAGTCATGTGACCAGTCAAACTCATATCAATACACAGCCGAGGACCTGTTGCCTTGGCCTCTAGAAGACGATCTTTTGCAATGGCTTTAAGAACTCGCTTACTAAGTTGAGGAGCAGTGCCTGAAATAGAGAAAAGATAAAAAATAAACAATCATCCAGTGGCTCACTGCTGAACAACGTTAAGCATACAGGGGCGGCATAGGCCGTGATTTTGCAGGCTAGCAATAATTTATTTGAAAGGCACTTCAGTGCCTATAAATCAAAATCTCTCCCCAAAAAAATATTGCACAGCCTGCCCTACACTTCCTTCCACGTGAACAATACAAAATATTAGCTGTAGTAGAGAAACCCAGAAAACCCGATCCATTATGGAACTTCTCACAGAAAATATAAGTAAAGTTCCTTGAAGCTTCAGAGTACAGAGAACAAATTATTTTCTATAGAAAATGAAGACAAAAATTATACTGTGTTTCTTGTACCTTTTTGTTCAGCGTGCTTCGCTTTACGTCGTTCTCTTTCACATTTTCTTTTATCCTTCTTTGCAGAAACAATCTTCTCCCAGTGCCGTTGTTTCCTTAGCACATTCCTCTTAATATAAAGAAAAATAAACAGACACATATCAGGGAGGAAAAAAAGCCATTTGCAAAGATTTTCTTATCACAACTGGATTTAGGGGTGCATATATGTTTGGATTATTTGAGTATGTCCCATTGTTAAATTTCCCAAATTTTGCATATGTTCATCTAATACAAGGGTACACAGCAACTATTTATCCTTTCTTTTTCTATCTCTCACACACAGAAACTATTACAAATTTCAGCTATTTTACACAAATAGAAAGGAATATATTATTATGTGCTGTATTTTTCCCAGATAATTACTAAAAAGTAGAAGAAGAGTTATGAGTTAATATTTCTTCTGCTTCTAAAAATGATGGGAGTACAGTATTATTTACATAGTGCTTTCAGTCAATAGGAGATGTTATATGTAAATGGCATTTTGGCACACAACTTGCCTTTCTAAATGTATAAAAGATCTTTGTGGAAATCCAGGAAATATCTTCTGTAGAAGTATTTTTGTAGCAACACTTTTATTAATATGGTTGACTGTCAAGCCAACCAGATGTTTCGATTGGATTTGGCATTTTTATCCATCAATTTAGTTCTTTCCAAGGACCTGCTTATTATTATGATGATGGTGACACAGTCAGCCAGATGTTTAGACTAGATTTTTTTTAATCCATCTTTTGAGAGTTCCTTGCCTGAGGGTGTTAGATATCATCACAGGATGTAAATTGTTCCAAATAAAGCTGCCTTTTGCAATTGATCTACAGTGATTTAGTCAATGCTGATGGTGTTCAAGTAGTCCTCCAGTTATTATTATTATTAAAAGATCAATAGGCCACTGGTACAGAGAAAGGCTCAACTGATGTAAATATGACAACTTTTTGGCACCAGCTTAAAAATTTTCCATTGGCCCAGACATTTTACAGCAAATCTGTTTTGATTTTTGTTTGTGTTTTGTATGAAATAGTTACTGTAATGTACTATGATAACTTCCCATTTTCTTCCTATTGATATCTTTTAGTTAAAGAACAATAATGAGCTATTTCAAAATATGTAAGTTAAAGGGAAGAAAACAACATCTTTGTTGTTGCCTAAAAACTGGGAAGGAAGGAAGGTCACAATGTGTAAGTACTTATCTTATATATCTACAGGTATGCCTTTAAACAAAGCCATTGTTACAAGTTTTTAGGCCCTTCTTCAATGTAAAATATGATCCCTGTGAAACCCTGAGATTCACAACATGAAACTACATTAAAAATTTTCCATTGGCCCAGACATTTTACAGCAAATCTGTTTTGATTTTTGTTTGTGTTTTGTATGAAATAGTTACTGTAATGTACTATGATAACTTCCCAATTTGTTTTTGACATGAATGACTGAAGGCCACTTTACATACCGAACACCAATTCTCATTTCCTGTAACCTGTCCACTGGATCTTTCATCATTCTCATCAATTTCCAGAAGCTCAAATGCATCCCAGAGATCTTCCCCATCTCCATAGTTTTGCTGTTGATCACAATGATCTCCAGAGATACTTTTCTCTACTTTCTTCTCAGGATTAGTCATTATTGGTTTTTTGTCCAAACTGCTGTGAAAAACATAGAAAAAATGACATTAAATGCTGGACCATAGAATTGCCAGAACTGAAACTGCTCTCATCCTACAGGTAAAACAGGATAGTTTTATTCTGTACTGACTGCAGCTTCTGGCTACTTTCAAAAGAACTGTAAGTAAGCATGTTATAGTAATCCAACATTGAAACAAGAAGAGTATAACTTATTCTGTGTATTCATCCTTTATTCAGAAAATGGAAAAAAGGTGTGAACCAGTCTTAACAGGTGCTGATTAATAGCACAGAAAGGGAAGAATTACGCATTACCAATTCCAGATACATGAAAGGAGCCTCACTGGTATTCAAACGTTGTCCGTTGTGTAAGAATTTCAGAACCATGCAATTCCTCCTGCCATATAAGGCCTTTAAGGCATCTTTTCTACTTAAAACTTCTTAAATAACATTGCACAAATACAATCAATGTGTGGTCCAGAAAAAAGATGAGCAAAAGGTGCTTTACAGGTAACTTTTATGAATACGCAACAGTCAAAATGCTTAAGTAGTTTAAGAATCATGAATTATTGTTCAGACGAAACGTCTGCTACTCACCTCCTTTTAATAGCAATTTCTCAATCAACCTTTCTTTTACTCTTTTGATATAGTACGAAAAACTAGCTCCACGCTGGACTATTTCCTTCCTCTATCTATACCGTATCATCCAATGAGACTTCCCTCTACCAGGAACCAGCTGCATTCTGGGAATTGTAGTTTTCGTCATGGGCGACGGGACAGGATTATCCGATTCAAGGTTGGGCGGATGGGAACGTGCGTTGCTTTGATTTAGAGACGACGGGGGAGGAGTTTAAATATGATTCGCTGGCCATCCCTTCTGAAATGTCATCCTGAGTTACATTTTCTTCATGGAAAGCAAAAATACACTTTTCAATTCTGAAGCCTATTCTCAAATATATTGTTTTTCGGGCCAGTCTTGATTTATTTTTATCTTTTTTTGTAGATTTTTAATTATAAGTCGTTTGGTAATTAGAAATCAGGCGGTCTATCTGTGATTTGATTGCCATTTCATGTATGCATCAACCATGCTTATGTTAAATACTCACATATCCCGCAAAGGGAGGAGCAGAAATATATTAACCACACATTCTGAGTGCACATAACTTCCTGAACTTTAAGCTCGGGTGAATAAAGATTCGCACAATTGCAGTGTTCACATAATATGCTAGGTCTCTCCTTTAAGAAAACATATTGAAGCCTAATCTGACAAGCTGCCACCTGCACACTGGTAAACCATAGAACAGGATAGCCCGACTCTTTCCAGAAGTTTTGTGCTTCCTTACAGATCTAGATGGTGCCATTACCTTCAATTTGTAACTCCTCACGTTGCCTCTGTCTTTACCTCACACGAACCGTCTAAAACTGCCACTACCTATCAAAACACATGATGCACCCACAATAAATCTAGATTTTTTTCCCTTTAATAGATATTCTCTGGGAAAGAAAAAGAAATACACAGGCGCACGCACCTCGGAACTCACCTAAAACGATTTTGGAAAATAACTTAAAATGTGTTCTAGAGGAAAAAATGGGGAAGCAGCAGCGTGGCTATTAATCTGAAACCCGCTTTTTGAAACTCTGCTGTCACTCGCAAGAGAACAACCCCATTATTAAGCGAAACTGGAAAAGTGAGAAACTTGCTCCGATTTCTATCCATTGCATAACTCTCTCCCTGGTCTTTTCCTGCCATTGGTTACAAGCCTGCAACTTCCCCTTTTTTGGTGCAATGGATTTGCTCCTGGTGATTTTCCCCCCCTCCCTTCTAAGGTTAGAAAAGGGGGCGGATTGATAGACGAGGTTTCTTCCGATCCGAGACTAGAAGCCTGAAAGTCCCAAACTTCTGCTGTTGCTCTTTCTTTGGGAAACGCCATAATGAAGCTGCTTCTCAACAGCCTCCTTCAGCTCTGGCCTCGAGGATCTGTTTCGGTGAGTGTTACCCTTCATTTAGCCACTTGTGCAGGACTTGATCATCTGCAGTTGCCTTTCCTTGTCGAGCGAGAATTTTTCCCCAAATATCCTGTTTGCTCCACTTCTCTTGTGCTCTCTTCCCGATATGCGGTGCAATCTCTGGGGGAAATCTTTCGAGACGAAGGAAAACATTTCTTTTTACGACTTGGTGCTTCTACCAAGGCAGCATTTCTCAACCTTGTCCACTTTAAGATATGTGGACTTCAACTCCCAGAATTCCCTGGGGATTGGGGAACTCTGGGAGTTGAAGTCCACACATCTTAAAGCAGCTGAGGTTGGGAAACTCAATTCTAAAGGATCCAACTTTACTGTAAAGGGCAGCGGGTTCAAAATTGTGCCTGGGAGAAGACCTATTTTGAGTTGGAGAATTACCCAACTGTGATTCAGAAAAGGAGTCTATGATGGGAATGGCAAACAAATGGGAGCTGTGGGGATTAGCCCTTTCTTGGGCTGGGTGCTTTTGGCTGGGAATTTAAAATGGCCACAGGTAGACACCATTCTCTTCTAATATTGAGTTAAGACCCCAGACACTCAGAGTGGGGGCAAAGAGGCTGTAGGGAGCAAAGAGGCAGCAGGGAGTTTTCCCTGTTGGTTTCAGCTTGAGAAAGAGGTCGTGATGTCTTCCTTCTGGAAGAGAGGCCATTCAGAATAACTGGAGCAAAATTCAGAACATAATTGTGTTAAGAAACAGATTGTCCCTAGCAATTATTGAACCTGGGTGAACTGTCTATTGGGAAACTGAATTTTACAAGAGGTGACTGCATGTTGCAAGTACTGTATATACTCGAGTATAAGCCTAGTTTTTCAGCCCACTTTTTGGGCTGAAAAAAAGCCGCCTCGGCTTATACTCGAGTCAGTGAAAAATTTGCCCGAAATGGAGGAGAAAAAGGGGCGGGGCCATGCCGCTGGGTGACACTCGTGAATGGCCCAGTGCCCCTGTGAGTTTCTCCTCCCTCTGTGTCAGTTTGCCGCGCAGCGCGCACCGCACCATCCCCCCTCCTCACGTTCTAATGTAATGCAGGGCTGTCTTACGATTCCCCTTCCTCCCCCTCCTGCCGCTCTGCAACGATGTCCCACCTCCTCCTTGTTATGGCAAGCAGCCACATAGCGATGTCCCACCTCCTCTGGTACAGTGATCCAATGATAGGAATCACTGTGCCGTGTGTCATAGGAGGCGGGACATCGCTCCCGCGGCTGCACGGGACATCATCATCACAGCGGGACATCAGCATCATGAGGTGAGTGAAGTATTTCATTGAATACACCGCTAGTTTACTGTTTTTCTTTGAAATAAATATTCAAAAACATTATTGGTATCTATTTTTATTTTTGAAATTTACCGGTAGCTGCTGCATTTCCCACCCTAGGCTTATACTCGAGTCAATAACTTTTCCAGTTTTTTTGTGGTAAAATTAGGTGCCTCGGCTTATATTCGGGTCGGCCTATACTCGAGTATATACGGTACTGTAGGTGTGATTCTAGCTAACATCTTCCCTATAACATTTTTTCTTTGGAAAAGTGGAATTTGAGTGAAGGTCTCGAGGAAGTTATTAAAATTGCCAAAGCAGATAATTAAAAGTGCCTGCATACTGATAAAAATATATATGTGAAAAGTTTTTGAGGCCAAAATGCAAAAAAATTAAATATAGTTTTTTGTGTGAATTTAAATATACAATTAAATAAAGTATACAATTTAACACTTTGCAAAATTGCACAACTTAAATGAGTGATACCTTCTGAATATACAGTATCTGTTTGCAGATTCAGGGCTATGATCAGAGTGTATCCATATAATCTGAGGGTTGGATATTTTACATTACATTAGGATGGTGAAGAATGGGGAAAGTTACGGGGACAATTTTAGTTAAGAGAGATTGCATAACTGAGACTCCACCTATTTAACCTTTTAACAAGAAGGATTTGGACACTAATTTTGTGTGTGTGCCTGAATTATGTTCACTGCAGCTTTCATTCTGATCCATGGTCTACCATTTCTCTTTTCCATTTGACCTAAAAGGAATCTTCAATGTTTGTTAGCTTAATATCACAAATATCAGCTTCATTGCCGAAAAGCAGGTACAGCTCTTATGCAATAATTCACTACCAGATCACTACCTGCTGTGAAATTTTTTTGTTCCTGAGGAATTTTTTTCACTGTTTAAAAAAGCACTTTTTATTTTCTCTTTGCCTATGTATTTTTTTATCTTTGTGTGGGGGAGGGTCAGTTGTCACCATTTTAAAAGCAATAAATAATTTAAAAATGACTGGTCTGCCAAGTACCCAAATTTGATGACATGATCACAGGAGCACTGGTGGTAACTTCAAGGACAAGTCATAACTACCATTTGTTCAGCACTGTTACAACTTAGAATGGTCATTAAGCGGGGAGTAACTGTAGTTGCAGTTCTCTAAATCTGTGCATTAATTCATTCATCTTTGCTTCGCTGCTGCTTCTTGGAGGCAAGTAATTCTAATAATCAATCCAACAAACTCTTGACTCTCGTAAGTCCTGATATACAGTATCTAGCTAACATTGCACAACCAACATTAAAACCTATTTAAAGTCTGTGAGAATGAAATCATTCTGGGGAAAAAGGACTTTACTGACCGGGTGGTGTTGCAGAAAATGACAGGCATTAGACTTCTCAAGATACAGGAAAAGTTTATTTGGCAGCCAGGTTAAGAAAGCTAGCCCATGGCTAGCATTGCAAGTTCTGAACAACCTTAATTATCGAAGCACGCATTCTTATACATTCTCAAAAGCATTGCAACACGGAAATACTTAACACATTTCTTAGTGGTTACCTTGAGGAGAAAGCCTTATAAGGAGATGGGGTCTGACTTCTCCTTTTGTTTAGGGAGTACGTGTCATTAACGAACTTTAATTGAACCTAGGATTTTTAACATAGGCTTTTGTCATAGAGAACATCTTGTGTTTAGGCACAGGCTTCCTGTTTCTATTGCAAGTTCCAACTCTGTCTATGTGGCTTTTAATATAGAAGTAAAAGGGGTCTCTAAGAGGCTGTCTAGCCTGACCCAGTAGGTTTCACACTTACTCACTTTACGTCTGCTTTAGTGGGGTGAGTTGAGTCTGCTTTCTGCCTATTTTATAAGTGATTCAAAGTTAGCAAATGTTATATAACTTATTTTCCCCAGTTCTTCAAGCAAATTTGTCATTGGCGAGAATTCATCCTATTGAACAAGGTAGTGGGGGGTAAATATAAACATTTCCTGCAACAGTGCTAATTATGCAGGCCTATTAAAGAGTTTTGGGCAATAAATAATGCAGTTCTAATTTCACTAAATTTGGGGAACATTGATGAACTATATGCCATATGTACTTTATTAAATGAAATACTGTTTTCTATATTTCTGTATTATAGCTTCTGCCACAAACCATGTCTGAGAAATTTGGGGGGAAATACCAAAGTGTAACCTTGAATCATGTATACCACACAAAAGGAGACAACACCAAGCCAACTGAGCGGTATCCAATGCCCAATAAGAAAGACCTTCCACATGATATAATAGAACACCTGGAAGAAGCAGAAGTGAGGGTAAAAAAAAAATCAGTTGGAAAAAATCAGTTGGAAAAAATCAGTTCATAGAAGCTTGTATCTTTATCAACCTTCAACATAAGTACTGTTCCTATACATTTGATTAGAGTTTGATCATTTTCAGATTAAAGAGACATTAGGGGTTGTTTTGTTGGACAGCTGGTTTCTAACTACATATGAACCTAATGATGATTAAAGATGAAAATTTGATATGCTATCTAATACATGTTTCTTATTCAGTTAAGTTACATACTGGGTTTTAAAATGGATTCAATAATTGGCTGTGATTAGATGAAAAACAGGATCAGAAAGAAAACACTTTTCTGTTCTTCCAAGGTAGCTGGTACCTTTCATAGCAGAGTAGAAAGGAGAAATGACAATGAAGTCTTGATCAGGTGCTGTTTATTTGTTATTCAAATTAATATTGTCACCCCATCAAGCCAGAAGAAGCACATCAGTTCTGTATCTTCAGAAACCTTATATAAAACTCAACATCTGGTAACAGAAAACTCCCAAGGTGAAGGAGCACTTGTTGAGTTTGATTTTCCAGGCTTATTGTTTTGAAGCAAAGAATATTTGCTAGAATTTATTAAAAACTGTCTTAAAACAGATCAGCTTATTTGTCCATATAGCCCAATATTATTTAGCTGGCATTTGCTTTCCATTTACTTGCAACCCAATCCTTTACATCCTTCCACTGAGAATTTGATTTTTTCTGCTTAAAAAGCCTCAGGTGTAAAGCTCAAGTCCTTTTGCTAGAGAGAATTGAGATCACTCGGATGTATCCTTATATTTGAACCTCAGCACATTGTTTCAAAGATTTTGCAAATATTCTCAAGAATTCCCACTGTTGTATGTGTTAGAATCCAAGAGCCACATCTGATTTCTCTTGGACCTTTTCCTCACTTAATCATCATGTGTGCAAGTTGAGAATCAAGAACAATTAGAGGGAATATTTTTAGCACCAGCTAAATTGTTGGTTATCTTCCTTCAATGGCTTGGGAGGTAGCTATCTTAAAATGAAAACTCACCCTGCTGTTTTTAGAGGAGTGCTGTCAGAGAAACCAACAACAAATCTGAGAACATTATGGTTTAAGAAATACTAGTCCCACTAGAATGTCTTGATAGTAAATGGGGAGAATAATTCTAGACTCCTGAATGTTTCCCTGAATAGTTTTGAATATGATTTTAAGGTGTCTGACTATTTCCCCCTCCTTGATTCTCAGAATGGGTTTTTGCCCAATGTGTTTAAAGTGATGGCTAATCGACCAGAAGAATTTAGGGTATTCTTTGCCTATCACGATGTCATCATGCACAAGAAAACAGGTATGAGTAGCAGTCAAACATGGATGCTTTGAAGATATTTTCCTAAACCAATTGCTCTAGACTGCATTCCAGATGTGTTCCTAAGAATACAGGTGTGATTCAAGAACCATTGAACAAAAGAAGATTTGAATAGCCAACAGAGGCTATTAAACTACTCTGATATCAGAAACCTTTAAAATAATCTTAAGGTGATGCAGTAGGGATCTAATACAAAAGCAATTAACTTCCTAGGATGCTTCACATAAAGTGGGGAGTTAGTTCTGAACTACGGAATGCAGTTTCCCATGTTCTTTATGTGAATGCTAGACCCTAATAAGATTGCTGATGGCCTCTTTGAGACTATTGTGAAGCTAAGAGAGGACTTAATTAACATTCCCAATATATGTCACTAGACTGTGGCACTTTTCACCATAAAGGCTATAACTTAGAATGTGAAACTGGTTATCTCTGGCAGTAGAAGTGGCTGCAGCAGAGATCATATATCATCTCATTCCTGTATGAAAGGCATGTCTCTCCCTGGCTTAAATGAATCGCCTCCATGAGTAACAACACTATGAAATTTTATTTTAGAATCCTGAAGAATAGCTATAATCTGAGAGAGTAGTCACTTTTCAATATCATAATTTAATTTCCAGTATGTATGGAATAGGGTACCAAATGGTCAACAATAGTGATTGGATTTGGGGGCATCAGAACAGGTCTAGAATGATCGTGGCACGACATAACCGCGGTAGACTAAAGCGCGCTGACAACACCGCGGTGCTAAAACCGCGATGTCAAAAGCGCACCCACAACAGCGCACCCACAACAGCGCACCCACAACAGCACGCCGACAGAAGCGCGATTTCACTTAATGTAAGGTTTAGGGTTAGGTTTAGGGTTAGGTTTAGGGTAGGTTTAGGGTAGGTTTAGCGTTAGGTTTAGGGTTAGGTTTAGGGTTATTTTTAGGGTTATGTTACAGCGCGCTTCTGTCAGCGTGCTGTTGTCGGCACGCTGTTGTCGCGCGGTTTTGACTGCCGTTTTGTCACCGCGCTTTAGTCACACGCGCTTTATTCTACCGCGGTTTTGTGGTGGAACCGTTGCCTTCTTCCTCTTAAAAAAACCCCCAATAATGACTGCTTTTGTTTAAGATTTGATCATTTACCTAATGCTGAGAATGCAGTTCTGTTCTTGCTTGATTAGACCTGACTTAAGATGTCTGTTGATAATGACTGTCCATATTGACTTATGATTTCTGGGAAATGAGTGAATCCTGTTGTGGCTTTGACTCTGTAATATGTATTTGTACAGTATACTTTGTGGCAAGTAAGGCTTCTTTCAGGATGTAAAGAATATATCCCAGAAGATGGCGAATAGTAGTATATATTTATTTTAAAATACCTTATTTTTGCTCATACTGGCATAATAAGACATTAACATGTTTTTAAAAAGCTGATCTTGTATAACTATATGGTATTAGGGAAAAGACAACATTCATACACATTAGCTTGTGCTTTGGTGAATCTGCCCTGAAATTACTCACCTTTCACAACTATCTTTCTCCCCAGGAAAGCTAAGTATGGCTGACAAAGAGCTCATTGCTGTGGCTGTGAGTATTGTAAACCACACTCCCTACTGTGTAACTGTACATAGTGCCTCACATCGGAAGTACTCCAAGAAACCAACTTTAACAGATCAGGTTAGTCCCTATATCTGCCTTGTTTGTCTCTTGCAAGCATTTTCTTTTCCCTCATTAGGATCTAGTTGTATGAGAAGATCTGTAAAATTAGAAGAAATGAATAAAAGAAATGGGTTTGTTTGCTTGCTTGCTTTGTTTGTAAGCTGCCCAAATCCATAAAGACTCTGGACAGCAAACAATTTTGGTATGCATGCATGCATTGCTTACCCAACACATAATGTATGACTCTTAGAAGTGTACATCAATAAAAAGCAGAGTAACAAAATGAATAAAACCAAGATAATGAATCACAGTCATGCCACAACTGAGGTTGGCATAACGTTCACTCTCCTAGCAGGAAAGTGGGTCAGTCAACATGAAACCTCAGTGCCCAGGAGAAAAGCCACCTCTTCATTGCTCTAGGAAAGGCAAATAGGATTGGGGCTGCTAACTATCCAAAGATAGAGCAGCAGAGAAGATAATTTCTTCCAATTCCCACACTGCCCCAGAGGCAAGACCTGGAGCATACTTACCTTGTGTAATATAGTAGAACAGGCAGAAATAATCATGCAGTCCTGCTAATAATCCAGCATTGTGTCATGTAGGGCAGGGTGTCCAACCTTGGCAGCTTTGAGACTTGTGGACTTCAACTCCCAGAATTCCTCAGCCAATATGGTTGACTGAGGAATTCTAGGAGTTGAAGTCCACAAGTCTTAAAGTTGCCAAAGTTGGAAACCTTTGAGGTAGAGCTATATAGGCAATAACTTGGATTACATCCAGAAGCCTATTGGAAGCCAGTACACCTTGTCAAATTATGCTACATGAGTGTAGAATTATGCCCAGTATTACCCACTTGCTGCAGTTTGGGCCTGCTAGTTTTCAAATGGACTTCAAGAACAGTCTCATACAGATCTCATTGCAGAAATCTAGCCAGGAAGTGACTAAGGTGTGGGTGGATTTCTTGTATTTATATACAATAAGTTCAAAAAAAAGAAGAAGAAATAAGTTGTACAAAAAAGAAGCTTGGTCTAAATTCAGATGTTCCGTAATTTTAATAGATAGCAGCTTAAAAGAAAGACGGAAAGATTATTGAAGAAAGCAAAACAAAAAATGTTACGTCCCAAAGTTTGTACTTTGCTTTTATATAGGTGGTTGTGAATTGGAAACAGGCTGATCTAAGTGATCGGGAAGTGGCCATGCTTGAGTTTGCCCTTGCTGTCTGCAGAGCAGATAATATAACAGAAGAGCACTTTCAAAAACTGGAGGTACATGGATTTGACCGAGAAGATGCTTGGGACATAGGCTCCATTTCAGCCTTTTTTGCCATGGCAAATCGCATAGCTCTCTTCACAGATATGCGTCCCAACCCGGAATACTATAACATGGATAGACAAGAGGACAAGGTCCAATCTTCCAAATAAAGTTTGCTGGTATTTACAAGAATATTTGCTCCTCAGTGCTACGGCTACGTCTGGATAATCCAACAGGACCACTTTCCATTACATGCAGTACTGTACTTTTAAAGTACTCTATTTGGTTGATGTAGGGTTAAGGTTGCTTACTTTCAAGTGTAATTAAAATATATTTGAACATTTATGGTAATCCTTGCTAAAAACCATCTAAGCCAGGGGATTTCCCATTTTCAAAATGTTGAAGTCTGCTATTCTGTTTCTGTAAATGATGAACCTATGTATTGAATATCTTATGCAATGGTGACAAATATCTGTAGCTCAAGTGTAGGATGACACTCACCTGACATGTCCTCCACATTACAAGACCTACTGACTACACAAAGCCCTTATAAGCAGAAGAACCAACATTGACATCCCGCAAATTCTGCTCAAGATGTTACCTAGCTTACTAAGGAAACATTCAGAAACCAAGCCACAAGCTTGGAGAAAAACCTCCACTCTCAAACATATATACATCAACTTACAACCATTTGTTTAATGACCATTCAAAGTTACAACAGTACTGAAAAAAGTGACCAGTTATCACACTTATGACCATTGCAGCATTTCCACACTCATGTGATCAGACTTCAGGTACTTCGCAACCAACATGTATTTTTTACAATGGTTGCAGTATCCTGGGGTGCTGGGTTTGTCATTTGCAACCTTCCTAGGGAGCTTCTGACAATGGGAGAAGCCAGATTTGCTTCACAACTACATGATTCACTTAACAATCATGATTCACTTAACCGTGGCTAAAGGTCATAAAATGAGGCATGAACCACTTAACAACAGCCTTGTTTACCAATGAATTTTTGGAATTTGTGGTTGTGAGTCAAGGGCTATCTATATAGTTCTTCAAAAATCTTGAATACTAAGTGCTATTATATGCATTATAAGTAATTGTTTGAACATAAATATATTGATTTCATAAATCACTTATTTTTAAAAAATATTTTCTAATAAAGTTCAAAATCATATTTTGCTTTCAATTTAAAAGTGGTATTGAAATTTTGTTTGTTTATTTTGTGGGTGTTTATATACCTTTGGGGAGCTTTTTTATAGTTTGCGTATGAATCTTTAATTTCTAGATTTTTCTTTAAAAATTTTCTTTTTAATTATATTCCTCTAACACATTGTTCCTCACACAATGAATTAATAAATAAATGCTAATAAATTCTATCCTAATTTGTTTTCCATGTTAACTTCTCTCCTTCTAAAGAATTATCTCATGTATCTCATGTACATATAACTTAATCCTAATACAAACAGATATTTTAATTCTCTTCCAGATCTTTTACTTATTCATTCTAAAAAGTACTTATCAATAACATTTTTAATATACAATCTTTCATTTGTGATCATCATTTCCAGCTTGGCCACATCTCCAAGTTTGTTCCTTGAGTTTGCACTAGAGGGAGCCTTTTTCAAGTTTGCTTTTATTCCTATCCTGAATAATATAAATTGTTTCTCTTCCATTTGGTTGCAATATTATAAGTTTAAATGACTTCTATCAAATCTTTTTCATCCTTCTGAAAAAGCCTTAAGTGTAATCCTTTACTGTAAGATAGTTTGTTTCAATAAAACCAAAATTTGTCTCCTCCTTTTTCCTTCAGTTTGCAAGCTTCCTGAATAATTTTATTTCTAGTAAGTTCATTAAAAAAACTTAATTGAGATATCCCATAGTCTGTTCAGTTTTGTAAGTATGCACTTTTGAACTGTATATGAACATCCTGTGAAGTGGGTTATGATGAGAGAGGGTAACTTCCCCAAAGCAGGTTTTCATGTATAAGATGGGAGTAGAATTCACCGCCTCCTGGTTTCTAGCTTGGCACTTTAACTATACATCAGAATCGGAAGACTTTTTTTTTATTAATAAAGTTTTTTATTTTTATACATCTCATTGCATGAATGGTTTGGTTCCTGGGTGTCATACAATTCAGTACCAATAAACACAACAGTATTATTCCTAGTAATTACATGTAATTTTCATTTTTAGTTTTACTAACACGTAATTCCTATCATCCTTCAATTCTAAACCTTCTCATAGTTCTACCATACATTGTGTCATCTTAACATCGTTTTTTGTTATTTCCCCCTTATTTCTATCTCTATTCCTCCCCCCTTTTCTCTTTCCCCTATCATTCTAATATTCAGAGGCACGATCCTTCCTTTTTTCATTATTCAATATTTCAATATGCACTTCTAGCATCAATCATGATCTTTCAAGCATTTATCAAATTACTTAATCCTAGCTTTTCACTGTTAATCACATTTTATACATATTTAATAATACCCTTATACAAATTCTGTTTATCTAATTTACCAATGGAAATAATTCAGACTGAATTCAGAACTGAAGAAGCTCCTTGGATGAGAAGCGAAATGTCTTCCTCCAGGAAAAAACGAAAGCCCAAGTTGCCTTTTGAAAAAGCACCTTTGAGTTCGCCCTTTATTTACTCTTTTCAAGCAACGCATTAGACTCTAAGTAGCCCCGAACAGCATTACAGAAACAATCAGAAGAGTAATGATTACGATCAGAAAATATACCGAGCGAGAACCACAGGCTTGGGCCCTACGATGCAACACAGGACAGCTGGGCTTTGAGAGGCGTGCTCGCAATGATATCATAAAGGAGGCGGGTTTGGGGAGACGCCGTCGGGCATGCGTGCTTCCTCTCGGCTCCAAAACCCACTGAAGGCTGGCGTTTCGGATTGCTGGTCCTGTTTTTCGCAGGGGTATCATGATCAAGCGTTTTCTCCTCTCCGGCTTCCTCCAGCTCCACCGCTGTAGTGGCGGCTCCGTTTCGGTGAGTAGAGCTCCCCCGGTGCCCCCCCCCCACTTTCCCGCAGCCCCTTAATAGTTTCACCCTCCTCGCCTAGGAAACGGGCTCTCGGGGGTTTCCTGGAGCGGAGCTTGTTGGACCTAATTCAACAGGGGGCGCTTTCGGCCGGGGAGCCGTGGGAGATGATGGGGTTCATCATCCCTTTTATATTTATACCGTTAGTGTGGTAGGTCAGAGGGAGGAGGCTAAAGGGAAACTTGCAGCTAGCAGATCTTCTGTAATTGTGTGGCCAGTGATTAATTCAAATGAACTCTGGAACTCTTTCTTGTGAAATGGCCTATTGCAGGGTTCTCTCTCCTGTTTGGAGAAAAGCACAATCTCGCTTATTGGACGCCTTTTCCAATAGCTCCCCCCCTCCTTTGTATCGTTCAGAAAATGTAAAATTTCCTGAGTATGGAGGAGGCCATTAATTCACCAAAGCAGAGAGAATCAAAAGCAACTGGCCTCTGACAGAAATGTTGAGGAGGAAAGAAAGAGATGCAGCAGCTCATTGCATATAGCTGCTTCCCCCCCCCTCTCTCTTCCTTTCTCCCTCCCTCCCATCCTTCTTTCCTTCCCTCTCTCCCTGCAGTACACACACATACACCTGACTATCCAAAGTGAGATATTTCCTCATTTATTTAGTGTCTTCATAGCATCATCCCAACTATCAGTGAAATGGTATAAAGCTGTTAGTTACTGTTGTTTTGGCACAACTCCAGGGGATATTATGAATCCCTTGTGAGAAAGTGACAAACACTTGAAAATCCCTTGTGAGAAAGTGACATAGTGAATCTCACAATATCACTGTTTTCTAATTTCATCTGGTCTTTATGTCAAAAAAACATCTCTATCCATTCAGAATCCGAACTTATCTGGAAAAAAAAATCAGAGTTCAGCAGTTCCTTCACTTCTGTTTTTTAAGAGTTTCAAAATTGGTAGATATTTGGCCATTTTTCTGTTTCGTAGCCCTTCTGCTTGCTTTCTCCTCACGTATTCCTAACTAGAGTTGCTCCAACAGTAAGATGGGTGGCATATAAACTTAATAAAGAAATAAATATTATGCTCTAAACAGAACAGAATCTAATCCTGATCTGTTATTGCAGAAGGTAAGGTTATCCCAAAAGTGGATCAATTGCTAACAATATCAGACCTTCATTTTTGAACATTCATGAAAAGCTAGTGAGGATTGAGCCTCACAAATAGCTGAATTTAAGATTTGAATCTAAAGTAGTGATCCAAACACACATAAGGACTTCCATGATTCTCAACATCTTTAGCTAATGTATATTTTTAAAAATATCATACTCTACACTATTGTATACAGCATACGTTTAAAAAAGTATATATTTTACAGTAAACTCAGGTTTATCACTGGTGAGAGCATCTCTTCAAAATGATAGGTGGGGGAGTGCAGCAATCTCACTGCACTAGTTTGAAATGCCTATTTAGATCTTGTACCTGCAGTGATACTGAAGCTCTTAAGGACTGTAACTGTGTTTTAGACAATCAAAAGTTCAAGTAATCATTTAATATTCCATGTTAATGAAAGTTTTTTATTTTGTTCTGTATTTTAGTTTCTTCCTCTCAGTGTATCAGGAAACTTATGGGGAAGATCCCAAAGTGTAGCACTGAATCATCCAAAAAGTACGGAAGGAGAAACTACTACTAAGGAGATTGGACGCTATCCAATACCCAAGAAGACAGATTTGCCATATGATATAGTGGAGCTCATGGAAGAAATTGAAGTAAAGGTAAAAATACCTTACTGGAACAATCCTGCCTATGCTAGTTTCCTTATTGTGGTACTATATTTCCTATCTTGCTTAACATTTTTTCCCTTTGGCTCTGATACCTTCTGATGACTATTTTGTCCATTATATCAGTGAAAGAGGCATCTGAAGGATGTTTTTTTTAGCAGGACATGAAATATAAAAATTCTCATTAAACATCTTATTCTAAGCATTAATGAATTAAGTGATGTATCTTGGATTGGATCTTAAGGCTATTGTTTGGAAAAAATAATATTTGATAGACTTTTTTAAAAAATCTGATAGCAGATAATTTTATTATTCCATGTAGCTAAGTGTGGTTAATGTGGTGCTCTAGATTCTTGCCTGCTAGTGACCTTTCAATTGGAAAGGACAAGACTTGAAAACTAGAGAGTTCTTTCTAGGAAAATATATGTTTTCCCATTGAGCCATTATTATTCTCCACTATCATCACTCTTTAATATTCAACCACAGGTAGTCCTTGAATAAACCATTCATTTATCAATCATTCAAAATTACAGTGGCACTGGGAAAAATTTATGACCTATCCTCATGTTTATAACAGCTGCAGCCTCCCTTCAGTCTTATGATCAAAATTCAGGCAGTAGGCCACAGCCATCATGTTCTTATGATGGTTGCAGCGATTCAGGGTTGTGTGGTCGCTGTTTGCAACCTTCCCAACCAGCTTCCGACATACAAAGTCAGTGGGGGAGCTTGATTTGTTTAATGATCATGTGATTCACATAACAACAGCAATGATTTGCTTAATAACAGTAGCAAAAAAGGTTGTAAAATAAATCACAATTCACTTAACAGCCATATTGCTTAGCAACAGAAATTTTGGTCCCAGCTGTCGTAAGTTGAGGACTACCTGTACATGATCCAAACTAATTCTGCTTTGAAACTACAGTATCTGTGAATTGAAATAATACAAATGTTGGATAGCCTCTTACATAAATGATGTCTGACTACTTTTTTTCTTAATCCTCAGACTGGGTTTTTGCCCAACGTGTTTAAGGTTATGTCTCATCGGCCAGCAGAATTTAGGGCATTCTTTGCCTATTACAATGCCATCATGAACAAAGAGACAGGTAAGAATACCTATCCGACACAGACAGATGGAAACTTTTTCCTGCTAAGAATCTCTTAAGTCACTTAGCGGCATTTACTATTCCAATATAGGTCCAACTTAAGAATTAGCTCAAGTTTTCTTTGACTATAGAACAGGAATCAGCCAATTACAATAACATCCATTAGCTTTCATTTCCCTGAAGAATCTCTAATAGTTACTATGGACCATTGTTATATGAAACATGGTTTTCAAGTAATTCTTGAAACAAGATTGATGATGATGAGCCTTCAATGAAAATAAAAGGTTTCATAGAATTTCACAATATACAGCAAAGAATGGTTTATAGGTAGTCCTTGACTTACGTCCACAAAATGAGCCCAAAACTTCTGTTGTTCAATGAGACATTTGTTAAGTGAGCTTTGCCCTATTTTATGACCATTCTTGTCACAGTTGTTAAGTGAATCACTGCTTCCCCATTGATTTTGCTTGTGAAAAGGTCGCAAAAGGTGATGATATGATCCTGGGACACAGCAATGGTTATAAGTATGAATCAGTTGCCAAGCATCTGAATTTTGATTACATGAGGCTGCAAAGGTTATAAGTGTAAAAAATGGTCATAAGTCACTTTATTCAGTGCCATTGTAACTGAACGGTCACTAAATGAACTATTGTAAGTTGTGGACTACCTCTATTTATTTTAAAAGCTAGCCCTTAAAATGTGAATATATTCGTGCATTTTACTGCAGTAGTGATTCAATTGTTGGTGCACTGGATAAATTGTAGTTTTAGTCCTGATTATCTGAGAACCACAGTTATTTATTGTATGCATTGGTTGTGCAGATTATGGACTGTGCTACAAGATTTTTATGAGTGCGCAGTAACTGTTAGGATTCAGTTTATATTTAGATAGTATTATTTTTCCAAGTTGAATAATAAAAAGCCATCAGTCTCATTTGAGGGGCTATTTGCCAGGGCCTTCTCAGCAGAAAATAACAGTATGAAATATAGGAAGTTTAACTTCTATTTGAAGTTGCTTGCCTACAGTGACATCACACATCAAGCATGGATTGAAATTGTCAAGCTATGGCAGTAAAGCAAGTGTGGGATCATTCCTATTAATTTAGAGTCATAACACTTGCTTTGTGGAATAAGCCCTGAGGCAGCTATAGAAATAAGATTCATCTTTCTCTCATAGGAAACCTAAGCAAGGCTGACAAAGAACTCATTATTGTGGCTACCAGTATTGTCAACAAGTGTCCCTATTGTGTAATTGCACATAGTGCCTTACATCGTATCTACTCCAAGAAACCAACTTTGGCAGATCAGGTCAGACTCAAGTTTATTTTCTTTTCTGTGTGGGTTTGATTTCTGTTCTGCTTTAAATAGTACATCAGCATGATCAAGTACATGAAGCAGCTTGGAATCTAGGTGGGAAAAGTTAGGAAAACTGGAAGGAATGAGTGAAAGTAACTTCTAAATTCACAAGCCAGTTTTCCAAAGTGTGTTTCTCACAACTGTGTTATTCTTAACAGTTTATTCTTCATTGAATTCCATTTGGGGAATATGGTTGCAAAACATTTAAGTACCACCTGTCCTACAATAAATTGCAACTGAAAAAAAATCTTTAAAGATTTTTAAAGAAGGCTGGGTAACAATTACAGATTAATTCTCTTTATATTAATCTAAATGTGATTGTTTTAAAAAAAGTAATTCATCCATTTCTAAAGGTTGCAGAAATTCATTCATTTCTTTGCAGAAGCTAACTCAGCCCTCCAACCTGCCTTGATTATTATCAAAAAGATTATATTGGCAGATGCTACTAGTCACATTACCTTCTTTTAAGCGTGAAAAATGCCAGGATACCCTCATATGTTTTATCAGTTTTTAATTCAACTACAATATTGTTCGCCACCCAAAGTTAGTTGTTGAGATGGGCAGTCATACAAATTGATTAAATACAGGAAATAAATATGTGCAGAAATAAAACAAATACCTTTCATCTGGTTACTGATGTGAATATCCTGCATTGTGTTATAATTCGCATTCATAAATATTCCTCAATCTTTGTTCTAAAGACACAAGCTGATCTGAGCCATGTAGGTTAAAAGATCTCACATTTAACTGTAAATGAACCCAAATGAAAGTTTGTAATTTCTTGTGGCTTTTTTTGTGTGTTTTGTTTTGTTTAGGTGGCTGTGAATTGGCAACTGGCTGATCTAAGTGACCGGGAAGTGGCCATCCTTGACTTTGCCCTTGCTATCTGCAGAGCAGATAACATAACGGAAGAGCACTTTCAGAAGCTGGAGGCACGCGGATTTGATCGAGAAGATGCCTGGGACATAGCCTCCATTTCAGCTTTTTTTGCCATGTCAAATCGCTTAGCTCACTTCATAGATCTGCATCCCAATCCAGAATTCTATATCATGGGAAGAATACCAAGGGACAAAAAACCCAGTTCCTCCTAAAACTTGTTGATATCCTAATCTGTGCAAACACTGAAGTCAAGCTTGACTACTGAATTACGAAAATGGACCAGTTTTAGAAGCAGTGAAAAGAGAATTAAACTTTACTTTTGATTGTACAATACTTCTGAATTGGAACGAATTTCTTTAAAAGAAAAAGTGAGATTAGATACTTGTAGTTTCTTTTGATCATAACTAAAATATGATTAGAAGTTAGAACCTCACATATTTTATTTCTATGTAGCTAACTAAATACTATAAGACCTTTTTATCCTAACAGTTGGAAAATACAAATAAGTCTTGTTTACATTCTCATTTCCTCCAAAGTACTGGCAAGCATGGTTGATTCCTAAAGGCTTAAGTTTTTGCACTGGATCAGGAATCTTTTTTATTTTAATGAGCTTTATAATGTAATTCTATTTCTTCTTGGATTTAACAATGCTTTCATACATTTGTGAATTTCAGCTTTTTTATCCTTTGATTAAAAAAGGTCATGCAAACAACTGAAAAATGGAAGGAATTAAACAGTTACAATAAATTAATATATGTTTTTGCTATTTTACTGTATTTATTTTGCTATTGCTCTTTGAAAGAAGGTTTTAAATTATAATGATGTGACAGCTTTTCTGATGCTGATATTTCAGAGCTATGATAAATATTTCTGTAAACATGTTAGATTTTAAAGTAAAGTTGAAAAAGCAATTACAGTACTTGTTTTTTAACTGAAGGAATACAGTATATTGTTGGCTCAAGACTGACATGCATTGAAATTCCAGTCTTGCTGTAAACATACCTCCTTTAATCCTAATGTTTGAAAGCTCATTTTTTAGCTTAGTGAATTAGTTGGATCTGTAATATTTGTCCATTATAATAAGATAAGAGTAACTACAGGGAATCTGTGTCTAAAATATATTCTATTCATTCCAAATCTAACTTTAATATCAAATATCACTCAAATGACTATTTTCTTTTCTGCACAGATGGGAAGCTCTTTAATCTGGAAATTCAGAAACAAAAAAATGCATGAATATACTCTATGCATATTTCATTGATTCAATCCTATATTGTTGCAGGCTGCCATGACCTATTTTTATCATTAATTCCATAGTGATAGACAAAATAGGGGTCCAATGCAAAGCAAAACTGGTGGCCTGGAAAACTTACTGACCCACTTTTCAGAATCATTAATTGGTGTTATTAGTTTATCCAGCTATGACTGTACCAGTGAATCCTCAAAAATGAACCATGAAATTCCACAAACATCAGGAAAGTAATGAGCCATAATGCTTTTTACAAATGTCTATACATCTGAGAAAAATGGAAGTTATAATGCAGGATAGAATCTGAATAAGAACAGATCTACCAAAAACAGTCTCTGATCACTGCCTAGACATTGCATTGAGCAGAGGGTATCCATATTCACGACTGCTCAAATAGCTGGGGACAACATATATTAATTTAATGTTGGTTGTTGAATCAAGGACAAGTGTCAATGGAGATTCTCAGTCATCCAGGTCATGACTCTTCCAAAGGTGCTTTTTCAAAAGGCAACTGGACTTTCTTTGTTTTTCCTTGAAGATGTTTTGCTTCTCATCCAAGAAGCTTCTTCAACTCAGAGCTGAATCGGAACTTTCCCAATCTCCCATCATGGCTTTGATCATTCCGATGCTTTTTTTTTTTAAACTAAGAGTGAAGAAGCATACTGTTCCTAGCCTAACCCATATCTTGTACCACACAGTTTTCCTTGGTAAGTGTAAGGATGGTTACAATCCCTTCTGGCATATGCCGAGCATTCTCAGATTATTTTGTGAAAGGCTGAATTTCTAATCAGAGACTTAAGAAACTGGACAACATATTGCTGGCTTCCTCTTCAGCCCCGATGACGTTACCTAGTTGGGTAACGAAACATCTTCAAGAAAACAACCAGCTTAGAGAGCATCAAGATTCTCACAATTCAATCATGAGCTACAACTATTATCTCCTATTGGTTCCTCCCACCAATTTGACAGATATGCAGGGCAGACAAGACATTAATTTGCCTTTGGATTTTTGAGACTTAACGGAACGCTGCTAGCAAACTCCGAGCACAAACCTTGCTGAAAGCAGCCATTAATCCTGCATAACTCCTATGAAAATTACATTTGATTCCTGAAATTTCCAAACGAAACCAGAAACATAAAACCGCTTTCCGGTCTGTTTAAAACGCCCGGCCGCTCAAAGCTCAGCATGACCGCGTTTCGCCAAAGAGCTGGGGGAACACCAATCGGGCGGCCGCTCCGAGACACTCTCGAGTTTGCGCCCGGTGCGATTTCTTTGGTGCTCACCGCACCGGAAGTGGTGGGGAGCCGAAGGCCCGGGGGTGGGTGGGGAATGGTGGTGGTGCTGCTGCTTGTCGTGGCGGCGGGCTCGGGCTCGGGATGAGCTGGAAGACGCGGTGGGTCCCTACCCCAGAGCGGTCGCCCCCGGGCGACGGCGACCAGTCGCCGCCCCCTTCGAGCTCACCACCCCGGGCGGTGTCCCCGAAGTCGCCCCCGGCCTCTTTTACTTCCACCGCCCCGGTCTCGGCTCCAGGCGGGGGGCTGTTCTCCTGGGTGCGGGAACGGGGCCTGGGCCATGGGGGCCGCTGCGTGGAGCCGGCGAGGGACACTTTCCGGGCCATGACGAGGCTCTATGGTGCTATTCAGCCCGCCGATTCTGTGTCCCCCATCACCCGCACCCACGGCGCCGTTTTCAACCTGGAGTACTCCCCTGGCGGGTAAGGATGGAGAGAAGGGTTGCTTTGGGGTGCCTCGACCTCCTCGTTTGCGTGGGGTGCGAGAGGTCTCCGTTTAGTGCCGGGCTCCGCGGCATATTTTTGCAATTTTAGCTGCAGGTTGAATTATATCCACGCTTGCAAACGAAGAATTGTGTCTCCATTTTTATTCTTCGTCCCCCTGAATTCAGTACAATTGTAATAGATGTTGCCTCTCTTCTCTCCCCCCCCCCCCCCCCCCCGCTGTAGTTTGCACGTAAAGTTATGAGGACATACTAGGATTGGGCAAGCAACTGCGCAAGGCCTGAAGTGTTTGCAATTAGGGAAATGGGGACAGAGTAGCAATAAATGAGATAAGAATGGATGGGGCACCTAGTAGTCGGAAGCCAGTTGGTGTAATGAGAAAAATATGTACTTTATTGCAGGGGTCACCAACCTTTCGGACTTCAGGGACCACTAAATCCATAATTTTAAATCCTGCAGACCACTAATATGAATTTTTTGAAAAGATACATAGTATTTAATGCAATATAAAAAATGCAAATAATTTTTCTGCGGACCACCATTTTCTTGCAGATCACCAGTGGCCCATGGACCAACAGTTGGTGACAGCTGGTTTAATGTATATCAAATATCTCAAGTTCTATTAGTCTTCCATCCACTAATGTTAATTTGCTGTTCTTTGAAGCTGTCATGTACAAATAGAAGCTTTCACACCTTTTTTGTGTAATTGTTTCCTATCCTTATGTTCTTTTTAAAGATGAATGTATGATTTAAATAGCACATGAAAAGCTGAAATGTATTAACAAAAAATCCACACTTTTAAAATAAATATTCATGGGACTCATCATAATTGATAGGAATATTGCAATGTGCTGCTCCAAGGGAAAACTGCAATTTTTTTTTTTTTGCTGTACTGCATTTATTATAAGCTCAAAGGAAACTAAAGTAGGAAAAGCATAACTTCTGAATAATGATTTATTGATGGTGGTGGTGCTCTTTAGTCAGTTTTTGACTCCTGATAACTGCCTGTCTTTGCAGTTTTCTTGGAAAGATTTCAAAAGTGATTTGCTACAGAAATTTTGGTTTCAACCGTGGTCATAAGTTAAGGACTATTAGTTTTTGCATTGAAGAATGTAAACTGGTGTTGAAGAATATAGCTTAGTTTAGCATAAAGTGAAATCTATTTCTCAGAGACCCTCATTATTTAAAATACTGTAACAAGTTAGACCCCAAGTTACTTTTTCATGTATGTCCAGATTGATTAATACACTTTACAATTTCTACTTGTCTTTTATCTTTTTGTTCTTGGATTAAGGTAATGCCGGTATATTTCATATAATACATCACAACAACAAAAATATTACAACAGTTTATTTAGTGAGCATTCAAAGTTATAACAGCACTGAAAAAGTCATTTATGACCCTTTTTCACACTCACAATCTTTGTAGCATCCCCTTGGTCAGGTGATCAAAATTCAAGTGCTTGGCAACTGACTCATTCTTATGACAGTTGCTGTCTCCCAAAGTCATGTGATCAACTTTTGCAACCTTTGGTCAAGCAAATTCAATGTTTTTTTAAAAAATTCTCAGCTAAATATATGTTGGCTGTAGTCCAGATATTAGGCTGTGAAAAGTATTTGAAAGGGATGCTTCTGCAAAGTGTCTTGGTGTGAATGAAGCATTCTTCAAAATGTAAAGGTGGCTGCATACTTTGAAAGGCTTATTTGATTGTTTCAGAGCCTCTTCTAGTTGACTGTATATGCATGGGAAGTTCTTTTATTGTTATCAACCATATGCCTCCTATAGGCTTAGATCTGTATTTGAAACAATAGCGCACTGGGCCCTGAATGATAGACCTGCTAAAGTTACGGAAAAGTTATTTCAGCTTAGAAACTATTGTATTGAGCAGATTGGGATATTGTGTAAAGGTGGTATATTTATCTGAACACTGATGTTTTTCATTTAGCACATATGTATTTTTTATATAGTATTTTCTTGTATCTATTTTTCTCCTGGAAATATATGGTGTATTTTATTTTTATTTTTTAAAATATAGTCTTCAAGATAATGTCAATAAATTATAAATTGCATTGTTATCTGCCCACTTTTATTGAGAACACGAGAATTGCAGCCTTATTAAGTAACTGTGCTATAGTACCTTAATAAGTCAGTCTTTTATAAATATGCTAACGTTCATAATATGTTTCTGCACTGAAAGTCCAAAAATAAAAGTATATGACTTTCATGCAAAATAGGTTTTGGCTGTAAGTACTTGAAACATAGATTGCCTGGTACTCCTTGATGGTAATAGTTGGATTGTTTCATCTTGTCAATTTATTTCTTAAACCTAAAATACGGCGGCTGGTGGAAACTAAATTAATCCCTTTTGCACTAAATCAGCAGTATGCATTCTTCTGTGTCAGTCCTTTGACATTACTAACTTGGCTTG
This sequence comes from Thamnophis elegans, assembly GCF_009769535.1. Classification (NCBI taxonomy): domain Eukaryota; kingdom Metazoa; phylum Chordata; class Lepidosauria; order Squamata; family Natricidae; genus Thamnophis; species Thamnophis elegans. The sequence continues at coordinate 46,648,475 of NC_045543.1, forward strand.
ATTCACACAGTGTTGTTTTATGTTTCATTTTTGTTTGTCGTGATATAGATGTACAACATTTCTATATCATATTTCATTTAAATTACCTTCTGTTAGTAAAGAAGGGACTATAAATGACTTGGTAATATTATTGAAATAGAACTAGCTGAATTCCTCTTCACTCCATTTTTGTTTGTTTTCCAGGTGCAAAATAAGTGCATTAAACATTGCAGAGGCTTTACAGAACTATTTAACATTTTTTTCACAATCGCCCCCAAAATGCAAAAAAAACTTATATAGTTGAAAATCATCAGTGAATTGCAGTTGAGTTTCCATGGTGCAATTTGAGGGCGTTTTGAGGATACAGAGTGGGGCTGGAATTTGCTTGTATCCCATAAACTTTGGGTTACTATTGTTTGTTCCATGAATCCTGATCTAGTGATACAGGACAGCAGTTTGTAAAATCATTGAGAAACCAGTATTTCAGGGTTCTCTGCTTCTCCCCCTCTCCTTTGATGTCATACTTTAAGTTTAAGAGGCATTAAAGGTTACTACTGTGCATTTAGACTTAGAAGCCAGAAATCTAGGACTTGTGTTGTTGTTTTTAAATTTACAATTAGATCTTTTATTTCTCTAGAATATGAAGAATCTGCAGTGGGCTCTAATTTATTAAATTTATATGATTACCTATGGGTTCTTGGAATTTGATAGAAACTCAAAGCTAAATATAATTCTAGATTGTTGTTGTTCAGCATTGACATTCAGCATTCAGATCCATTGCTTAGCAGAACTAGTACTTTTATTTGGGGCTATTTGTTTTTTTTTAATGTGCAAAGTTTGGGTTTTCCAGCCTTCATTAGAATTCATGAAGGACTTGCAGGTAACAGGCAAAACTTTCCCCTCTTAGTCAGTCTGGCATATGGCTTTTCTTTGATTGCTAAAACCTTTGATCTTCCATCATTTTCAATCCCCCCAATACCATCTATATTTGGGTAGGTAGGTCCCACCATGCATTCTCACATTTGTCTTTGGCAGAGTTCCCCAGGCTTTTTGTCCTCTTCTTTGTGGCCAATGGGGCAATCTCCAGCTAGTTAGCTTTTAGCAGTATAAATACTGTTGCATCCAATTCAGGTTTGCCAACCCGCATTGTTCTTTATTAAACCCTTGTCTATTTGCATCGTAGCTGCACCTGTAATGTGCCAATGTATTCCTGGTAATAATAAGATTCTACCCTTAATGACAGTCAAGCATCTGAGGCTTGTCCCCTCTCCTTTAGGAAACTTTCTCTACTTCCTCTATTCCTAATCTTAGTTTCTGTTATCAACTAGCTAGCATATCTTTGGAAACATGGATGGGTATGTGAATAGCAAGCAAGAAGCCATAAGTAAATACAAACCATCACAGACTACCTATTAAAATATATTTTGTAAGTGACTTAAATATCAAAATTAAAAAATAAATATAAACTTGAAAAACCCTATTTGTATTGCTGGAGGTATTAAATATTAAATCATATTGAAAGAAGAGCCCAAGACGCATTAAAACAAACTGGCCAAAATAAAAATATTTAGTGTCAAATAAGCCATAGAGAGGACCATCAATCATCGTGTTCTTTGGAGGCTATTCCATAAAGCTTGTTAAGAAGATCTTTGCCTTAGTAGTCACATGTTGCTGTTCGTTTGTTAGGGATTCACACAGAAATCCTTAGATACACACACAGACCCACATCCATTCATCCATCCATCCATCTATCTTTCCAATGATCCTAACCCCTATTTGTTAAAAGCATCGCTTTCAACAGAATCCACAAATTCACGTGGAGACTGGGCAGCTGGTAAAGTATTGGCATGTGCACTTGAAGCAATTCCAATTCCTAATTTTGGAGCTTTATCTCCTTCTGTGAGGGAAATAGGCGGTTTAGAAATGTGTATGTGAGTGTGTGTGAGAGGGAGTGGGGCAACTTGAATCAACAGCAGTTTTTAAATTTTTCTAAAGGCAGTCCTGTGTACAATAGATAGTAGTCTTTCAGAAGTGAAGTTATAAGAATGTGGATACCTGGTTAAGATATCTCCGTGCAGGTGTCGTTACAGCTGCCAATCAGCTAAAGTTCATAAAAGATGCTTCAAACCACAGAAGGTGTTAGAGTCTTTCTTTAATAGTAAGAGTCATTAAATTACAATGGTGCTTAAAGATATGTGAATTTATGAACTTCTTTGTTTAATTGGGTTCTCACAGGTGTGTGCTAATTGGGCATACATTCTGATAGGGAGGCATTCCCTGAGGATGGGCTCCAGCATGTGTCTGAAAGCTCAGAAGATTAAGCCTCTGGTCCCGGTGACTGATCAAGATTGGAACATTACCCTGGGCCACATATATTTACCTTCATTCATAGGTTCTCTTTATTTAGGGTCTTCCCACTCCTGAGGTACCCCAAATTCCACTTAACGACTTGCACATTCGTTAATGCATTGAGCAGAGCAGGGATGAGGACTCATTAATGCCCTTTCAACTGTAATGGGCAGGCTCCATTATGGTTATAAAAAGATAACCTTCTTTTTCTAATGCAGTGTAAAATCTGTTCCTAAATTATATGGATGCACAAGTATTTTTTGCAGAATTGGGGAGAAAAAACATTAAATCTTGCCTTTGCTGTTAGATGATGTTTAAAAAGAAGACTGCAATCTATACAATGTACTTGTAGCCTTATTGTATATTTGTGATCACACAAACAATGATCAGTTAAAGGAATTTTGTTCATTGAAGCTCAAATGTACATGGGAAATATTAATTTAGCAGGTGCACAGTAATAAAGCATAATTATTCAAGGTTTCAAAAGAAGGGAGGGGAGGAAGGAAGGAAGAAGGAAGGAAGGATAGGAATAGGAAATACATTCAAATAAAGACATAAATTGTTTCTTTGTGTGTAAATAGCCAGTTACATTTTATTATCTTTGTAATTTTGTTGATCAAATAATAATCTCATTGATGAAATCACCTGTAAATATCTATACATCATAGGACAAAATTATTTGAGAGAGCACCTGTTTCCCAAGGGTTCTGCTCAACTGGTAACATATTTGCATAGTTAGCCCACTCTGGTTCTCTTGAATTAAACCACGTCATCTGTTGGGACCCAAGAAGCATACCTTCTCTGTCATAATGGGTGCCTTTTGGAATAAGGTATCCCCATGAAATCTATGTGTTCCCAGCCTTCAGAACCATGTGTGATTTGGATGGGAGTTCTTGTATGTGTCTCTTGGTGGTGTTTTTTTTTTAATGTTTGTTAGCATGTTGTGCCTGGATCCCATCTTGGTTTTATTATGGTTTGGGTCTTAATATTACTATTAAGGATAGTAATATCCTTAATGTTACTATTTGAGGATTCACGCAGGGTCAGTTGAATTTGGGTAGAGCCTAAATTGAATTGAATAAAGAAATAAAATTTGAAGCCTTCTAGAACTCTGTCTGGGGAGAAAGTACTTTCTTCCATTATTAGAGTGATATTTCTCTGATCGAACCTTGGATGATTGAGCAAAGCATTTTCCTGCTCAGTCCTTTTTGGACAATTGTGTACATAGAATTAGTTTTACCAGAAGTGAGTGCTATAAGAGTTCATGAAACAGTTTCTGCTTCATAACACTGAAGTAAGTGGGAGAAAATAAAATTAACAATTTAAATGTGTAGAACATAATTTAGAGTATTTTAGCTAGAAATATTACATTGTGGTTATTGAAGAAAGCAAGTTTGTTGTAACGATTAAAAGAACTAGACTAGAAACCAGGAGACTATGTATGCTACTTCTGCCTGAGGCAGAATGCCAGCTGGGCGACTTTGGCCAATCCTACTCTCTCAACCCCAGGAAGAAGGCAAAGACAAACCACTTGTGAAAATTTTGCCAAGAAAACGGCAAGGACTTGTCCAGACAACTGCTTTAAGCCAAGATTGACTCAAAGAAACAACAACATTATTTTATTTTTATTCTGTTTATTCAGTGCATTCTGTAGTTGGTTGGTTTTATACATATTAATTTAAAAGAAGGAAGAAAAAAATTAACACAAAAGCAACAGTTTTGTCTCATGATTAGTATTGTTCTTATTGATTCATTTCTAAGTGTGCATGGACCTTTTGGAGTCTTTCTTGTGAAAGAATATAAAGTTTATTATATGTAATATACCTGCTTCTCTTTTCTGTCTAGATCAGTGCTAACTGTTGCTTGTGAACAGACAGAAGTCCTGCTGTTTGATCCCATCTCTTCAAAGCACATCAAAACCCTTTCCACTGCTCATGAGGACTGTGTAAATAACATAAGGTTAGTCTCCTGGCAAATAAAATCAGTTGCCAATGATTAAAATTCTAAAGCCTGTTTTGTTCAACTCTAAAAGTAGTGACGGATGAAGTTGTAATGTTATCCAAATTAGTTGTCATTCAAAATGTTTGTTTTTCTTGCTCTCAATTGGTATCAAATATTACATTCATGTCTTTGTGGAGACTCAAGCCACATTGCTATGGCCAATGAGCAGATAATGTGGATGAGCACAGATTATTGTAGGAGCCTCAGTCTTTATAGAGGGATCTTATGCTTTCAGGTCCTTAAATTATTCACTCCTCTTCTACAAGAGTTACTGCCAACTGTGCCCAAGAATCTCAGAGGTTAGATAAATAAGGCAGATGTAATTCCAAATGGAGAATAAGAATGTATGTATGTGTGTGTGTGTGTGTGTGTGTATGTATATGTGTGTGTGTGTATATGTGTGTGTGTGTATGTATGTATGTATGTGTGTATATATATATATATATATATATATATATATATATACATACACACACACACACACACACACACATATATAGATATAGATATAGATATAGATATAGATATAGATATAGATATATAGATATATTTTAGAGTTACAACCCCCGGTATGCCCAAATATGGGAGGAAGATCACTACTTCCATTCCCTGTCCTTCGGCTTGTCACAAGAGACCATCCAGACAGAAACCCAATTTTTTTTTTTTTACCTGTTGCCTTTTTGTTACATTTGTTATATTTGTGCTGATAAATAAATAAAGGGAGACTAGTATAGATCTATTTCAAGCTATTTAGCTCTCATCAGCTAGCCATACCCTTACTGGGAATCGAGCCTGTGCTGTATTGCCTCAAAGGCAGATGTGTTAACCATTGAGCCACAGAGCTCGACTCCTTATCAGCCAGCCAAGGTGAAAGGTATCTGGTTGGCTGATAAGGAGTCAAGCTCTGTGGCTCAATGGTTAACACATCTGCCTTAGAGGCAATACAGCACAGGCTCGATTCCCAGTAAGGGTATGGCTAGCTGATGAGAGCTAAATAGCTTGAAATAGATCTATACTAGTCTCCATTTATTTATTTATCAGCACAAATATAACATATATATATATATATATATATATATATATATATATATATATATATATATATATATTTTCAAATTTGATTGAACACATTTCTTTGTTAGTAACTAGCAAACATTTTTTTAAATGAATACATATGCAAGCTAATAATTGAACATGATATAATCATTTATACTCATTTAACATGTGTGTTTCTTTTCAAATGAGGTATTTTTTCATGGATTGTGAAATGACAAAGTAACGGTACCTGTAATACATTCTTACTAAATAAGCCAAATATAAAATTGGCCACCTTAGAAAACTTCTTCTGATATTTCTTAAACCAGCAGGTCTGCAAATTCTCACTTCAAGCACTGCAGCCCATTTTTGAGATCTGCTTTAGTCTTTCAGAAGTCAGATGCTTTAAAAGCATTAAACTGATACTATTCTATATGGTATAATTATTTTTTGAAATCAATGCAGGGTAACATTTAGCGTTATGATTTAATTATGTTTGAACTTGACTGCATTAATGAGATCCTGTCCCTTTCCCTTTTTATTTTATTTGTAGGTTTCTTGATAACAGATTGTTTGCAACTTGCTCTGATGATACTACCGTAGCACTATGGGATCTGAGGAAGCTAGATTCAAAAGTGTGCACTTTACATGGTCACACCAGCTGGGTGAAGAATATTGAATATGATACTAACACAAGATTGCTAGTAACATCGGGATTTGATGGAAATGTCATCATTTGGGATACCAACAGGTAAAGAAATTTCACATTTATCCCTTTTTTCATTTAGAAGACTGAAAAGACAACAACACTGCCTTTTTAGTTAGTTATCAGAAAACTTGCTAGCTGCATGGAAATAGGATATGGTTGCACTTTGAGTTTCTTGGTTCATATCTTAGTGTTGTGCAGATGTAGGTCAAAATTCATTTCCTATCATTCTTTATTCTTTCCTTTCCCCTTGATTGTAAGGTCAACAAACTGTCATAGCTGAAATTAGCATAATGCTTCTGGAAATTGGCCACTTAGAGCCAAGCTTGGAGCAGAATCTTGAAATGTTTTTTAAATTCTAGTAGATAAGTAAGAAAGACCACATCAAATCTTTACTGTGACCATAAATCCAGAAGTTTTATTTATCAAAAATAAAACAGATAAAAATAGAGAATTAGAACTTTTATACTGAAACCAATCAGGTGTTTTGAGCAGCAATGATATGTTACCACTGGATACTAGCCCAGTGCTTTTACATCAGAACATACACTATATTGCCAAAAATATTCACTCATCCATCCAAATAATCAGAATCAGGTGTTCCAATCACTTCCATGGCCACAGGTGTATAAAATCAAGTACCTAGGCATGCAGACTGTTTTTCAAACATTTGTGAAAGAATGGGTCGCTCTTAGGAGCTCAGTGAATTCCAGAGTGGAACTGTGATAGGATGCTACCTGTGCAACAAATCCAGTCATGAAATTTCCTCGCTCCTAAATATTCCACAGTCAACTTTCAGCTGTATTATAAGAATGTGGAAATGTTTGGGAACGACAGCAACTCAGCCACGAAGTTGTAGGCCATGTAAACTCGTCCAACATCAGTGTGTGACCTCACAAATGCGCTTCTGGAAGAATGGTAAAAAAATTCCCATGAACACACTCCTAAACCTTGTGGACAGCCTTCCCAGAAGAGTTGAAGCTGTTATAGCTGCAAAGGGTGGACCGATGTCATATTGAACCCTATGGATTAGGAATGGGATGTCACTTACAGTAAGTTCATATGTGAGTAAAGGTAGGTGAGCGAATACTTTTGGCAATATAGTGTACAATATTGGTGGATTAGAGGTGCGGGAATATCTTCTAGAATATCTGCCACATGTTGTCTTACTTTATAAGCAGCAATATAGTACTGGGTCATGGCAACTGCTGTTTGTTTGAAGGTGCTTTCTTCTGCTTATGTACTGCACATGAGACATTGCCAGCAACCTATGAAGCATAGCAAAATCCTGCTGCTTCTTTGAAGTGATGGAACAGATGTTTTAGGGCTCAAGTTGAATGAGAGGGAAATTTGGTTCTTTGATAAACTATTTTAGCGTGCATATTCAGGTTGAGATTCCTCACTACCAAAATATCAGTAGAAAAATGATTGTATAGCCACTTTGCTTTTCTTTAAATTATATGTCGGACAGGAAGAGGAAAGATGAATATTATTCTTTAAGAGAAATACTATCTCAAACATAGGATTAAAATTTGGGGTACTTAAAAGTATGGAATAAAAATTATTGTGGTTTGATGGGTGTCTTTCCTTAGGTGCACAGAAGATGGCTGTCCTCACAAGAAGTTCTTTCACACCCGCTTTCTCATGCGCATGAGATTGACTCCAGACTGCTCCAAAATGCTGATCTCCACTTCTTCTGGATATCTTCTGATCTTGCATGATCTCGACTTGACCAAATCTTTAGAAGTTGTCAGTTATCCCATTCTGAGAGCCAGGAGAACCACATCAAATTCTGGCAAGTTTTGGCATTTTGTTAATATTACCCCTGTTGTGCCTATATTGTTCCTAGATCTTGTGAGATAATAGATGGCATTGGATATATAGCATTGTATGCAAGAAGTAAGTTAACTTGAAAAGCCTGTATAGTATATATTGCAAAAGGTTAGTACGATGAAGGACATGTAGCAATAGCAAGAGCACTTAGACTTATATACTGCTTCACAATGCTTTACAGCTCTGAGTGGTTTTACGGAGTTAGCATATTGCCCCCAACAATCTGGGTCCTCATTATACCAAGGCTAAGTCAACCTTGAGCCGGTGAGAATTGAACTGCCAAATTGCTGGCAGCCGGCAGTCAGTAGAAGTAGCCTGCTGTACTGCAATCTAACTACTGTGCCACCATGGCTGCAGTACTGCAGTCTCTAACTACTGCGCCACCATGGCTCTTGTGCTGAGAGTTCATGCATAATTTATCTATTATCTTGCATACACTAAATTTATGGCTGCATTTGTACACCATAGTAAATTAATTTCAGTGTATGAATTTAGCCTCTGCTAATTTTGAATGCATTGTTTTATTGCATCTTTGTGTGTATTTTTAGCTGAATTAGTTGCCATAGGGCGACTAAAACATTTGAGAAATAAACTGCGTAAGCATTATTTGTCTTAGAATAAACTTCCATCTCATGTTCATACATGTTAATCAATTTGGATGGAGCCACTTATGGTTTGCCTCTTTTTATGAAAAGCTGGTAGTGCTTTGAATGGCGTGTGAACTACCGTGATGCCTATTCTTTTTGTGACTTTTTGTGCTCAGTGGAACCAGCCTAATGTTTTTGCATGGTAGCTTTTTCTGGAAGAATGTCAGTTAGGGGTGTTGCCTTATGGGTATGTTCTGCTGTTACTGATCTTGAAATAACAAGATTAACTTTCAGGAGGATGAGATTCCAAGGAAAATAATCTGTAAGCTATTAATTTCTAAATCTTTGCAATACTTCTTAGAAATAAGCAACCAAATGATATCTAACACAAGAAAAGTTCTTAAAAATCAAGAACGATATTCTTGATCTTTAATGGAGCACCACTTTGCAAAGAGTTTCAAAGCCATGAAATTAAAAAATTAGGAGAGGTATCTAACACTGTTTTTGTGTTTCATGTCACCTCATCTTGCTTTTCCATTCTCAGATCTGGCATCCGTCACTTCACCTGGTCCTAGAAGTGCTGAATCACCAGGACACCAAGGAGATTCAGGCCCACGTACTGAGAAACATACAGTACGAGTAACCCAACGAGAAGGTATGTAAAACGAGTAAATGACTAATTGCAAAATCTGAGCCTCTTCTATATGGCAAGGACTTATAGTACAAAGTGTTATTTCCTATTGGACAAGGTGTTAATTGTTAATTTTGTTCCCTTAGGTGGTTCTCCACGTAATAGTCTTGAGGTTTTAACCCCAGAGGTTCCTGGTGAGAGGGATCGGGGAAACTGCATTACATCACTGCAGCTCCATCCCAAAGGATGGGCGACACTTCTTCGATGTTCAAGTAACACTGATGATCAGGAGGTAAAAATAGGGTGATAATAATGGTGCATATGTATGTTGATCATGTTCTTGCAAAAAAAACTGGAGGTCTTTTGTCTATTAATTAAATAGAAGTGAATTGTCACTCCATTGATAAAATTAGAAATACAGAACAAATGTGGCAGCAATGTGTATAGTTGTAATCTTGAGTTGCGGTGTTTGCTTCATTTGGATCATTTGAATGATGTAAACTAAGCTTGGCTGAAAACAACGGAGTTGAACATCTGGTTCATTATTTTGCTTCATTCTCATCATCTTTCAAGGTGATGTCATGTTCTCCTTTGTGAAAATGACTGAAAGACATGGAGAAAATCATATTCTCAACTTGTTTTTGTTCCAATAATTCAAGATGGAGATAGACAAAAGGAAATACAAATGTGTAATGAATTGAGTATAATTTTACAGACATAAAGGTAGTCCTCAACTTACAACCACAGTTCAGTCCAAAATTTATGTTGCTAAGTGAAACAGTTATTAAGTGCGTTGTGTCCCATTTTACAACTTTTCTTGGTTGTTAAATGAATCTTTGCAGTTGTTAAGTTAGTAACACAGTTGTTAAGTGAATTTGGCTTCACCATTGACTTTGTTTGTCAGAAGGTCACCAAAGGTGATCTAATGACTCCAGAATGTTGCAACTATTAAAAGTCAGTTGCCAAGCATCTGAATTTTGATCAAGTGACCATGGGGATGCTGCAAGAGTCATGTGTAAACAACAGTGCTGTTGTAATTGTGAACTGTCACTAAATGAACTGTTGTAAGTTGAAGGCTGTGTATCAGAGCCCAATAGCTTAGTTGGCTTGAAAGGGGATTAGAAAATTCTCAAATGACAAGGTTTTATATTAACTCAATAGTTAAAAAGAAATGTCTCTGTTCGTAAATCATATTTTTCTGAAGACTTCCCTTACTACATTTAGGCATTTGTTTAGTCATTAAGAAAATGCTGAACTCAATAACGTCTAACCATAGTTTACAAAGCATTGCTATTGCTTATGCCCATGTAATTAACTATAACATGACATTGTGCAATGTTATACTGAATGAGTCTAAACAGCAGCTGGTAACCAATCTTGGCTAATTTAGAGAGGGTTTAGAATGGTGATGTCTATTTAATATTTAAATGTGAGACAACAGGGAAGCACTAGTACACTATCCATATTGTTACACGAAAGCCTTCATGAAATAGAGAGATTTATGCAGTATCTATGTTGATATAACATTAAATGTTATTTCTCCCCTACTTTCTGTAGTGGACCTGTGTTTATGAATTCCAAGAAGGAGCACCAGTGCGGCCAGTTTCCCCTCGCTGTTCCCTCAGATTGACTCATTGCATCGAAGAAGCCAATGTAGGCCAGGGCTATATTAAAGAACTCTGTTTCAGCCCAGATGGTCGAATGATCTCCTCCCCACATGGCTATGGAATCCGTTTGTTGGGATTTGACACCCAGTGCAGCGAACTGATTGACTGCTTGCCCAAAGAAGCTGCCCCCTTGCAGGAGATCCGCTCACTCTACTCGCATGGCGATGTGGTTCTGACTACCAAGTTCTCTCCAACACATTGTCAGATTGCCTCTGGGTGCCTTAGTGGTCGTGTTTCTTTATATCAGCCAAAGTTTTAGGCTCCCCTTGCCTTCAAAGGAACATCTCTGTGTTTTTTAATTACTTCAGTTTAGTTGGAGTGTTTGCTTTTTTAAACAAGTCTTGTAAATTTGGACAAGTACAGAGTTAATATTGGACTTAAAACTGATCCCAAGTCCAGTCCTTTATGTGTTCTGTGACTGAATTTGCACATTAGAACTTTTGTGTACACTATATCTCTCCACTCCTGATAATTCCATCCGTATTTAGAGGTAGCTTGGTAGCACTTGTAAACCTTGTTTTTTCTCTGTGTCTCTTTGTGCAAGATGTTGGATGGGCTTGAAAGGAGGGAAAACAACCAGCTAAAACCTGTCTGCTGCTTTGTATCAAAGGAGTGGAGATTAGCTCACTTTGATTCTTTGATTTCTGGATTTTGCTGTGTATTTTTTCCTAAGTAATAGAGCACTTTCTTGCACATTAGACTAAGTATAGCCAGCATTTACATTATTATTTTTGTGAACAACTAAATAGACTGTTATCGTTACTTTTTTGTATTTTTCTGCTGTGGTTCAGTTTGTAGGCTGGTACTCTTTAAGAACTGTGCAGTGTTATCACTCTGTGCTCCCACACACAAACCTCTCTCATCTAGGCCCCTCCATGACTTGCTGGAGAAAGTTTGTTGAACTGAATAACAACATTTTTTCTTTCACAAATCTCTATTAAAGGAACATCTGTTAAGTTATTGGACATAGATTGGAGAATGGAGTATGAGCCCAACCATATATATATATATATATTTACAATCCAGCAGGAAACTACGCCACAAACCTCAGTGAAGTAAGCAGCAGCTTGTAAGCAAACAAACTATGGTGGATCTTTAAGCTTCTGTTCATTTAAAAGAAAGAGGCTGGTGCTGGGGAACATCCTGAGGCTTTGGGTCCTTTCTCGTGATGGGTTTCATTGCAACAAAGGACTTTGAAATTGAATAAAAAATTTTTTTCAATATCAGTTTTTAAATGAATGCTGCTCAGTGCTGCAGTTATGTTTGCAACCTGATTAAGGCTAGTTGGCTTTTGATGTGCCTTGCAAGCCTCCACAGGTAAGCTATAGCATGTAAAAAACAAATCCTTAGTGTGCACACCTTAGACCATATGTTGCAAGATTTTGTGTGTGTGTGTGTGTATATATATATATATATATATATATATATATATATATATATATATATGATTATCGCCAGCTATATATGAAAATCAAAAGATTTTGCAAAACTAAATATTTTCTTCTGTTGCAAGAGTAACACATTTTACTAGCATATTCGCATGTGAGAACATGTTAAAATAACTTGGCAGTAATATCTCTGAAGATGTTTTTTTTAAAAAAAAAAATCAAAAGTCCTGTTGTTGCCCAGAATTGCTTATACTAGAAGATTGTTGAATTTCCATTTCACATGAGAGACATAAAACATTAATTGTGTGTCAGTTTCCGCCGACATGCAAGTAAGGTGACAAGTAAAGTAATTGGTTCCCTGAAATTCACATGCAAAGTGTTCAGTTAATTGAGAGCCATTCGGAGACTTCAAAGTTTTTGCCAGACTCTCATTCCTATCTGTTTGAACCATCTAAAACCCATCTGCATGACATTTTTTCTGTCTGGTGTCCTAGAAATTAACATGATTGCATGCCTAAATGATCATTTTTAAAAGAAAGTGATGTTTCCAGTAGGAGGACAAGTTTTATTTAGCAATTAGCTGCTCTGCTAGTTGTTCTGAAAATTATGCCAAATCAGAATATATTTATAAAGCGGCTCAGAAAAATACCAAATTTGGGATAATATATGTCTATAAATGCTGTTCTGAAAAAAAAATGTGTTGGCTGATTCTCAGAATTATTAGTGTAGCCACTTTAATAAGAAACTTGTGGCATGTGGGATAGAATGTAGCTGTTGATCACCATATGCTCTGTAGATGATTTAATAGATTAACATAAATTACGAACAAGCCCAGAGCTACGCTGTCTGTAACATATCTAAAGTTAGACATAGGATGGAATGGCAGACAATACCTACCCTTTTTGTCCTTCTGGTGATTCAATCTTCATTTAATATTGCTCATCATTAGAGTTGAATTTCTAGCCATCTATTTTAATGACTAGAATGGTTTTCTTAATCCGAAGCCTGCTTAGCCACATGGTGTATTTAAATGGTGCTATTGTGTATGTGAGAAAAAGGTAAACAAATATATTGTAGTTATGACATGAATACAATTTTCATTTAAAATTAAGTACAAATTAATTTTTGCTGGATGATCTGAATGAGCTAGATAATCAGTTCTTGAATTTTAAGACGAAACCAGATCTATAATCATTTTGCAGATCAAAGCTCTGTAGTTTGAGTCAAATCTTATTTTTTATTTTTAATGTATTTTTTCCTTAACATTTTTTAGAATATGTGCATTTTTGCTTAAATTTTATATATACCCCAAAGGCATTAAGAAAAAAAAAAGCTGAGCCAGAAAACCAAAAAGATAGAAAATGCCTGATTGTCAACTACTCTGCCTCTAATTGGGTTGCAGAGAGAAGTACTGTAGTCCATGACTTATCATATATAATTACTTTGTAAATAAAAAAATATGTGGCTAGATCAATTATTGGAATAGGAAATGGAGAGCAGTTCCTTAAAACCTTGTTAAAATTTCAAATAAATGGCAAGCAAATAGGTAGACAGCAGAATCATACTTACTTTGATCCACCTAAACATTGAATGTTGGGACACACTCTCCCTTCCCCCCAACCCCAAAATCTCTTTTAGGGTACACAATTAAACATTAATCTTTCTACAGCATCTAAACACTCTGATTCCTGTATTCCTGCTTTTTTCTTTTGGAAGTTAAGCTGGGATAGAGGGAGAAATGTCTGTGTGCTTTTGTATATGTACTTGATTCCCTATCTTTTCTTTTTCCATTAGAGATCTTCCTGTACAGTTGCTTCATTTTAACATGAGTGTGTATAATATTGGATGTCCAGTCAGTAATAATCTTCCAAGACTACATTTCGTGAGAACTGGCATGTTACCCAGGCTATGAAAACATTATTCTTAAATTTTGTAACTAGTTATAATATTTAGAGTAAAGAGAGTTATTGTGCTTGGTTCAGCTTTTGAGTTATATCTGTCAGAAATAAACCTAAGGCCTAATGAACTTACAGAATAAAAATAAGAGATTCTTGGTATGCCAGATTTTTTTAAAGCAGCAGAGTGATGCAAAGAAAAATTCCCTTAGTTCAGCTGCCAGAATTTGAATTCTGCTTATCTTTTATGCAGCATAAGGTTGCATAAAAGTGACTCCGGAGATTAAAAATAAATATTTTGGGGATAAAAGTGTAGCTCCTGTGTTTCAGCATGTTCCTATAAAACCGTGACTCACCCATGATGAAAGGTTCTTTGACTAGTCAGGAAAGTTTGAGAAAGTGAACTTCTGTATGTGCATATTGCACATGCACAAGCATAGTGCAACCTTTAAGTGCATAAGTTTCAGGTTGCACTGTTGAATTCTTACTTTAAAAAAAAATCAAATTATTTGATGAAGGAAATTACTTCCTTTGATGTCCTTAATTGCTGTGATTTGGAGCAGTAGATGCATACATCTAAGACAGATGAATCTGAACTGATCTAGGTTTATATTGTCTTGATTTGTCAGCTTACATTTACCTTTTTTGAGTATAAGATTCATAGGATAAGAAACAGGGTTTCTTTAGAGTTCAAAAAGAGCAATGGTTTTCTGAAATGGAGAGTGCCTTTTTGCTAATGTCAATCTTAGTACAGTTCTATTGACTTTAAATTACACTAAAATACTTTTTAAATTGGTGGTAAATGTCATCTCAAAATTCAATTAGTTGACTATGAGGATATGAATATACTTCAAAAAAGATGCTGTATTTGGAATGAAATAATGGCTGGCTAGATGATACTAACTTAAAGTACAATCATGGTAATAGAGTCTTCACTATTACTACCGGTAGCAAGAGTTGCTTGGCAAGTGGGGAACTATATAATGGAATGAATGAATGAATCATCGGTATGAATGAATCAATATGTTATGGTATCAAAAATTATCTTTCAAGCTTTATGTAATTTTCTTCCAGATAATATTTCAGTAAGCTGGATTCTTAAAAGTATTTTTGTTTAGTCAGTTTATTTTGATAATGCAAAAGCTTCTGGCATGGTAATTTTTTACCTATTTATTCATTAAACTTCTCAAATATTTTACAGTATAACTATAAACCCTGTCACACACCAACATTGACCAAGTAGTAAGAGTCTGCAACATGTGGAAAAGTATGGAAAGGGAACAAATACTTTGCATGTAGTCTGAGAGATTAAGTCTCTGGCATCTCCCTGTGGTAAATTGAGTGGCCAATAAATAAAGAGAAATAAAGAAGAGAGAGAGAGAGAGAGAGAGAAGAGGGAGAAAGAAAGAAAAGAAAGACATAGTCTGGCATCAGATTATGAATGGCTTCTGCCTTAATGAGGCAGAAGGCATGAATTAGATGTAAAAAAAAAACCTACCCTGAACTGGATAGCTAATGAACGGGCTTGATACAAGGCTTTTTCAATCATTCCTATGGCTTTTGCAAGCTAAGTACCAAAACGCTAATTCCAGTCACTGAAAAGCAGCTCCCCCCCAACTCTAATACCATTTTCAAGCATATTTTTTGCAACCATAAGAACTAGAACATTTTCTTTAAAAACAAACAAACCCCAAGATGTTGGGATTTCCAGGAAGTATTTTGCACTTTCCCCAGTCCCTATAGAATTCTAACATGCAGCCATGAAGGTGATTTGGTGTTTGGATTACTCCAATCTAACTCTTCCTAAAGCTTTAAAAATCTTGAGTAGAAATGGAGAGAGTAATTGAACGTGGCTTGTATTTTTTAGTAGAGTTGAATTTATTGTATTACAATCATCAGTGTAAATTATATATTGCATTGCATTTTTTAAAACATCCTACCTCATATCATGCTTTTCTTTAAAATCAGCATACAGTACAGCAGTTCCTTTTCAAAATGCAGGAAGCCAGCAGTGCAAAGAGATTATTTTAGGCAACTGAGAATGGCCCCTTGAAGCAAAGCAAGGCTGTTCAATATTCTACATGTAATACTACAACGCTGCTGTTTTGAGTCCGTCAGATGTGTTGGATTACAACCCCCATAATCCACAATCTCTGAGTTTTGTCTGTTTTTTTGCACCGCTGCTTTAATTACTGCTAGACATATTTAGTGCTTCAAACCCTTAATAAAATTATATACGATGCAGAACTTACTCTTAGTTTCAGAAATGTTCAGGGATTCACTGATCTTTCTGTCTCGTAGTTATCCTTAACATTTAGTGATGTTAAATTAGATAGTATGGCCACATGGCTTTTTAAAATGAAACATTTTTGAGTGGGAATGTTTCGAGCTTAGTTACTATTTTGGCTTAATGGAAATTAATATTTGATTTTATAAAATCCTAGTAACAATCTCTGTTCCTTAATAAGGGAAAAGTTGCCTGATTATAAAAATGCAGCACTAAAAATTAACATTCTTATGCATGTCTTTTCAAAGATCTCCAGTAAACATTAGCTATAACTATAACTGATTTATACCATTTTTTTCTCTTTACATTTATCATTTATTTCTATAAACATATTTTACATCCGTTTATGATTCTGATCAGAATATGTACTATGCCCATATATACTTTAAAATGAAGAGCTTAATCCTATTTTTGTCCCATTGTATATTAAACTGTAGAAAGCATGACATATCAGCCAAAGCAGATACATTGTATTTATTGAGTTTGATACATTGATACAAAAACCTTATGAGTTTATCAAAACACTACTGATATGTACAATTGTAATTGTTGCAGAATGTACACTCAGTGCAGTAATATACATCAGATTTGAGAATGGATAAATCTGAGTACTGTATGTATAGGGGTAAAAAAGGTTTCTACCGATAAAACATTGCCACATAGATTGTGAAAAAGCTGGTCATGTTTCAGTGACATTGAAATCAGACTAGAATTTGTTGCACTGATTTCAAAAGGATGTAGGGCACATATTAAAAATGCCACTTATCCCAAGTTCAAAATTCGCATCGAAAACAATCAGCCATGGTTGGCAACATAACCTGAAAGACAGCTAGCCCAACAACATTGATCTGATAACAGTAAGAAAATGTCAGATCTTTGGGGATCAAAGTGTTGAAGCTTTATAATGTCTCTAAGGAACAAGAGTATGCAAATTCTTGAACATGCCCCAGAGTTAATTTCTTAGCATGCAAATTCATGTGAAAAGTATTCCTTAAAAATGAAACCAAGTGCTTTGACATTGTATACCAGCTATAGATGATCAGAATTGGAAGCCGTTACATATTTTGCATGTTTTTCTCTCAAATATTTTTATAGGCTGTCTCTGAACACCTGAATACTTTCTTTTCCCCTTTTTTTGCAATGAATGTCAGGGATCTGATTGGTTTTAGCTCTAAAGCATGGGGAAGGCTGAAATTCTAAATAAACATATTATGGAATAAACTGTTGGATGCTACTGAACACATTTCATGGATAGGATTTAATTGCAAAAGTTAGCAGATAGAGATTTAATTAGTTCTGTAAAAAATATGATTTTAGCATTTTAAAGTTAGAATCACATTTCTATTTATATGGAAAATAGTTGCATAAAAATCTACCAGTTTCCAGCTTCAGTCTAAAAAGGGATTGGGTATGGCTTCCACATATGTATGAATTCTATATAATGGTTTTTGGAATTCCATATGTCCATGTATCAGACAGAGCTGAGCAACTGATTCTAGTTTGGAAGGGTGAACTTTCCTTCCTTTTAAAGATCATTGTGGAAAACCTGAGTGAAATTTAGAGATCACTACAATGGAGAATTAAGAGTGAAAAAATGAAAGTAAATGAATACAGTTGAAATGTACATTAATCTAAAGCCAGTTCTTTAAATAATTTGCATCCCATTTGTTAATAGCTTTGTTGTGTCAGCTTATTTGTAAACATATTTCCATCTTGTGCAAAAATATTTTTTTAAATATGGAAGTACAAATTTGTGCATGTAGAGTGCTTTGAAATTATTTCATAATAAAAGGTGTACATTTTAAATACATCTACAAGAACGGTCTAGGAAATGTATTTACTCTTACACGGGTGATGTAAATGTTTGAACAATTTCTCTTGCTTGCTTAATAAACACTTCACATTCATACTCTGAATTTGTTGCTCGTATTTCAGATTGTTGCTCTTCTTTTAGATACTTGAAACTAGTATCATTCAAAATTGTACTTAAATAATCCTCTTTAACATGTTTCAAATTTAAATGTTTCAATTGTAAATCGTCTCTAGTCTCATGCACCAGTGTGAAGGATTATGTATTTAACTCTCTTCTTCAGAAACTCAAATTCATCTGTTGTGTATACAGCTGGATTCACACATAGTATAAAACCATAGCATTTGTTTTGTTTTAGCTTAATATTGTGAATTCAATTATTCAAGCAATGATTAACCAATCACAGCTTACTGAAATGAGTGCTACTAAATGGGATCAGATTCCACTAAACTCTACAGAGGGTGTGATTCAGTTGCACAGTGACATCATTTCTTTTTTTAAAGAAAAAAATAGTGCTTTCCAGAAACCATTCTGATATCCCTGAATTGGGTAAGAAGTTAATACAAAAATGAGGAAGATGAAATTAGATAAAAGTATGTTCCCAAATAAACTTTCCTATAGAAAATCCTGTACTATTTTTGTATGTTGGGTAGAAAACATTAAAATAAAGTTGGATTTAATTGACATCTTTTTCTGGCCATTAAATCGTGTTTGTACTGTTGAATTCAATAAAAATGTATACAGAATTGGCTTCATGCTGTATCTAAGCACTACCTGGATCTAAATGCTTTGCTTTTTCCAAGGAACGCTAACATTAATTAGATGCTGCTAATGCTGTTATGAATAACCTAATTGTGCTGATTTAGGTTTTACTTCAGCTGCTTCTACTTGGATTCCAATTCAACGGTGACTTTTGAACAAGAAAAGGAGCAATGGGCTAAAATAAATTGATCTGGTGTTAAATTGAAATTCAAGGTTATAATTTTAAATCTTTTCCTCCTCCCAACCTGATTTAATCCAAATTAATTGTATTTACCTTATTGCTTTGTGGTAAATGGTAAATTTATATTGTGGCTCTCCCTGGAAATATTCCACAAGCTGTGCCTTACAATAGGCCTCTCAGACAGAGGCATCCTTGAAACATGTCCATACCAGCATTTGTGACCTCGATTTATGCCACAACTGAGCCCAAAATTTCCATTGCTAAGTGAGGCAATTGTTAAGTGAGTTGTGCCTCATTTTATGAACTTTTTGCCACTGTTAAGCGAATCACTGTAGTTAAGTCAATCATGTGGTTGCTAAGGAAATTTGGCTTCCCCATTGACTTTGCTTGTTGAAGCTGGCTGGAAAAGTTACAAACGGTGATGCTATGACCCCAGGACAGTACAACTCTCATAAATACATGCCAGTTGCCAAGTGCCCAAAGTTTAATCACATGACCATGGGGATGCTGCAACGGTTGTGAATGTGAAAACAGGTCATAAGTCGCTTTTTCCAGTGTCATTGTAACTTAGGTCACTAAACAAAAGGTTGTAAATTGAGGACTACCTGGAATATGATTCTGCTCTATTTCTGCATTTGTTTACATAAAAGATTCTTTCCTTATTGAGAGGGGATTCAGGCAGGGGGTATTTTCCTCCCCTCTCTAGTTTGAAACAATTCACACATGCCCAAATCCTGTTTATTGTCCTGAGTGACAGAATAAAATAAATTTACTTTTCTCCTATGCTTATTTCGAGAGCCAAATTGGTGTCCATTCCTCAGAACTTCAATTATCCATGGAGAAGAAATTTTCAGCTAAAATCGAATTGGGAAGTTTTACAGGTAGTCCTCAATCATAATTGAAGCCAAAATTTATATTGCTAAGTGAGACAGTTAAATGAGCTATGCCCCATTTTATGACTTTTCTTGCCAGTTAGTTGAATCACTGCAGTTGTTAAGTGAATCTGGATTCCCCATTGATTTTGCTTGCCAGAAGGTTGCAAAAGGACGGTGCAAATGTCATAAATACCAGTTGAGGTCTGAATTTTGATCACATGACCATGGGGGTGTTGCACTGATTGTTAACTCTGAAAAATGGTCATTTTTTTTCAGTGCTGTTGTAACAGTCACTTAATGAATAGTTGTAAGTCAAAGACTACCTGTAGTTGGGCTTGGATTATAAGAGAATTAATCTTTTCTTTTTTACTAGTAAGATATTCATCCTTTGCTGATAAGGATAGTTGTCAAACAAAAACCATTTGTTCAGCAATGGTTTGTAGGGATCAAGTCTTTCTCTACTTTGTACAGAATTACAACACGCAAATGATAACATCTTTTTGTTGTTGCTTACTGTATTCCCTTGGCAGTGCCTTCCCAGCTCTTGGACAGGCTTAAATGTTAAATGTCGTACATGAGCAGATATAAGAGCTATAAAATAGGAATTTTCAAAAAACAATTCAGCCTGTGGAACTGGTTAGTTAAAAAAACAAAATTCCAGGAACTCTGATCAAGAGGCAATGCTCTAGTGATAACCGGCTGCACCTGAGTGAATTTGTGTATGGGCATGCACATGCCCTTAGCTTCCCGAAGAAGCCAAGGACTTTGTGGGAAACAATTTCAAAAACTCTGGTATAAAATTTAGTAGACTCTGTCACTCATTATACAGTCATTAACCTGGAAGGAAGTTAAATGATTGCAATGAGTTGGAAAGAGGCAGTAGAGGCAGGTTAGGAATCAGCAAAGGGGGTAGAGAGCAAATTTTATGCCAGTCTAGTTTTCTGCTCTCATGAATGGCTGAGTAATACTTTAACTCATCAGTGGGAAATGGTCCACAGATAGTAGATAAGCAAAGAGTTTGCTCTGTTCAATTAGCATGAAGATGAAGAACTATTCCTTCTCTTTGAGAGGTTTACAATATGTGTTATGTAGGCCTTTGGTAGTCTCATATGTTAACTGCACACTTCAGTTTTTAATGCTACACGCTCCCAGTCTAACCCCTTGCTTAGCAATCCAAAACTAGAGCATCACCTGGAGATGGCCTTCCAGCCTCTGTTGAAATACTTCCAGGAAAAGAATGGCTACCATCTCTGGAGGCAGATTCTCCTATTGCTGAAGGTAGGAAATTTTTCCTGATGACCTATCAAAATCTGCTTTCTCATAATTAAAACCAATTTTGTGTCTATTTTCTGAAATAATGCTGAAGAAATCTACTCTGTCTTCTCCATGACTTCTCCAGAAATAGATAGTCCTTGTTTAGTGATTGCCTCATACAGCAACCATTCAGTTAACAACAGTGAAGAAAAAGTAACTCTGTGTGATCAGTCCTCACATTTACAACCACCTTCTGTGTGTAATACAAAGGAAACCTGAAGTAAAATCATCACTTCTGCTCAATGACCAAGTTGCCAAATCCAGATGTAGTCATTAAACAAGGACCACCTGTACTTGAACAAATAGCTATTTTATCTTCTCCAGGCTAAATATTTTGAGTGCTGCCAACTACGTTTTCCCTTCCAAGATTCTTAATATCTTATTTTCCTCAAAACTTCAACTTGTCAGGGTCCTTCCCAAAATGCCATGCTGAGAACTTGACTCCATGATCCAGATAGAGTCTTACCAACCTAAATAGAGAGGAACAATGAATTACTAACTTGACAATCTATTGTTGATGCAGGCTAGCACCATGTTGGCAGCTGCATCAGTGTTGGTTCATGCACCATTTGAGATTCACAAAGACACTTTTCGTTTGTGCTGTTGCATACCCTACATATACACTTTTGAATTTACTCACAAAAATGAAGGATTTTGCATTTGTCCTTGTTGAAACTGAAGTTGCAAATCTGATAATCCTATTTTTGAAACCTTGTTAAAGCCAGGTATAGATAAGCATTACGAAGCTAAGCATTACAAAGCTAAGCATACGAACCCTCAAGTATACCAATGTAACATCTTCCAATGTAAGTCAGAGCCAATGGCATACATTCTACACTTGTTAAGACAAAATAAGATTCTATTTTTTTTATCCAACTATAACTTAATTAATTCGGGAATATTTTCCTGAAGACAATGCATTCTTGTTTGTTTTTAATTGGCTGGTTAAAAGGTAATCAGTAACTTTATTACTAACATTTCCATTTTACTGCTTAACTTTACCATCAGGTGATGCTTAAAACCATGAATACAGAAGTAACCTATTCCACATAATGCTGAATTTAATCAGATGTTTAGAGCCATGCTAGTCTCTGTAGTTCATCTTAATGAGCAATTTAATACGTTTGTGTTGCTAGGAGAAACATTTTTTAAACAAAGTAACTTGCCTGAGCTTTACATGCAACTTGACATCCATAAAAGAGCAGATGTATCCAAATTAAGACTATTAAGAAACAAGGAGGCAATATCAATACTCAACACTCATTTTCCTTTGACTTGATTAAATATTAAAGATTATTGTTAGAATAGAGGAAGGTATCCCCCCCCTAGATGTTCATTGGTCTCCATATAATGTTTTGGATGGTTGCACGAATGGGTAGAACGGATATGACACATACACCGCCAAAACACACACACATCACCATTCATATAACCACATCTCTCCACTAGAAGCATAATAGTCATGGGATAGTCTTGCAATCCTGCTATTTTAAGTATGACTTCATTATGTTCTTTGCAGCTCCACTGAAGGTGATTGTTCTGTTGGGTTGGTCAGAAGACTGGCCTATGACCCCAGCCATACAGAGTGGGCAGAAAATGACTATGGCATGCCTACTAATATTCCCAGTCTTTATGGTCAGGGAAAAACAAAACACTATTACAGAATATTCATTTCAGGAAACTGGATTTACTTGTGTTTATTCCACCAAAGGAAATTACCCCCCCCCCCAAATCCCTCTGGCAGAATTATATTTTACCAGTTAAACATTCAACATTTTGTTTATGTATATATATCTATAATTACAACATTCAAAATAGTAAGCATTCTTTCATTTTGTGCTTGGCAATCCAACTGTGAAGCTAAGTATCTTGAGCATCAAGAAATCTAGAAGATCAATTAATATTTGATTTGGGGCATTCTTGTAGGGGGAGAAACAAAGGCAAAATAAACTAAGAGCCCTACCACCTCAAACCTACTGTTATCTAAATTTTAATAAAATAATTCTAACACTTGGAGGATAATCAACAGAATTTGGGAGAGCTTTCCTATAAATATAAATAGGAAATATTACCACGTATTCACACAAAATCTTCCAGCCAAAATAATTATTTTGGCTGAATTTCCTCTTCCTAACTCACCCATTGCTTACTATTTTGTACACTTGTATGTTCATTGGCATGATTAATAATTCACAGAAGCCCTATGTAATATTTGCAGATACTTTTTTGTCTTCTTTTTTAATATATGCATGGTCCTACACACGAGTTCATAGAGAGAATGGACAGGCTATATATAAAGGAGGGATTTAGGCAATTTTGTCACTTATTAAAAGTGGATGGATGAATCTCTTATGCCAGAGTTTCTTCTATGAAGACAAATCTACATTAAAGGAAAAGCAAAGGGCAAGCCAGCCTTTTGCAACTCATATATCGTCAGCCTAAACACTCCTGAATGGTATGTGAAATAGCTCTGTAATTTCTTTTCCAACAGAGTAAAATACTGTGAAAAATGGCAATAAACATTTCATTTTGGTGTGCAAGAATTCTGCTTCACTAGACCTTAGGTTTATGTAGAGTATAACTCACTCAATCATTTGTACTGTACCAGTAAATAGTACCTGGAATTTTATCCTGTTTACGTTTGGCTAGTTTATCAAATTTGTACCAAATTTCCTAAACTTGAAAAGAGTGTATATGTGTATATGTGCGTGTATATGTGTATAAAAGAAACCACCACCCTGGATTAGAGTATTTCACCAAAATTAATAATTTAAATACCTAATTGACATTGAAAAATTCAGTGACAGTGCAAGATAAAGAATATTTTAAAGCTTTTCAGTGCTTTTCTCACTCTTTCCTCCATAGTCAACACCCACTATTTAATAGTAGAGATACATCCACCAGTTTCTAAAATTTAATACTAATTTTGACCAGATGTCATTTGCATCAGAAGTGCTCCAAAACTACATGGAACCTGTTTTAGAACAATAGTTTTCTCTTCTACATTTGGCAGTTCTTTTCAAAGTACAATAATATTCATCATCAACAACATAAAAAAAAAAACCAAGAGGGGGAACATGAAGCTTCATGGAAACTCAAGGTCCACTTATTACAAAAAAAATATGCTACCATTTGTTACAAATGGTCAAGCAACAAGTTAAATATCAGGTTTTTTTGCTCTGCTATTTTCTATGAAGTGCATTCTTTGGATCACCAGGAGTGTTGGTTGAATAAAGCGGAAGGTGACCTGGAGCAAATTTTCATAGGCCAGCATGAAATTTTATTTATTATGCTTTGAGTGAATCAGCCTGCTGGCTTTATATTTCAGGAAACGTCTCAGTTAATTGTTTTAGTCATACAGCTGCCACATCCATAGATTGGAAGGCCAAGAACAAGACTGAATACAATTATATTTTGAACTAGTTAGGCACTGTTTAAATAGCTGATATCCATACCAACTGAAACCACCACTTGTCGGCAATTCAGTTTCTTGAATGTTATGGAGTCATAGATACTTGCAAGTGTTTTCCCATTATATCCTGGAAACTGACAGCTCAGGATTGTCCGATGCTCAACTGAAGAAGAAAAAATTAATAATCAATTATAGTAATTTAAGCAAGAATTCATAAGTTGCGTTAATTATTCCCCAAGAAATCAGGGACCGGTGATAATTTAGATGGGCCCCTCGGAAGAGATGTGTCAGTTTCCTGTCACGCTCCAGCCAAATCTTCATAAAGACTGTGGAAAAAGACTGGAATTCCCCACCAATCTGTGACTGCATGCGGGCTTTGACAACATTCACAGGGAAAAACAGAAACCCCAACATAGCACCCAATACCCCGCCACATATAAAATCATTGATCAGATGAGTACTGTAAGTTGTTGCTTCTGGCAGGCACTGCTTGATGGGCCCTCGCAGGCCAAAAAAGAGAGCATTGCTAGGACCGTTCCGAAGTAGGATTGGCACCAAGCCCCGATAATATTCCCTGGCCCCATGCTCTCGAAGAACTCTGAATGCTTGGTAGGTGTTTGTAAATTTATCATGATGTTTGTAGTCCTGCAGAAGTGTCTGCACACGCTCAAAAGGGGTCAAGCCAGCTTCTGTGGTCCCAGCAAGCACAGCTGCTAAGCTCCGGGCAAAGATTTCAGGCGCACTTATGTGTCTGAGGAGCACAGAAGACAAATCTTCATATAGGCCAAACATCAATGCCAAGGTTGTGCTCTTCTGCATCAGCGGAGGAAGGATACCTCGGTACAAATTTCTGAGTCCATCTTTCTGAAGCTGACATATTGCATCTCTGGTTCGTACCCCATACAGCTGTTGACGAAAGAGGACTTTCTGGATTGGGAAAGTTACTGCAATGTTTGTAATGGCTGCACAATAACCACATAAGTAATGTTTGCCTGAGTTAACTTTTACAATGCGATTAGCAGTTTGATCTGCCTTTGCCTTGTTAAGCAAAATGTCTTCTGAATCCGCCATGCTGCTTGTTGTGTTCTCACATAGGTATTCTCTTCTCCTATAAGAAGTAAAGGTGATTGAACAAAGCCAAAATCTACTTGCCATCATTTCAGGTTAAAAAAATAACCACATTAAGAGGTTTAACTCACCTCTTCATTAATTTTCTGAAAGGTCTCTATGTTTTATGCTAAATTTCAGGGAACATCCTACTTCAAAAGTACTAAGAGTATGTTTTCAACTTCTGCTTTCCTTGTAATAAAGCACTGTGAAAATATTTTCATAGATTGTATTATAAGAGATTTGAAAATATTTAATTTCCAGGATCTCAGCCAATCAATTGATAATACACTCCTTCCCAAGGGACGTACCGTTTCTCTTAGTTGAGTGTCTTCTCAACTGAATTAATACTAAGACAATATCTTACATATAATGCATATCAGCATTTTACAATATATCTCATTCCAGCAGCAGGTCCCCTGTTCCAGGGGTGAAATTCAGCAGGTTCTGACTGATTCTGGAGAACCGGTAGCAGAAATTTTGAGTAGTTCAGAGAACCAACAAATACCACTTCTGGCTGGCCCCAGAGAGGGGTGGGAATGGAGATTTTGCAATATCCTTCCCTCAGGAGTGGGGAGGGAATGGGGATTTTGCAGTATCCTTCCACTGTAATGCCCACCAAGCCACGCCCACAGAACCAGTAATAAAAAAAAATGAATTTCGCCACTGCCCTGTTCCCTTTAGTAATAAATTAAATTCTTTTGACTTCCACAGGGCTACAGGTACCTTCCTCTTCTAGCCTGTCCCTTAGATTCAAATAAAATAACAGATGCAGAGACACACTTGAGATTTCCAACATCTTTAAAAAATTAACCAGCTTAAAGAAGAACTATTTTTCTCTAATTAATGAAGAATGAAAAAACAGCAAGCCAAATAAAAAAATAAAAATAAGGGCCTAATGTACTTCAGCTTGCTTTTGTTTTGCCTTATTAAAACTTTTTTCCTTGTTTGTCAACTTATTTTATCCAGTCAAATACATTATACTAAAATTTGATTTAGTAATAGCTAGTGACTAAGTCTGCATTTATTTAAATTTGCCAAATACATATTTCTTATCTCATTTTTTTCTGTCTATCCTAATTCCTTACTTTTATTTTATTTTTTATGTGTCCCTAAGCCAGTTTTGACTCCTGGCAAACTGCATGAAATAGTCCCAGCAGTTTTCTTGGCAAGGTTTTTCAGAAGTGATTTGCTATTGCCTTTTTCCTAGGGCTGTGAGATATTGGCCCCAAGTCACCTAGTTAGCTTTGTGCTTAACGTGGAACTAGTGCCCAATTTCTAGTCTGGTGTTTCAATCACTACACAAAACTGGACCATTAATACTTATTATCAGGGTGTATAAAAATTGCTTTTTTAAAAAAAATAAAAAAATGGATTTTATTTAAATCAGAATTTTTTTATTTTTATCAAATTTATTTTAATAAAATGCTTTTGGAGTAAATATCTATCTAAAGATAGTCAATTTTCCATTTAAGATACATTACTAATTTAGTTTATTCAGCATGAAATGGAGCTTAGTTAGGCTGCATATTCTGCAATATTTACATTTTTGGTAAACTCATTCAATGAATGCTGCAAGCTAAATGGGAAACCTTCATTTTGTTTGCAAATAATAATATTAAAGATTCTAACTACCAGCAAGAATGAGTCTTTACATTTAAAGAGCACCTGTCATTTCAGATCCATCATAGCAGTGCCTGTTAGCAGGCATCCAGTCACCTGCTGCCTGCCACATCCCTCACCTTATTGTGTCACTGCCGCATCACCAGGCATCCCATTAAAGTGAATGAGGAAGAGCCGCTGTGGGAAAGAAATAACAGTTGCTCTTTAAAAATTATGATTTAAATTGAGTTCATTTAAATGAAATCCACCCTCCTTATTGTTCAATGTAAAAGAAGGGAGTAAAGTCAGTTAGTCCAATGGAGAAATAGATATCATGCACAGCCTTTAAAGGGGAAAAATCCACATCTTGCTTTTGGGGGGGGGGGTATCTTTTTGCACTTCACTCAGCTAAACAAATAGATAAATTGCTTCAAATCTTCTCTTGTTCTCAGTTTCATTTTCTGGTTTTCCTTTCCCAACCTTGAGTAAATACCTATCCTTTTCTTTAAAGAAATATCACTTTCAAAAAGAAAGAAGAATGTAGACATCTTAAATTCTAACCACCATGGTCAAAAGAGAACGGAGACCCTTTAGTTGCAGAGAAATGCTCCTCCCACTAAGGCACCTATAGAGCTGAGGTGGCGCAGTGGGTAGAGTGTACTACTGCAGGCCACTT
Organism: Thamnophis elegans; assembly: GCF_009769535.1. Taxonomy (NCBI): domain Eukaryota; kingdom Metazoa; phylum Chordata; class Lepidosauria; order Squamata; family Natricidae; genus Thamnophis; species Thamnophis elegans. The sequence goes on from NC_045543.1 coordinate 46,676,572, forward strand.
TAGCTGACTGTTATTTGCAGTTCAGCGGTTCAAATCTCACCGGCTCAGGGTTGACTCAGCCTTCCATTCTTTTGAGGTGGGTAAAATGAGGGCCCAGATTGTGGGGGCGATATGCTGACTCTGTAAACCGCTTAGAGAGGGCTGAAAGCCCTATGAAGCGGTATATAAGTCTAACTGCTATTGCCCTGATTAGTAATAAGTAGAGGGGCAGTCTCAACTACTACGTGTTTTCTACTCATTGTTTAGCAATTATATTTAGCAATTATATCTGGACCAATCAAGAAGAGAAACACTGGTATTTTTAGTGTTCTGAGTATGAAAGTATTCCTACTACAACTTTCTGCAATGGTGAAGCCAGTTAATAATAATATGCTGTATTACAATATTATGAAAATTAACAAACATTTGCTGGTTGGTCTGCTTATTGCAAAAATGAGGACTGTTTCAGTGTACGACCATTGAGAAACTGCAGTTAAATACAGAACATAACTGGAGAGACGATATCGTTGACAACATATACTGTAATACCTAATGGAATAAATTCCTTGAAGTTTATTTCTGAGATCAATTTGAAATGCTATCCTCTTCTTTTAAAACCCAATCCAACGTAGGTCCTCCTGGGCATTTTAAGGAATCTCAGCTTTCCTTATATTCTCCGTTTTCTTCTAATGAGGCAAAGCATGACATTAATATGTGGACCTTTTCTAATGTGACATCTTAAGGAGCTCAACTGGAGCCTACATTTATTTTTCCCCATTGCCAGACAAAGACTGTTTTGTCTTTCTATATGTTATCTATATAGCTTTATCATCTGCAATATCAATGAATAAAACTGTCGTGATAACCAGGTATTTATATCTGGCAAAGAAAACTGGACTATGCAGTAGTCTGAAGTTCAAAGCTTTTTATGGCTGAATTACCTTTATTTTCTTCATTAAGTAATTAACATTTGTTGCATAAGTCTGCTACTGATCTGCCTGTAGATTTGCCTTTCCAGCCACATTCCTGTTTGAGCAAGAGCAGGTCATTAGCAATCATTTTAAATCTTCCTCTTATATTTCTTTTTTACCCAGGTGTTACTTATTTCTTCATGTTTTCATTTTTGAATTCTGAATGGAATTGCCCTGAAGCTTTCTCCCTCTCTCATTCCCTAATTTCAACTCAACAAGAAAACAGAAAACAGAAGTTTTATCCCATGTCAATTTATCACTAGAAGAGGCTAATTTAGGAAGAATAAAAAGATAATGGGAATGGGAATATTTTATTGCGAATGAACCCAGAATTGGAAGCTAGCAAAATACAAGGCTGAATTTTGAAAAGGATTAAATTCCATCCTTTAGCTCCATACATTACTCTTAACAGGAAGGATGGAATGAGCTGAAGTTCCAGAAACAAGTACAGATGGAGTACAATGCTCTATGTTCTATTAATTTTTTCCCCTTTAATTTTGTACTTTCTTAGAAGACACTCCATATCCTATATAGAATATTTTACTGTTCTATCCTATTAAGGCAATATAGAAATCAAATATATGTAAAAGATTAGATATTACTTCCAGCAATTACAATCTACCAACTAAACACAAAAAAATGAATGGTGAAATACAATTGTTTTAGTGAGACGGCGTTATTCTAACTATACTGAAGATTATCAAAATACAGTAGTAATTTATCCCTATGTTGATAAATTAGCAATAGAGGGGGGGAAATGAACCTACTAATATATAGCCAAATTCAGATAACACAATGTCTCATTCCTCAGCATAATGTGGACTGCATTCATGTGACGAATATAAAGAACAGTGGAGATTTTACTAAGATTTACGCCTGCTAGTTAAGGGCAGGACAATATTAAAACTTGTTCTCAACACACCAGGGGCACATATTCATTAAGAGCTGCTGTAGTCTGCATATTAGTTTATCCAAGCTGCTTTCTCAGACAGCACCCCCTGCCAAGATGTGATAATAATAGCTTAAGTTATCAAAATTGTTTCTACTTGTCCATGTAAGGGGGGAAGAAGTTACTTGTTTTTTGTGTTGTTTTTTTTTAACTTTAATTTTAATCTTAATAAAAATTATATGGAAATAAAAGTGTGATAATAATCTACATTGGGGAAGACCCTTGAATTCTAGGAATTTCAAAAATATGCTCAGTCACTGCAATACTATAAAGTAACTCAGTAACATAATCTCAGTATTGTAAAGAGGAAGTACATATGATTTGCCCATGAAATTTGCCCATGATTTGCCCATAAACTTAACTTCACACAGCTTAAAATTAGAAGTATTATATTGTACAACTATTAGTACCCTCCCCCAAACAAAAATACTAATATTTCAAATTCTATGTTAGAACTACACTTCTATTTAGCCTATATATATCAATATAAAACCAGAAGAAATTCTGAGATGTTGCATATTTTTGCAAATTTGGAATTGGTGTAATATAATATTCTTTTGGGATGCAAATGTGCAATTTCTTTCATAGCCATCGCACTTTTGTATTACAGCATCCAATTCACTACATATAATAGGCTCTATAGTGCAAATGAAAGTGAAAATCCCTACTATAAACAATCCTCAGCAATTCAACACTTAGCATGGTAAATATATATCAAATTACCAGTTGTACACCAGGAAAAAGATTTTTTTAAATGTTTATGCTTATTAACTTATTAATGGGTGCTTATTAGCATTATTACATGCTTATTAACGGGTGGAGACTGTAAGGCTAAGATCCCATACACATTATGCATTGCACATACATTTACGCACATATTTTGGGCTCATGTATGAAGCATTTTGAAACTGAATCGAAATGCATTTGATTTTGTCCCTGCAAATTTTGGGGGCGCCGTTTTGGAAGCTCATACGTATTTATGCAACGGTGTATCCCGCGATTTCTACAAAATTAATTTCCTATCACAGGGAAATTGAGTAAATGTTTCCAGGGACGGGTTGTTAAATCTGGCTGCCGTGCTTTCCAGAGTAAAACGGGCGGCCAGGTTCATCCCATTTTTAGCCTACACCGTCTTTCCACACCCAAGAGAAGCAATTCAGGGCAGCAAAAAATAATAATGCAATAAATAAAATAAAGCGAGATACCACTATAAAAGGCGGGATGCAATCCTGTTTGGGGGAGTCAATATATTAACAGAGTCTGGGATTGGTTAACCAGAAACGCCCTTATCCTTCTCGCCCTGCCTTTGCCCCGAGGTCAGCCGCGAGCACCTGCGGCACAGCCCGGTCCGCCGCCGCTTTCCTTCCCCTCCATATCTCCATTTTGCCCGCCTGCATGCTCGCCTAGCGTCTTTTCTTCTCCTTCCGCCACCTCCTCACCTCAGCTACTCCTCACCAATCCCCGCCAATTCACTGACCCGCGCGCCGCGGGATTCCTTCATGGCGGCGGACGCATCGCTGCTCTTCACCCGCACGTTACAACCAGACCCTGAGGGACGCGCAGCGGCCTGAAAGTGACAGGAGAAGCCCCCGGGCCGGCCGGGGAAAAAAAATCAGCCCCTTTCGCCACGCCCTCCCCGCGCGCCGCAGAGAGACGAATGACGCCACCAAACGAAGGGGGCACGTGTCCGGCGTCATCCAATCTCTCGCTCGCCTTCCGCGGAAAGGCCGGGTCGCATTGGGCGTTAGCGCTTCAAGCGAGCTTCAAGCGGAGGAAGAAGAGGCGGGCTGGGCTGCTTTCTTCTTTCAGGAAAGAGGCGGGCGGGCTGGGTCGGGGCCGCTCTAGCGAATGTCTTGGCTGTATAAGGGGAGGGAGGGAAGGGCTTCCTGTTTTGCCTGATTGGAGGAGGAGACGGCGGCGCTGGAGGCGAATTATGTATTCATTAAAGGCGAATACAGAAAATTCAGGCGGCTATTTCGCCGGGTCCCACCAGTTCTATCCCTGAGAAAGATGGAGGGGTAGTGGTGGTAATAGTGACAGTATAGGACCGGTATCCCCTGTGATCAATATCGACCTCCCAACAGTCAATAAAGGGCTGGGAGACAAAAGAGAGTAGGGATCAGTAAATGATAAAACGTCATTAGATCAGTTAATGTGGGTCTGTAAAACTCCACTCCAGTCTTTGCAATCTTGAAAACAGTCCATTATTTTATTTATTTATTTTATTTGTCAATCATTTACAAGATAATAGGTATAAGAATAAACATGAGTATGAATGAAATGAGTACGAATAAATGGGGGCAGTAGGACAGGGACGGTAGGTGCGATGTTCAGACTGGATTTGGCATTTTTAATCCACCTGTCCTATCCAATCCTTCCCAAGGATTTGGGATAGGCAGATGTGGGTGTTTTATGGTGTTAGATGTGCATCATCGGAGGATATAAGCTGTTCTGAGTGAAGCTGCCCTTTTGCAATTGACTGATGGTGGATTTGTCAATGCCAATGGGCGATCTGTGTTCAAGTGGTGTTCTAGTTGTTTTGGAGATGCACTCATGACGCCACCTTTGCTTTCTTTTTTCAGTTGTTCTATAGTTCTATTTGCAGATCTTTGTATTTTGCAATCTTCTCCAAGTTCTTTCTCTTCTCTTCTGCTGTCTCCAGGCATTGCCACATTCACTAGCCAGATTTTTTAAATTATTATTTGTAGTACTGTTAAAGTATTATTTATTGAATTATTTATTAAATATAATATTTGAGTGTCGATGAACAGTCTAAAGCTTCATGAAGGGTTGGATGAGCTTAAGAGTTTGGGGATTCCTGTTAATAAGTGGATATAGCGTTAACTGGTTAGCTTCTTAAAAGGCTGTTTGGATGTGAATTTGTGTTTAACAGATAGAAAATTGTTCCACTACTTCTGCAGAGCAGTCAGACAAAGAATTAAGAGGCTCCTGGCCCTCCCAGATGGCCCTTTTTCATGACATTTGTTGAAATGGACATCCATGCAAGCAACCACAGACATTGTAATAATGTTAGTCTTTAAAAGAACCATGAAACCACACACTCCATTTACATTAGTTATATGCTTCTTGGGAAATGATTGGACAAGAAAAAATTATAAATACGCAATAAAAATGATTTACAAGACTGAAAAAATATAATGTGTCTTATTTGCTTCTTAGGAAAGATTTCTAAAACATGTCCTTAATATCATTTATTTGAAATTGCTTATGACAATGAATAATAAAGCTACTATTAGAGGAGCCTGTGTGTAGAAATGTATTTCCCAATGTTACTTTCTACAGCGTCACCCCAAAATAATATATAGTAATTCTTTTTTTAATTTAAAAAAAAATGAATTACTGTAAATACTGATTTGTTCCCATAAAGTAAATGCTCATCTCTGATTTCTAAGCAAATAATTCATATTTTTTTAAAATCCAGAGATGTCAGCTATTGTTTCACATGAGGGGAGGGAAGGAAAGGGAAGGTAGAGGTCTCAGCCCAAAATCCTTCAATCTCATTTCTTTTTACACAATACTGTAATGCGTATTTTTTAGAAAATGGCAGTAGAAAGTTCATCAAAAAAAATTACATGAAGAAATACACGTATACAAACAGACAATGCCCAACAAATCCCACTTCATAAAAAACATAAATAAACCAAGAGAATATGAAGAAAAAAGGTAGCTCCTTAGATCATGATTATAATACAGTTCCTGAAGTATGTAACCATTAAAGGTTGTTACCTTTTCCCTACCATCTCTTGATGGCTGCAGAAGGCCCATGTTATTCCCGAATTTGATTTCAGGGTGGTTTATAATCAGTTTTTCATGAAAGACCAGAATATTAGCTCCCTGTTGTACTTATAATGGGTAATTTGCAGTAATGTTATTTGGATGAGGGGTTAGTTTGCCAGTTTTCATAAAAGAGATATATTTTTTTTATGATATTGTCCTTGTTTGGACAATTTGGTAATTAGAGGAGCCTCCTCTCCACACTGAAATAGAAAATGGATCTCATCAGTTCCTTCATTGATACAACCTTTATGCTAGAGGTTCCTTCCCTGTCGCCCCCCCCCATCATACCTCCCTTTACTGTAATCTTAATGTATACCGCTGTAGGAAGTTATCACCCAGTCCTCTCCCAGAAAAATGAAATATTCTAGGAAATATTGAAAATTCAGAATATTTCTCTGGATGTGAAAAGGAAGAAACATGTTTTTAAAGACAGAATAGCTCCCTATAGCTTCCTGCCAATCCCCACATTGTCGATAGGCCATTAAGAAGGCCAAGCTAGTCAACTTTACATAATAAAGAGTTCTCCCCTTCAGCTCCAGGGGGATGGGATTAAGGTATGATAATATTGGCCCTTTACCCAACTCACCACATGGCATCTGAGAACTCAACCACCCTGGATTCAAAACACAGCCTAGAGAGTTGCCCCTGCATGGCCCCATTGGAGTCTGACAACCAATCAGAATACAAGCTCAAGATCAAAGACCAGAGGGGGATAAAATCAGGGACTCAGCATCTCACCCCTTCCCTTTTCTTCTCCACCGATATTGAAGCATGTGATCACCTTTTCTGTTCAGGACTCAAGCCATGTGATCCTGTCCACCAATAAACCATCTTTCCAAGCAGCCTCCATGTCTCCAGTGTGTTTTTCCCCACTTGGAGGCGAACCCAGAAGGACATTTCTTTCAACACCGCTCCCCTAAAAATATGCAATTGAACTTCGGGAAAGCTGTAAAAATGTACAACTAAAAGGTTCTTTGCACCTCACCTGGACTCTGCTGCACTGCCACAAGGGAGGTGCACTTCACAGCTTGGGAACCCTGAACTATGCTAATTTTCAGAAAGGTCTTTAGATTATTTGAATTACTATGTTTCTTTGAAAAGGGTTATTTAAATTAAGTATACTATATTCTGTTTGGAGGGGATATATAAAATGGTAACTAATTTTATTATATTAATTATACTGTGTGATTTGGCTTTCCAAAAAGTGATTCTGCTATTGATGAATGTAGGAGATTTCAGAAAATCCAAGTCTTGTTGCCATGCTTGAAGTCTAATGCTTGCATTTTCACCATTGTCTTTGTGTAGAAACATTTGTAACTAAGAGCTGCATTCCAGCCACTCATAATGTTTACTTTATAAGAATGCTGCAGGGCTAAGTGAGGCTCTGAGAGGTAGTCTTGGAAATAAAGATGTGTGACTGAATGTTGTTGGTTTATATTATAGCAGTTTTTTATTTAAGATATATCTCTTTTAGCTTTAAAAATATTTAAAGAGAGTTTAGATCAATGTGCAAATGAAGCTTTGCATTTGAAGGATTTGTCTGCATGTTAGAGACTTAAAAGGCTCATAAGTACAAAATACATTGTATTAGTATCATGTAAAAACAAGGGGTCACTAAGATCAACACACCAACTTTATGGGATATAATCAAACAAAAAACAAATGCAAATTCTAGTCAAGCAATCTTTCTTTCTCAGTATTAAAGTTAAAACATTTTACTAAGAAACAAAGTTGAAATAAAATTATAATTATTGCTTGTATAAAACAAAGAAAAATATGAGGACCCCCCTAAAAGAAATGTCACCTTATTGATAGAAAAGGTCATGTCTTTACGTTACCCATTGCACCTATCTTGCCACTGTCAACATACTTATTTTGGATAAACTATACCGGGGTAGTCAACCTTTTTATACCTACCGCCCACTTTTGTATCTCTGTTAGTAGTAAAATTTTCTAACTGCCCACTGGTTCCACAGTAATGGTGATTTATAAAGTAGGGAAGTAACTTTACTTTATAAAATTTATAAAGCAGAGTTACAGCAAACCCCTACCGCCCACCATGAAAGCTGGAACGCCCATTAGTGGGCGGTAGGGACCAGGTTGACTACCACTGAACTATACTATCCCTGTGAGCACCATATGTTTATAGAACACAATAGAGAAAAGCATGTCTTATGAATATATTTCAAGCAAACTTTATTATTCCAGTTCTGCTGGTATTGTGTAACCTTAACCTGAGCAGCTTTTCAACTTTGCAAATATTTTTTAAATTAAATCCCTTCAGCACATCTCAATGCACGTTTACTTGGAAACAGAGACTTCCAGGAGTTTTTAGTCTGGGGCTGAAACCCCAAAAGTGTAGGTTTTACTGCCATCTGGTGGCCTCTTGGGGACCCCAGAAATCATGTGATCCCTATGCTAGAGCTACTGAGCTGAGGAGATGATCTCCCTTTTTCCTCCGCCTTCCTTCCCTTGTAAGATCTCTATGATCTGAACGCCCGTGCGCGCTGGAACAAGGGGAGTGGCTCCCGTCCCCGGGTGTTTTCCTTCGCGCTCGCACTCTAATAGACGCGAGCGGAGTGGGTAGGATGCTGTGGGAAGGCGAGGCAGTGGATTCCACCTGAACCATAAAAGAAGGCGGGCTCCGCAGAGTTGTGATCGGGATCGATTTGTGGCTATGCTCGCTCATCTGTAAGTCCCATGGAAGAGAGTGAGACTTTGATTAAACTTGCCTAAGGATTGGCTTGCAGAGTGCATATACTTAAGAGGTTCCTGCTATTGATATCCTGGTGTGTTAATTATTTTGGATTAATGCCTTCTTTTTTGAAGCTTAAAAAAAAGGTTAAAGCTTTCTTGCTGTTGTGTATGGGATGGGAGCAGAAGACAGACTCCGGTTAAAAAGCATCTTATTGATTCTATAATAATCGTGCCACAAAACTTTGGGAGGCTGGCTTTCATTTACTCCAGGGTGGGGGGGGGGACATTTTTAAGAATGGGCAATGCAGAATAGTTTCTTCTGGGACCTTTTGCCTTCCCCATCGCCACTACTCTGGTGGGCTCTTTGCTCAAGCAGATCTGGATCTTAGGGTCTAAGCATGCAGGGTTTGAATTCATTTTAAAAGTGTTTGTGTGCTGTCAAGCTGTTTAAAATTAAGATGCCCCTGAGTAGATCTGGAGACTGCAAGAGTGTGTAGTTTTCCTGGATTGGTTTAAAAACCCAATGATCATAACAACAAAATGATACTTTCAGCATTTTATAACAAATAGTTTGTATGATAAAATAGAAGCTAATTCTTATATGTTACCTTCCATCAGTAGAATAGAAGTCGTTGGTGGAATGAATTTACCTCTTTCTGTCTACCATCCAAATCTGCAGATATGGGTGATGTTTGGTGCAAGGAATAGATCAGGATGGGATGGGGAATTTATGGGTGTATTTTTTTTTCCAAGTGAAATTGAATTTGGTTCACTGCTTGTTACTGTGTTCTGGCTGATGGGCTGGTGAGCTGAACTCTCACTTCTCCCTCCTCTAATGTCTCTGAATTACATTTGGAAAAGCACTTTATATACAGATTGTACTAATTGCTTTTCAATTTCTACCCTGTTTCCCTGAAAATAAGACCTCCACGGATAATAAACCCAATTGGGCATTTGAGTGCTTGTGCTAAAATAAGCCCTCCCGTGAAAATAAGCCCTCCCTGAAAATATTGCAACACAGCAGCAGCTATGAAGTGACCATGCTCACCGCCTCCTGCACCTCAAAAATAATAAGATCGCCTGGAAAATAAGGCCAAGTGCTTATTTCGGGGGTCAAAAGAAAATAAGACCCTGACTTATTTTCAGGGAAACATGGTATTCACAAATGGTGTTTCAAAAGTTTAAGTTCACAGATACACATAATTCATACAATCACAAATTAACAAAAGTCAGCTCAGAAGCAAAATACAGTGAAGTGACATATATATCAGGTCTAATTAAATTCCTATATTGCATGACAATTTTTATGGGCTTTGGGCAATAAATAAAATATGGAAATTATTTGCAGTGGAAAACCACAAACAAAATGACAAACCTGAAAAAGTAGACAACATTGTTCTGTATGAACTACTGTTCTGGATATATCTTCAGGTTTAAAAGAATGAAATCCAAAATTGTTATCCTGGGACCACCCGAAGACCGATAATTCTGCTCCCTTTTTTCCTCACAAGTAATTGAATGATCCAGTCTCATCTGGTCCAGTTGAATCTCTCCGGGAAGAAAGTAAATCCAAAACAGTGAACTGTGAAGCTGTGCAGCATCTGGTTTCCTCTGCTGTTTTGAGATTAATTTCTTGGACATGGCATCAAAGCAAATTCTCTAGCTGCAGATTAGATCCTGATAGCTGTTAGAAGCCACTTGTTTAATATATGGTCTAATTATACAGAAAACCATTATTTTGGTCAGCTTGTACCCTCTCTCTCCTTTAAGTCTCTTGTTTGTGTCAAAAAAGCTTTTGTCTCCTGTTCTGTGAAAGGGCGAGGTGTTGTTTAATTCTTTCAGGTGTTTACCATGTTTCTTCTTCAAAAAACTTGGAAGAGAAGCCACAGTATATGTCAAAGATTTGTGAGTTCTCTCATGTACAGGGCAATCTGGAAAAAAAATCCTGGTTAGTGTCCATCCAACATTACTACTGCCTCATCTGTAGCAGAACTGCTTCTTTCCATCTGTGCTTTTGAACAGCTAAGTGTCAGGTTTGCCAGAAACCTCAAACACAAAAATCACTGGTTGCAAAGCAACGTTGTAATACAAAGCTGAATCCAAAGCTTAGAAATGCAAAGAGCCAATTCTAACCTCTGTGTGTGTGTGTGTGTGTGTGTGTGTGTGTGTATGCGTGCACGCACGTGTGCTCTTTGAAAAGCAGACCTTTTTCAACTCAATATTCTCCAGTTGGATTAGAGGGTAATTCCGCAGAATCCAAGCAAACCTAATGGGAATTGTAGTCTGAAACGTCTACGGATTGAAATGAATTCTGCCCTAAGAACACTTTTGCAGAAGAAAAGTAGAAAAACAAGTGGCTGAAGAAATTACCTAGATAATTAAAGGTAACCTTTGACTTGCAAGCATTCATTTAGTGACTGTTTAGAGATACAACGGCACTTAAAAAAGTATTCTATGATCATTTTTCACACTTATCATCAGGGGTGAGTTTTGGCTGGTACTACTGCCATTTCGGTCCTGTGTGGGCATGCGCTTGATGCTCGCTGCACGCGCATGCACAGTGCAATTAAAGTTGTTCTGTTCATGTGCAGAATTGAAAAACAAGATGGTGGTGCCATTGGCACTGACCGGAGAACCAGTTCGAGTGCGTAGCAGGCCTGGGTCGCTGCCGGTTCCAGCAAGCCAGGCCATCAAACCAAAACCAGTTAGGCCAAACCGGTCCAAACCAGTAGGAACCCACCCCTGCTTATGACCATTGCTGCATCCCCATGTTCACCTGCTGAAAATTCAGACACTTGGCAATTGGCTCATATTTATGACAGTTGCAATGTACCAGGGCCACGTGATCCCCTTTTGTGACATTCGAGAAACAATGTCAATGGGGAAGCCAGATTCATTTAACAACCATGTTACTAACTTAACTGCAGTAGTTCACTTAACAACTGTGGCAAGGAAGGTCGTAAAATGGGGTAAAAAATTTAAATTAATAACTCTCTTCTCAGCAACAGAAATTTTGTGCTAGAGTTGTGATTGTAAGTAGAGAGCTACCTGTATCTTGGACTGGGATTGTTAGACAAAATGCAAGAGAAAACTTATTTTGAATTGAATGTGCATTTTATTTATTAACTTGTTTTTTCTGTTACCATTATTATTGGAGATTTTCCTACAATAGCACATCTCTAAGTGATTAAGAAACTCATTTTGGCTCCCATGAAAAACCATACAGAATTAAAATAGCATACTGCCAAACAGATGGAGGCAGAGCATCTTTATCTTCAAAAGAGCCATATTTTAATAGCTTTTTGGAAGATGACTAGAGCTGAGAATCTCGGGTGGGGAGGAAACTTGTTCCATATGGTCAACAGCAATAAAAAGCATGGTGTATATGAGTGTGCCACATTTTATCTTCTTTTTCTGGTAGATAACAAAAAAAATCTCTCTCTTAAGCAGATCATGTCTCCTACTTGTGCCACGTCCAGTCCTGGATAGCTAGTAAATAAGTTAGCAGAGCATAGCATAGCATAGCATAGCATCACATCACAACACAACACAACACAACACAACATAAATATAATATATATGTATGTATGTCTCTGTCTGTTTCTGTCTTGGCACACACACACATACACACACAAATACAAATACATACACATAGCCCAAGACAGTTCCTCTTCACTCTCCCTAGCTAAGGCAAACCAAAAGGTTGGATATCAGTGAGCCATAGAGAACCCTGTGCCATATAAAAGCTGGTGTGTGTGTGTGTACAATACCGTTGCAGTGACAAGTTTGCCTAGAGGTAACTATACAAAGTTGACACTTCTCCTGTGTGCTGCTTCGGGAATCCAATCATGGGTTAACTTAGCCTTCTAGCCTTGAGACTGAGTATGCAAATTTCAAAGTCACGCCTCCTCTGACTGGACTTCCGTTTCCTTTCAGTTCTATTACTCAGTCCAAAGCCTACGAGACTTATTTTCAACTCTCTCTTGATTAATTGCTAATTTTTCAAGGTTAATGCTGGATTTACTTGGTTTCCACTGTGGATTTCTTGCTGGATTGGAGGTAAGGCGGCAGATTTCTGCCAGCCGATTCCTCCCTCGCTATTTCCCTTGAAGGGATATCGGATTGCTACAGCTGGAGTGGGGCGTTCTCCGCCTGCCCTCCCTTAACTTCAGCGCGCAAGGAAGCTGAGTCTCCCAGCGCTGCCCTCCACGCCGGATAGCACCCGCCTGCGAGCGCGGTCAGATCCGAGCCTGTGGCTTGTCGGAGCGGGTCTTCCCCTCCTCCCCGCCTCCCTCCTTTGTGCCCTCGCTGGAGCGGCTGCCGGAGGATTACATGGATCGGCTGTTTGGGAATTTCCCCTGCGGTTTCTTTGAATTTCGCGCCTTTGATGCCGGTTGCCTTATTTGGAAGCGTTTTTCACGCATGCGCAGTAATGCCTGGGATGAGAAGGCAGAATTTCTCCGCGCGCTTGAGTTTGCGCACTGCTTTCCGCCCCTCCCTTTTCCCTCACTCGAGTTTGCTGACTCAGGAAGGAGGTCGCTTCTCTTGGTCTCTGCTTCCACGTGGCGTTCTTGGCGAGTGCTTTCAATTGCATTCCTTTGTTTCGCTGATTGAGCTCTTTCAGATTCATATCATGGCTGATCAATCGGTAGTGCAAGGTACTGTCGGGCCAGTTTCTGAGCCCCGCTCCCCTGGCGAGGGGGGGGCCAGCCCTGGGCCTAGTAGGGCCGCGACCAGGGCCTCTACTAGCAGGCCTCGAGCCTCATCTACTGTTCGGGATAAGTCGCACAAGCGCAAAGACAAAGCCAAGGTTCCCCCCAAGGCATCTGGGGCTCCCATTTGTTCCCCTCCGGTTCTGGTTCAGCAACCTGTGTCTCCGGTGAGGGTCGTTGAGCAGGGTTGGTCCCCTGATATTCAGCTTCCCCAGGGCCCTATTCCTGAGGTAGGGGTTTTCGGGCCTCGATCCCCCCCAATTATCTCGGAGGCTAGTGGAGCTTCTCTTCGTTCACCTCCACGCGCTGGGCCTTCTGCCACGTTCACCCCCACAGCTGCAGGCCTCAGGCCTCTGGAGGGCCAGGATTTGGGCCTTCCTGCTGATTTTTACAGCATGATCTCAGAGGCTATTTCCAGAGGGGTGAATGCGGAATTAGCGCGTAGATCCCAGGTCTCCAGGCCTACTCTGGCCTACTCAGGCCTGGCTCCCCAAGCAGTACAAGGGGATTCTTCCATTCTGCAAACTGATCCTCCTTCCCCTTTACACTCTGTGTTTAGCGCACAATCTCCCTTAGTGGAGGAAGGTGAAATCCAGGATAGGGAACTCTCTGGTGACGAGGGCTTTCCTGTGGACCAGCCTCCGGCCCCTGGGCTCTTCAGGCACACTCTTTTCAAATCCCTGCTGTACAAGGCCAAGACTACCGCCCACATGGGGGAGGCAATTTCTGCAGAAAGTGCTGCTGTGGGCCTGGATGCCACCGAGCGGCTCTTTGCTGAGCAGGTGGCTCTGCAAGATTTTATTCCATCCCCTAAGCTTTTTCTTGATTTAATCCAAAAGCAGTGGGATGAGCCAACCGCAGTTAAGCCCCCTGGGTCTGGTGATAGGAAGCTTTTCACATCTTCTCCAGAGTTGGAGACTCTCCTCCAGTTTCCCACAGTGGATGCTCCCATCGCTGCTCTTGCTTCACCGGCGTTAATTCCTTCTGAAATTTCGGAAGGATTGAAGGACCGCAAGGCCGAATCGGTCATTCGCAAAACTCATCAGGCAGCAGCGTGGGCCTTGCGCTCAGCTACTGCAGCTTCTTTCTTTAATAGGACTTCCTTAGTTTGGCTGAGACAACTACAGGAAAGGCTGGACCCGGAGGAACTGCGCCTCCATCAGGATGTCACCAAGCTGATAGCGGCCCTAGAGTTTTCTGCTGATGCCACCCTTAGCGCGGCAAAATTTGCATCCCGAGCTGTGGTTTCCAATGTGGCTTCTCGCCGTTTGCTCTGGCTCTGCCACTGGCAAGCTGATATCAAATCTAAGTGGCGTCTAGCATCCACGCCCTTTAAGGGCGGGGCCTTGTTTGGTTCAGTGCTGGATCCCATTCTCATTGAGACTCGGGACAAACGTAAGGTGCTTCCCTCCACAAGTGCCCGTGTGACCAGAAGACCACAGCCTTATAGTAGACGGCAGCCCTTTCGGTCTGGGGACTCGGGGTTTACTTCCGCCCCCTATGTCCCCAGCTATACCAGGGGGTTCTCCCAGGCACAGGATCGTGGCCAGGACCGAGCTGGGGCCAGAGACAGGGGGCGCCAGCAGAGTCAGGCGCAGAGTAGACGGTCATTCCGAGGAGCGGGCAACCGATCCTTTCGCAGATACCGCTGACTCGCAGGAGGTAGGGCCCATAGGAGGACGTCTCTTGGCCTTCGCCCACCAATGGGCGGAGCTCACGTCAGACGCCTGGGCCCTTCAAGTAGTGAGTTTGGGTCTCACGCTAGAATTTCTATCCATCCCCCCGAGAAGGTTCATCAGGTGCCCTGTGCCCAGGTGCCCGTCAAAGCGGCGCCTTATGGACACCGAGATATTTCATCTTCTCACCATCAGGGCCATAGAACAAGTTCCCAAAGGGCAGGGAGGCCTGGGGTTTTATTCCATCTTGTTCCTAGTACCAAAGAACTCCGGGGGATGGAGGGCAATCCTAGATTTGAAACAGCTCAATCAGTATATCAAATACCAAAAATTCAAAATGCACTCTCTAAAGAGCATATTGGCTTCCATCCGCCAAGGCGACATGATGACTTCCATAGACATCAAAGAAGCGTACCTCCATGTGCCCATTCATCCGGCACATCGGAAGTTCCTGCGGTTTCACTTCAACGGCCGTCATTATCAATACCGGGCCTTGCCATTCGGCCTCTCCTCGGCCCCGCGCACGTTCACCAAACTTCTGGCAGTATTGGCAGCCTCTCTTCGTTCAATTCCAATACGCATCAATTGTTATTTGGACGACGTGTTGGTGCTGTCGTCCTCTCGAGCTCAGGCCCTCCGAGACCTACAGGTCACGATGGATGCATTGCGAAACCATGGATTTGTCCTCAATCTGCCCAAGAGCCATCTGCGCCCAACCACGTCCCTCCTTCATCTGGGAACCACCATCAACTCGATGTCGTGCGAGGTTTTCCTGTCCCCGGAAAGGAGGCAGAGCGTATACCACCTGGCGCATCATGTGCTATCTCATCGCCGAGTACCGCTTCTGTCGCTGTCCAAACTGCTAGGGAAGATGATCTCCTGCATCGGCGCGGTGCCCTGGGCCAGGTTCCATGCGCGTCCTCTCCAGTGGTTCTTGCTGCCCTTCCAAAGAGCGCATACCAGTCACTCCCACATCAAGGTGCAGCTCCCGGGCAAGGCCAGGCGGTCCCTGCATTGGTGGATGTCGTCCAGGCTCCTCCGGGGATGTCCATTCAAGGAGCCGGACCGCGTTCAAGTTACAACGGACACCAGCTTATTCGGATGGGGGGCCCATGCCCTGGACAGGGTGGCCCAAGGTCGATGGTCGGATCAGGAGCTGGCGAACAGCATAAACTGGCTGGAGTTGCGGGCCATCCGTCTGGCTCTCCTGGAGTTTCGGGACATTGTATCTCATCGCCATGTGTTAATCTTGACCGACAATGTGGCCTCCAAGGCTCACATCAACCGCCAAGGGGGAACGCAGTCCAGAGCTCTGATGCTGGAAGCGGAAAGGTTGTTCCATTGGGCGGAGCCCAGACTCTCATCGATTCGGGCGGAGCACATCTCGGGCGAAGCCAACATTCAGGCGGACTGGCTGAGCAGAGCGACTGTGGATCAGGGGGAGTGGCAGCTCCACCCCATTCTCTTCCAGGAACTCTCTCGCCGCTTCGGCCTGCCCGAGGTGGATCTGTTCGCTCATCCGCACAACGCACAACTTCCCCGGTTTTACTCCCGATACCAGACTCCGGGGGCGGAGGGAGTAGACGCTCTACGCAGCCGTTGGCCGGCCGGCCTTCTTTATGCCTTTCCTCCTCTCCCGATCCTTCCGTCGGTCATTCAGAAGATCTTGGCAGAACAGGCGGAAGTGCTGCTGGTCGCTCCAATGTGGCCCAGACGTCCCTGGTACGCAGACCTCGTCCATCTGTCCGTTTCGCGTCCTTGGAGGATTCCGGACGACAAGATTCAGCTCCACCAAGGGGCTCTCCGGCACCCGGGCCCTCAGCTGTTGCAGTTAGCCGTGTGGCACGTGAGCGGGAGATGCTAGCGGCCCTCCACTATTCGGACGAAGTCATTTCTACAATTCAAGCGGCCCGTCGCCCGTCGACTACCCGTATTTACGAGGCTACCTGGCAGGCCTTCTGCCGGTGGTGCCGGCGCACCGGGGTCGATCCCATCAAGGCCTCGGTGCCCCAAGTTCTGGATTTCTTGCAGTCCGGCCTCAACAAGGGGTTGGCACCAAACACGCTTCGCCGTCAGGTCACAGCCTTGTCGACGGTGGTCGGGGGTGGCCAAGGCCGCTCCTTATCTCAGCACTCGCGAGTTCGAACCTTCCTTAAGGGTGCTTCCAACTTACGACCGCCGACGGTACATCGTTATCCCACGTGGGATTTGACCTTGGTTCTCAGGGCCCTAACAGCTGCCCCCTTTGAGCCTCTACATTCCATCAGCCTCCGCTTGTTGACACTCAAGACGGCCTTCCTGGTGGCCATAACATCGGCCAGGAGGGTGTCGGAGCTAGCAGCCCTTTCTGTTCGTGCGGATCTTTGCATCTTCCACCCGAACAAGGTAGTGCTTCGTTTGGATCCGACCTTTCTTCCAAAGATAAACTCATTGTTTCACAGAACTCAAGAACTTGTCCTGCCGGACTTTTGTCCTCACCCGTCTCATCCGCAGGAACGTCAGTGGCACCATCTGGATGTTCGCAGAGCTCTTCGTCGCTATGTGAAGCGCACGGCGTCGTTCCGAAGATCGGAGGCTCTGTTCGTCTCCTTCCAGCCATCTTCAATGGGACAGAGGGTGTCCTCCCACACCATCAGCCGATGGTTGAAAGCTTGCATTGCGTTGGCGTATGACACCCACTCCAGACCGGTTCCAAGGCGAATCACTCCTCATTCCACCAGGAGTGCGGCCACCACAGCGGCCTGGGCGACGCAAGCGTCTGTAGAAGAGATTTGCAGGGCGGCCACTTGGGCATCCCCCTCGCCTTTTATTCGCCACTACAAGATTGATGTCTTCGCCTCGGCTGAGGCGTCCTTTGGGCGGAGAGTGTTGCAAAGGGTCCTTCCGTCTGCGGAGGAGCCTGACCAGCCTAGCTCCCGCCCTGGGAGTTCATTGCTTTGATATATCCCATGATTGGATTCCCGAAGCAGCACACAGGAGAATGACCGTTGTCTTACCTGAACGGTCCTTCTATGGGTGCTGCGAAGGGAATCCAAACCCGCCCGCAGCTTCGGCTGGTCAGGGCTCCGTTTTGATTGTGACTCTGTGACTTGTTACTGACTGGACTTGACTCTGTAGTGCCGGATGACTTGCGGCTTGTTTGAGGATTGACATAATGCTCCTTCGGTGGACTTCGTAAAGAACTGAAAGGAAACGGAAGTCCAGTCAGAGGAGGCGTGACTTTGAAATTTGCATACTCAGTCTCAAGGCTAGAAGGCTAAGTTAACCCATGATTGGATTCCCTTCGCAGCACCCATAGAAGGACCGTTCAGGTAAGACAACGGTCAATTTGTACTCCTGTACTGTTTTTTAAATTAAATCAGAATCTGACCAGGTAGGGATTTTCTCCACAGTTAAGTGTGCATTATATATGCTTCTATTTGTTCTCCATGTGGCTGAGTCATCAACAGTTTTAACAGCATATTCTTCGCACAATGGTTTGCTGTTACTATTTATAATGCGCAAGATCACAAATTGCCTTTGAAAGTATATTTACTCCACAAGTTTTTGTTTTCAATCCTACAGGAGCAAATCTTCTTGATTTGAAACAGGTCTACCATCCAGCCCATCCTCCTTATACAAGTACAGAGTAGGTCTTTGAATTTTCATCAGAGATAAAAAAAACCAAATATCAATTCAAATGTATTTCATACTATGCAAAATCAAGTATATTTAATACACCAGGTGCTCTTCTGCCAGCAGCAATTATACGTCCTGTATAATTTAAGGTGATCAATCCGTATGATCTTCATGTCTCCCATTTTATGGCAATACTGTTTTAAAGAGCATTTATAGGCTAGACAGATGTGACCTAAGGAGGGAAAAAACCTTTCTAATTTAATTTTTGCCTCTGTTTGTAGAATTTGTGTTTGAGCAAACAAACATCTAAATATCTTGGTAACTAGTTTAATTAGTAACTGTCCTGGAGAGTTTATTCAGTTTAACCATTTGGAGCCAGTCCAAAATGGTGGATACCCTGCATATTTATACTAGGATTGTACAAAGAGTTCAAAAATGTTGTTTTACATAACTTGTTGGTGCATGTGAAGCACCACTATTTCATAAAGAGTTAAAAGCAGCACATGGCTAATTCAAAGGCTTTCCCCAGTTGTAAGCCTATATGGTAGGAGAGCACAGCCTTTTTGAAGCAAAGGGAAACTAAAAAGTTAATAGAACCAGGACATAAATGTGCTTAATGGAAGTGAGTTAATTTATAGTATAAAAGTATTTGTAGAGGGACTGTGTGGCAAATTGTAGGTTTGGAAGGAGCTTGAATATCTTCCAGCTCTCCATGCAATGCAGGAATCCTCATACCATGCTGGAAAAATAGTCATGGAATCTTTTCATGAAAGAATGGAATCTTTTCATGGAAACTTTCAGTGATGGCATATCCTTGGTTTCAGGACACAGGTTGTTCCATTGCTTACTAGTTCTCATAGTCAGGAAATTCCTTATTTCAAGTTTATATCTTCCTCTTCCATCGGTTGGTTCTGTGAGGATAAAGTTTTGAAAAAAAAAGTTAAATTAGTTACGTTGAGCTCATCGATATACAATGAATTACGCTAAAATGTGTGTGAAACCTTTAATGGCAAGAAAAAATAAGAAAACTAGATGGATAACTCACACCAGGGAATAGGAGAGAAGATAGTAATAGACGGTTTAATTGAAGAACAAGAATATGGAGGAAAAAGGAACTGAAAATGGAGAACAGCTAGAGGATTTAATTGGAGTAAAATAGACTGATAGATGAAATAAGGAATGATAATTTGGATTAACTTTGATGCGGAAAGAGAATAATAGAGCTGAAATTGGAACAGAATTATGATGTAAAATGGATTATATACATTGGAAGATGTAAAAGGAAAAAACACCGGACAATACTTTGTTCATAAATATGTATGTGTAACAAAAAATAAATAAATAAACTTCATAAAAGGAGGATAAAGTTTTGAGTCATACAGCCATGGGGCCACAGGAGGTGTACCCCAATATGTATGTATGTATGTATGTATGTATGTATGTATGTATGTATGTATGTATATATGTATATATATATACACACACACACACAAATAGAAATCAAGATCTGAATGACTGTAGATCAGAAAATGCTCATCAAGACTACAAAGGCCTAGTTGAAGACTACTGTTTAATACTTCTACTAACATAGGTAAGGAACACAGAGGTTAAATGTTAACACACAATGGTGCCTGTCCGAGGTTTTTTTTTTTAAGCTTTCTATTTTATTCAGCCATTGTCAAGCTATAAAGTCAAATAAGCAGGTGATGCATTGATTTGATGGGCAAGTCTCAACTCCCACTGTGTTCAGTTAAATCCAAACAATGATGCACAGAAGGTATATGATGATCTCTTAAACCTTTGTTTTTGTGCCCCACTATTCCTAGGTGATTATGGAGATCAGTGGGCTCCCACTAGAGCTGTGGCGCTTAATACTGTCCTACTTGCGTCTTCCTGACCTTGGCCGCTGCAGTTTGGTGTGCAGAGCATGGTATGAGCTCATCCTCAGCCTGGACAATACTCGGTGGAGACAGCTGTGCCTTGGTTGCATTGAATGCCGGCATCCAAACTGGCCTAACCAGCCTGGCGTGGAGCCTTGGTCATGGAGAGAAGCTTTGAAGCAGCATTACCTCTCTTCTAAAACCTGGACCAAAAACAGCCACGATCTGGAGTCCTCCAACTGCTTCTACTTATTCAGGAGGAAAAAGGACAGGCGGGTTCTTTGTGTTGGACCTGGCTGCGAGTTTGACAATCTGAGGAGTGCCTTGCTTTCAGCCAGCATGTATGACCGGATTGTTCTGCTGCCAGGAATGTATGAGGAACAGAGTGAAATCTTTCTTAAGGCTCCTGTGGAAATCATGGGAAAGGGCAAGCTCGGGGATGTGAACCTTCTAGTGAGCTTTGACCAGCACTGTCCAACAATGAGGTTATGCAATTTGGTCTTTATGCCAGCCTGGTTCACACCAGTAATATATAAGGTGAGTATGAAGAAGGATCTGAAGAAGCTTTCAAGACGGAGTTGCCTGAAGAATAGTAATGTGGGAATTAGGGGCATCTGGTCAATGTGGCAGAATCCACACAAAGGTTTTCCCAACTTGGGGCCTTTTAAATGCATGCCCCAGTGTTCCCCACCAGTGTGGCTGTTGTTTCCTGGATGCCACCAGTTTGGGGAAGGGTTCCGGGGAGCCTTGCTTGACATGGTGAACTACACCATCTGGAATTTCTGATTAACTCAATTTATAGTTGGTGTAGTTGGTGGGAATTTAATCAACACATCTGGATGGCATCAGGATAAGAAAGGTATCCTGCTAAGTTAGATCAACAGTAGACAAAGTATTTTTTTCTCAAGCATGTGACCCAGTGGTTGAAATGCAATATTGTATGCTGACTCTGCTCACAGTCTGGAGTTTGATTCTGATGGGCTCAAAGTTGACTCAGCCTTCCATCCTTCCGAGGTCAGTAAAATGTGTACCTAGATTGTTGGGGATAATATACTGACATTTGTAAACTCTGCAGAGAGTGATGTAAAGCACTATGGGTTGGTATATATTGCTATGAAAGCATCATGTGTTAGTCAGGGGAAGAACCAATACTTGTTTCATCTCTATGTTTGGTTAGGAGCTGCCATGGTATCATGGTCTCTCTCTATTTCATTACCATCAGCACAGTTAGAAGATAGCAGACTAGGAGGCTTTGTATCTGTTTGCAGGCAATATTTCTCTGGAAAATGAGTATCCTCTTTGAGTGCTTTTTTTAAAATTGAAAATAGGCTTATCTGGTTTCATTCTCTTTTCTTAGACAACCTCAGGCCATGTCCAGTTTGACAACTGCAATTTTGAAAACAGTCAGCTGCAGATTCACGCTCCTGGGACTTGCCAGGTTAAATTCTGCACTTTCAATCAATCCAGCATCCATTTCCATAGCGTGGCTGTCTGTATCCTGGAAAACTGTGAATTTGTTGGCAGTGAAAATGCTTCAGTGACAGTGGAAGGAAGTCCATCTTTGGACAGGAACTGGGCCTGCAAACACTTGATCCTGTTGGCAAAATCTCGCTCCGTCTTGCTGCAGACATCTGAGCCCTCCCATTGCAATATATCAAAGTTTGACAGCCAGGGGACTCTTCCAATTTCAGACATGAGGACCTGTGATGTTGTGGTAGCTGAAAACCCAAGCCACATATTTCCTGTTTCACAGACTCAAGTGGTGCCAAGGAGAGGACTTGAGAAGGAAAGGGAGGCATCTGGGAACCTTAACACAGCACACAAAGAAGAGGCCATGACTATAGACACGGATTCCAGTGACAGTGAACTGAGCCTCAGCAGTGAGAATGAAGACGAGGATGAGTCGCTATACAAACTGCCTTACCAGGCTCATAGCTTGAGCCACATGCTGGCCAAGGTTGTCCATGGGAAGTCATCCACTGATGGATTACCAGCCCTTCAGAGTGACTATGAGCTAAAACCTTTGGCTCAGGAGCTGCAGCAAGATAAGGAGGCTCAGTGTCTCGCCAACACTATGCAAGGATGCCTTGTGAGGAAATGTCTTTTCAGGGACGGAAAAGGTGGCATCTTTTTGTGTTCCCAGGGACAAGCCAGAGTGGAAGGGAGCATCTTCAGGGACTTGACCTATGCTGTGCGATGCATACAAAACAGTAAGGTGCTGTAAAAGACAGGAGCAGATCTTGCATGCTACAGTTAAACATAAAGTAATATTTAATATTGGGGATGCGGTGGCTCAGTGGCTAAGACACTGAGCTTGTCGATCAGAAAGGTTGCCAGTTCAGCGGTTTGAATCCCTAGTGCCGCATAACGGAATGAGCTCCCATTACTTGTCCCAGCTTCTGCCAACGTAGCAGTTCGAAAGCATGTAAAAATGCAAGTAGAAAAATAGGGACCACCTTTGGTGGGAAGGTAACAGTGTTCTCTGTGTGCCTTCGGTGTTTAGTCATACCGGTCACATGACCACTGAGATGTGTTCGGACAGCGCTGGCTGTTCGGCTTTGAAACGGAGATGAGCACCACCCCCTTGAGTCGGGAATGACTAGCACATATGTGCGAGGGGAACCTTTACCTTTACCTAATATTTAGCCATTTTTTAAGGCCAACTTGATCAGCCTTGCAATTGTACCTACAAATATTTGTGAATGTGTATTATGTTAACCTTGTAATATTTTTCTAACCACAATTTTTCAAAACAAAATGCTAAATAATTCAAAGGGTATAATTTTGGTTTAGTTTTTTAAAGGTGGATTTTTGTCTATATGCAAATTAACTTAATTTATTAATGAGTTGCCTTATGTTGTACAGTGATGTCAATTATAGGAAAAGCCAAGATGTATGAAGAATTGCGAAGCCTCACCCTTTTCCTATTTTAAATCTTCCCCACAGGCTCCACTGGCTTCATAGTATCCCCAAGGCTTACATATACATTTAGAACATAACTTCCTCAATAAATTGAATAAATAGAAAAGCAGAAACAATTTTTTTAAAATAAATCCAATAGAAATGATAAGAAGAGATTCATATGTTTAAAGATACTTTTTCATGAGGCAACTGGACTTTCTGGTTATTCTTTGAAGACATTTCGATTCTCGTCCAAGAAGCTTCTTCAATTCTTGACTCAAGAGAGCTAAAGACGCTCCTTGGATGAGAAGCAAAACATCTTCAAAGAAAAGTCAGAAAGGCCAGTTGCCTCTTGAAAAAGAACTTTTGGGACACAACCGTGACCTGGATGACTTGAGAATCTCCCTAGACATAGATTCCCGATTCAAGGAAAGCAGGATTCCATGACTTTTCCTTCTTCCCTATTAATGAAATTGCAGCATTCCGTTGGCCCAGCAGGTTTGTAAATAGGAAAAATAAAAGCTCCCTGGTAGATTGTTGGGCCTTATTTCATTTGGTGAGTCAACCATGATGAGGGCCTGGTTCAAAAGCGCTTCAGCTTTTGTTGCAGAATGTCAGACCACAGAGCATTTCTTCACTTATTAAATAATGTAGTTGATCTGTGAACCCACCTTGTTCATTCATCACCTCTGCCTAGTGCGTGCGCATGCAAGCACACGCACCCCCATACATTTACACTTTAAAACGGGCCTCCAACCTTGGCAACTTTAAGCCTGGAGGACTTTGACTCCCAGAATTCCCCAGCCAGCAGAGCAAAGCTGGCTGGTTTAAAACACCGTGATTTTTGGCGAAGTGGTCATGTCATTCCTCTTTTGCAAATCCCACTTCCACAATACTGACGAATGCCTTATTTAGCGTAGGAGGCACTGTGTGAATCATTCCTCAGAGGCAGAACTTGGAAACAAAGGCCCGGTCCTGACAGCCCTCTTGGGTGGTTTCTTCTGACTGAGAAAAATGTGAGGCACCCGGCAAGAAAATTTGGATAGCAGCTGCGGAAGGGAAAGGAGTAGCTGTACAAGATTTATGCCTTAAAGCCTTCTTGTGTCTTTTCAGCCATTTGGCAGCCCTACGATTTATTGTCCTCTGTTTATAAGCCTTGGGCATTTAGAACTAGCCCTTTGCTGTGGACTGTTTGCCTAAGGATCGGGATAGAGGCTCCTGGTCCTATTTATTGGGAAAAAAAATGTTGTTTGTAGTCAGTTGGATAGGTGAGAAGCAAATAGATGGAAATAAAAACCGAATCAGGAATTGTTGTCAGTAATCCTCCAGGACAATTGCAATACAATAATGCCTTGCCTCAGGCAAGCTGTGTAAAGGCTTCCTCCAGGAGACCCAGGCCTCTTATGCAGGAAAAAGCAGAGGGATAACATGGTGCCAGCTGTCTTTGGGGGTGAGGTGGCAGAGATGTTTGGAGTTGGCATGGCTTTGGAGTGAACCATTAACATGGGATTCGTATGCCGTTCCCAATGGCTGTATTGTTCTCAGGTGAAAATGGCTTGCGGTTAGGCTTACATTTTCTGTTCCTGCGTTTCAAGGCAATAATTTACTTCAAAGAGTAGGGAGAAGGCAAGGCTTTAATGATATGCTTTGATTTAGGCTTTGTTTATATCAGGTCCCATGGACTCCCGTTCACCTTGATTCGTAGTTAATTCACAGTATTTACAAGACTTAGAAAGAGCATCTGTGAGAAACTCACTCCCCCCATTCATTCTTAAAATACTTCATGTTGTTGCTTCTGATTCTGACTTTATTGCCGGGAAACCAAAGGAAAGATAGCTGCAAAGGGGAGGTGGGAAACGTCTGATATCTGGGCATCTAATTTCTGACTCATCTGGCTTTCTGATAGAGAGAGAGCGCCTGTCACAACCCCTCTTCTCTGGAATGGCATCCTTCCAGAGATCTGGATCTCCTCTACCCTGACCTTATTTAACTGGGCCCTTGAAATTGGACTTTTCTCCAGACCTAAGCTAGAATGGATGACAGGCTCATTGTGGGAATGTTTATGCTAAAAAGCTAATTTTGTTTTGCTTTTCCTAGGCATATTTCACTCTATGCTGTTTTGTATTGTTCCAAACTGCCCAGGGTAAGAGAGAGGGAGGGAGGGAACAGGGTGGATAAAACTCAATTTTTTAAAAAATCAGATTTTTAAATTTTAAATCGGATTTTTTTATTTTTATCAAATTTATTTCAATAAAATTCTTTTGGAGTAAAAATCTATCTAAAGATAGTTTTCTGTTTAAGATACATTCATAATTTAGTTTATTCAGCATGAATTGGAGCTTAGTTATGTAGCATAAGGCTGTATATTCTGCAATATTGGGACTGTCATTGAGTCAACAGCAGGTCAGAGGAGGAGCTGCTGTGGGACATAGATGACAGTTGCTCTTTAAAAATTATGATTTAAATCGAGTTGATTTAAATCAACCCTTTTTATTAGTGATTTAAATCATATTTAAATCGACTTGATTTAAATCAAATCCACTGAGGGAGGGGGGAGGGTAGTTAGTTAGTTAGTTAGTTAGTTCAGTGGTGACTGGATCACCTTGGATTCTTAAATATATTATAGAAATGAACTATAAGCTTGCTCTGAAGCTGCAGTGCAAGGAGTGATGGAGATGTTCTTTCCATATCTTTGATAGACCAACAGTATTATTGGAATTAGCAAGCACAGAGAAGCACCTTTGCTGACAGAAGTGGGGCTGTTCTTGTGTAGTAAGGTACAGTAGTCCCACATGTGTTAAATCATAATGTAATTTGTTTGGGTTGGATGGCTTTTTCTACAAACCCAATACCGACCTTTTGTAATTCAGAGTTTCTGGTTTAATGTACATGTTTTCTGGTTGTCACTGACCAAGATTAAGTAAACCATTGGCTTCATGCAATGCAAGAATTCGGCCTTAAGATGACATTTTTTGCTGTTTCCTTTGAGCCCATCTTGATTCCAGGTGACTACATGGATCAATTCATATAGTATTTTTGGACAACGTTTCCAGGAGTAGATTTTTTCCTCTTGCTTCCTTCTTCTCAGGACTGAGAGTGACTGTCCCAATGTCACTCAGTTAGCTTCCATGCCTAAGATAGGACTTCAACTTACAATCCTTCTGCTCTTTGTCCAGTGCCTTAAAGGTATCATTTAGCTGAATCAAAATTTAAATTTTGAGTGATCAGGATAGAATGACCAATCAAGAAAAAATATATACATTTTTTTTAGATCAAGAAACAAAATATTCATTTTTTTAGATCAAGAAACAAAATATTCAATTTTTTCAGACTCCTGTCCGAAAACATCCATCTGCTGAAATATCTTGTGTCTTGGAACTGCTTAAAAAGTTAGGAGTCTTCTCATCCAGTGCATTTCCTCCCAGCCCTGTTTTACATCTGGGTCTTGTCCCTTGAAATGGCAAACAGTGAGAAGGTTCACTGTTCCAAAATGATGAAACTGGGAACCTGAAATGAGAGAATATGCAATATCCTTTGAATTGTATCTGAGCCTGAATCCTTATGATATATTGGCAAAAGTTAAACGGGGCATGAAGGCAAATGTGTCTTCACAGCTAGCTTGCTGGGGTTTTTTTCCTTCTTCAAATGCAGATTGTACCAGGGGGAGGGGGCTGACAATAAAGAAGATCTGAACAGATGTGGGGAGCTAATTTAAGCTTCCTCCTGCAATCTAGAGAAAAACTTTCTCCTTCAAAACCGACATTTGCATTGAAAGGAAGCCTCCTGCTGGTGCCATTATCAGACTGTCCCAGCAGGTACCATTTACATTTTTAAAATACCTGCCCATTTGATGCAAGGATGAATTTCATGTCTTCTGCTATAAGTCAGGCATTGCAGACTCGCTAAGGAGCAAAAGACTTGAAGGAGAAGTAGCCGTGCATGATTGGCAAAAGAGCTCTGTGCCTCCGTGCATAGCCCTGGGCTTTTCATCCCATTAGCCACGGGCTTCCATTTCATTTAAAGCACAGCAAAGTGGAAACTTTCTTTTGCTTTGCTTGGGCAGTCTCAGAAAACGGCTGCTTGACGATGGTTTTTTGTTCCATGTCTATGCTCATCATGTTCAAATTTACTTCTCAGTGAAGGCGGTGGATTTGTTTTACATATTTAGTGATTCAACAGTCCCCCCCCTCTCTCTCTCTCAAAGTGAAACATTTAAAAAATGTATTTTAAAAATTCAGAGATAAATATAACATAATATAAGATTAAAGAAAAGAAAGAAGAGTAACATAAAGTGAAAAAGTAAGAAAAGGGTGAAAAAAATAGAAAAAAGGGAGAAAGATATATTAAAAAGTAACTTCTGATCTTCTTTATTATGGTTGCAGACTTATTTTCTCTCCTCCGTTATTGAAATTGCATCATTGTTCTCTTCTCATAATCAAACCTTTTTAATCAGGAAACCTATAAATCACCAGTTCCATTTTTTTTCTAATTTCAGCAAAAGGTCCATAAGAGTTTTTCAGTTAGGTGATTTAATTGTCAGGCCCAGAAGACCAGGTCTACATGTGAAAGTCCAATTAAAAATTTATTTATATATTGCTACATAGCCTATGCACAGTCATCTTCTCAACTAACAGTTAGCATCTGCTTGAAGTTAGATAGGTTTCGACAGAATTCAAGTGGGATTAGACTTATTCTGCTCATGGCGATGTAAGGATTCTAGGCTGATTGCTCTTTTAACTCCGCCCCCAGATTATGCTACTCTTTCTCCTACATCAAAAGAATCTTGAAGGTGTTGAGTTGGTTGAATTTGATTGATTGAATTTAACAATTACTTGGTCTTCCAAAAGAACTATTTTATTTTATTTCATTTTGTTATTTTGTTTTATTTTTATGTATTATAATAATGAAGTTTAGGCAAAAGTTGTTTATAAGTTGTAGTCATTGTTTTTGTTCTGTACATTTTAGTTTTCCTGCCTATCATGTGCGCTCACGTGCCCACCCCATAATTTAATGCACCCCCACACCGTGCCCCCTGCGCATGTAAATTAGTAACCAGTAGACAATCTAGACCAGGCGTGTCAAACTCAAAGCCCGGGGGCCAGATCCGGCCCAAGAGGAGGCTAAGATCTGGCCCTGGAAACTGTGAGAGACCACCCCGCAGTGACTCTGCCAGCGAAAACAGCCTCCTGCAACCCTTTGCCAGCGAAAACAGAGCTCAGGAGGGCTGCGTGTGGCCCTCCCGAGCTCTGTTTTTGCTGGCAGAAGGTTGCCGGAGCCTTTCACAGCTAGAAACAGAGCTCGGGAGCCTGTTTTCGCTGGCAGAGTGCTCAGGCTGCCACAGGCGCCCCCGACATGAGTGACATCGACAAGGCCATGCCCCCTGCCCCCTGTCCCGCCCCCCCAAGATCAAATACAACCCTGATGCGGCACTCAATGAAATCGAGTTTGACGCCCCTCATCTAGACCAACCATCCATAGCTACTCAGTGTGCTAGATAAAGACTCATGGGAATTCCTGCCCAGCACATGTAAAAAGAAGGCATTAGGAGAAAACTGGATGAATGCCCACATTCCCAGGCCAGTGACTGTGAGATCCAATAGAGTGAATTGAGAAGACAACCTCTGTAAGCTTCCAAAGCTGATCCATCACAAAGTTAAGATAGCTGTAAACACCTGTCAGTCTATTACTTTGCTAGGATAAGGGCAGTATTTTCTGTTAATATGCTGGATTGCCAGCTTAATATTCTAATCAGAGCTTGACCTCTCTGCCAGGTTAGCAGTGAGTGACTAATAGGGAGAGGAGCACAGCCGCTTGTCTTTTCTTCCTGCATTTTAATTAACCGATTGGAAGGGGAGGCGAGCCATCTTTTTAAATGAGCAAATAAAGGCGACTGTAATTTCATTATCAGCTTTGATATGCGCTGCTCGCTGTGGCAAGAATATTGCAATTTGTAGATTTGTTTCTTTACGCTTGTCAGGCAAGAGTTTAAAGGTTTATTGGACTGGAAAAGAATTACATGCATGCGTATTTAAACCACTTATTTGCTCAAATAAACCAATGCCCGGATTTAATTTTTTTTTTATAGCTGAGAGTAAATTAAATCTCATGTATTTGCTTTCAGCATCCTCTTGTTTTGTAAGTCAGTTAGCTCTAACCCATAAGTTCTTTGTCAAATAAAATTGTCCCAGCAAATAAAATACTAAGTGTCCACTACAAGTAAGGATGCCTACCATTTTCCTGCATGTGTGACTGTATTGCCTTCCACTCAGCCTTCTAGGTGACATACAGCAGGTAAACATTTTGCCCTGGGTTCATTTAATGACTCCCGATGCCCTTATTTGTCAGAATTGAAGCCAAATACCATGTGTCATTTGGGAAGCTATCCTCCATACGCGAAAACATCTCATAATGCAGAGACTTTCAAAATGGAAGGGAGGGGGAATTGCTCCTCCTGATGTGTTATAAGCAACTTATGGAAGTTGAAGATTTTAAAAGCTGATCAAATTTCTGCAGGGAAATCAGGAATGCTATCAAATCTCACTCTTGTTTTAACCAGAGTAGAGTGAAGCCTGGAGCAAAATTTGGTGGAGGTTTTGAAAGATGACTACCCCTAATTGCCTGCCAAAACAAATCACCAGTCCCAGCCGTTTTATTACAAGTAGTCTTTGACTTGTGGCCACAATTGAGACGCAAATTTTCTGTTGTGTCATTTGTTAAGTGAATTATGCCCCATTTTATGACATTTCTTGCCACAGCTGTTTACTGAAGTTGTTCAGTTAGAGACATGGTTGTTAAGTGAATCTGGCTTCCCCATTGACTTTCCTTGTCAGAAGGTCGCAAAGGTGATCACATGAACCTGGGGCACTGCAAGCGTCATAAATATGAGCCACTTGCCAAGCTTCTGAATTTTGATCACATGACTATGGGGATGGTGCAGCAGTCGGGTAAAAAACATATGTCTGTTTTTTTCCATGTCGTGACTTTGAACAGTCACTAAGTGAACTACTGTAAGTTGGGGACTACCTCTATTTGTTATTTAATTGTATTCCATAGCAATTATATTATATTGCATTGCATTCCATGGCAATTCATTTTAGGGAATTGTAAAGTTTCAAAACCTCTTCTTAACATGTTTCTATTTTAGCAAAACCATTAATTTATCTATTATGGGACACAAGTATGCTTTTGAAGGAGATCATCACAATTTCTTGGGCTATGACTTTTCTTGGGTGTTACATAAACAGCAATTTCTGTTTTAAGTATTTTCTAAGGCAAAATTTATTTTTCACTAATTTTCCTAAAAAAAATTATTATGGAATCAAGTACATCAGGTTTAGACCATATAAATAAAATAAATAAATAAATAAATGAGGCCTGTATATTGAAATAGGGGACGCAGTGGCGCATTGGCTAAGACTGAGCTTGTCGATCAGAAAGGTCGGCAGTTCAGCGGTTCAAACCCCTAGCGCCACGTAACAGAATAAGCTCCCATTGCTTCTGCCAGCCTAGCAGTTCGAAAGCATATAAAAATGCAAGTAGAAAAATAAGAACCACCTTTGGTGGGAAGATAACAGCCTACCGTGCGCCTTCGGTGTTTAGTCATACCGGCCACATGACCACGGAGGCGTCTTCAGACAGTGGCTTTGAAACGGAGATGAGCACCTCCCTCTAGAGTCGGGAATGACTAGCACATATGTGCCAGGGGAACCTTTACCTTTTATATTGTATACGGGTTGTCCTCCTCTTATGACCACAATTGGGATTGGGATTTCCATTTAGTATTAAGTCATTTAGATTTTGCGACAATTTTTATGGTGGCTGGTAAGAAACCACACTGTTGTTAAGCAAATCCAGCTTTCCCGATGGGTATTTTTTTTGCCAGAAATAGGTTAAAAAAAATTGCAGATTAGAATCACATCACTGCAGGATGCTGTAACCAATCATAAATGCAAGCTGTTTGTCAAGTTCTCGAATTGGGTGCTTATAAAGCACAAGATTCAGCCAGTGAGATCTCCTCTCAGGTCTAGAATTGGCCAAATAACTTGAATGCCAGAGCAAAATGAGTAGTCTCATTCAGGAAGAATGTTTTTGTTCGAAATAATGACAGTGAAGTGAAGCACCTGTGAGCTGGGAAATAAGTAGGTCAAGCAGCTTTCATCCCAGGAATTCAGAAAATGATTTTTAGAAAGCTGGTTGGAGAATTCTGGGAGTTGGAAGTCCACACATCTTAAAATTGCAAGGTTGGGAAATCCTATAGTACACAGGTGAAACTCAAAAAATTAGAATATTGTGCAAAAGTTCATTTATTTCAGTAACGCAACTTAAAAGGTGAAACTAATATATGAGATAAGACTCATTACATGCAAAGCAAGATAGTTCAAGCCGTGATTAGTCATAATTATGATGATTATGGCGTACAGCTCATGAAAATCCTAAATCCACCATCTCAGAAAAGTAGAATATTACATGCAATCAATAAAACAAGGATTGTACATAGAACAATATTGGACCTCTGAAAAGTATAATCATGCATATGTACTCAGTACTTGGTTTGGGCCCCTTTTGTAGCAATTACTGCCTCAATGTGGCGTGGCATGAAAGCTATCAGCCTGTGGCACTGCTGAGGTGGTTATGGAAGACCAGGATGCTTCAATAGCGGCCTTCAGCTCTTCTGCATTGTTCGGTCTCATGTCTCTCATCTTTCTCTTGGCAATGCCCCATAAATTCTCTATGGGGTTCAGGTCAGGCGAGTTTGCTGGCCAATCAAGCACAGTAATCCCACAGTCATTGAACCAGGTTTTGGTGCTTTTGGCAGTGTGGGCAGCTAGAAAATGAAGTCAGCATCCCCATAAAGCTCGTCTGCGGAAGGAAGCATGAAGTGCTCCAAAATCTCCTGGTAGATGGCTGCGTTGACCCTGGTCTTAATGAAGCACAGTGGTCCAAAGTCCTGTTGCTCAGTGATCCAAAGTCCTCTTTTCTGATGAGAGCAACTTTTGCCAAAAGCACCAAAACCTGGTTCAATGACCGTGGATTACTGTGCTTGATTGGCCTCTCCATTCTTCCTCCATACACTGGGTCCTTGGTTTCCAAATGAGATGCAAAAGTTGCTCTCATCAGAAAAGAGGACTTCGGACCACTGAGCATCAGGACTTTGGACCACTGTGCTTCATTAAGATGAGATTTATGTGGATGCTGACTTCATTTCCCAGCTGCCCACACTGAAATAAATGAACTTTTGCATGATATTCTAATTTTTTGAATTTCACCTGTATATAGTGAGAAAGCCGCCTGCCTGAAAGGCACTTAGTGGCAAATGTCAGACCCTGTCAGAGTAACTGCAGAGATGACCATATTTTGGTACTGACTGTATATTAACTCCAAAGTTAATATTCCTGCACTGTTTGTTTGGCCTGCCTGCAATCTTTTTGATGAATAAATCTAATTCATTGTCTTTCCCTCTTTCAGATCATTATGCTCAAGAATGACATTCACCACTGCAAGACCTCAGGGATATTTCTGCGTCTTGGTGCAGGTGGCTTGATTGCAGACAATAACATCCATTCCAATTGTGAAGCAGGAGTGGACATTCGGAAGGGAGCTAACCCTTTAATCCTGGTATTGATGGTGTTTTTTTTTTTAAATTTGACTGGGCATTGGATATTTGGATAGAGAATAAGAAGCAGATAAATCTCCTGCTATAGATCTCCACATCTGCTATTTCTCTGCTTGGGATCCCTGTTAGGGGAAAAAGGGCCTGTGTGAGGAGGAATGAAGAGGCAAAGGAAATTGACAGTTCATATTCTCAACCTTTCACTTCTTTCATGCATTCTTTGGCTGCAGCATAGGTGATAGTTTTTGGTTGACAGCTTTTGTCCTATCTGAAAATGATTCATTCAGCATTGCAGTTGAGCCTTCTGGTGCTAAAATACTAAGCTTATAGAATATAGATAGTGCAGCATCTTAAAACACTCCTAATGTAAAATACAGTATTGAGATGACTATAAGTGGGTGTTATGATGAATAGATGTCAAATATGCAGCTAATCTAATCTACAATACAATACAATCCATTAAACAGTGAGGAGTTCTTTCCTGTACTGTGGATAGGTGAATCATGGATTGTAGATCGAGGCAAACAGATAGACTTTGTTGTATTTCTAGCAGCCAGCCTCGTTTTAGGGAGGAGACATTTATATGAGTGTTATAAATTGTATTTTGATTTCATGAGGATTCTCACAACCTGAGCTGTCTGCTAGATCAGTTCAGCCAGGGGCCGTTCAGCATCCTAGAGGCCTTAAGATATTTTGCGGCCACAAGTGAAAAACATGCAGTGGGGCCGTGATACATGCTAAGAGAGACACAGAAAAGCAAAATGTACTATGCTGCAAATACAGTTTTGTTAATTCCACAAGACCCAGAGTTGTTGTCGCATGTCCATATCAAGTAATGGAGCCCACAAGAGAAAATCAGGGTCAGAAAGGGTGGCCATGGATGAACAAAGATTGAGAAATGCTGCCCCGAATCATCAGTTCAAGATCTACTCAACATAAAAGCAGCATGTGATAATGGGATCAGATCACGGGTGAAATTCAGAAGGTTTTGACAGGTTCTGGAGAACCAGTAGCAGAAATTTTGAGTAGTTCGAAGAACTGGCAAATACCACCTCTGGCTGGCCCCAAAGTGGGGTAGGAATGGAGATTTTGCAATATTCTTCCCCAATAGTGGGGTGGGAATGGAGATATTGCAGTATCCTTGTCCTGCCATGCCCACCAAACCACGCCTACAGAACCGGTAGTAAAAAAAAAAAAAAAGAATTTCACCACTGGATCAGATATAATGCACCTGATATTTAAGGGCCAAAGAGATATAAAATATTCCAAACTTCAACTCCTCAGGTATTTTTTAGTTAAATATTCCAACATTGTTCTAAACATCCTGATAATATTTTGTGCTTAGAGCAGGTGAAGCTTGAAATGGAATAGTGGGATCGGCTGTTTTGAACCCAGGACAGAGCCTTTGAAACTTGAAACAAATATTTTGCATACAATAATTAATGATTTGATTGGACATATGCTTTTATGTCTTGAGCATGTGCAAGAAATTATGATTTAATGCCTAACTACTCCGTGAGTCTTGGTGGCACATTGGTTAGAGTGCAGTACCACAGGCCACTTCTGCTGACTACTGGCTGCCTGCCATTTGGCAGTTCAAATCTCACCAGGCTCAAGGTTGACTCAGTCTTCCATCCTTCTGAGGTGGGTAAAATAAGGACCCAGACTGTTAGAGGCAGTATGCTGACTCTATAAAACGGCTGAGAGAGGCTCTAAAGCACTATAAAACGGTATATGTCTAAGTGCTATTGCTATTGTTACTCAATCTTCTGATTCTTCTTAATTTAGCAGACCCCAAGCTGTTTAATAACTCTGCTTACATTTACTATTTTAGCCTCCATTACCATGCATTCTTAAATTTTGAAGTAGCTATCTGATTTTGTCCTTTGTAAATGTAAGTTCTCTTCTGGAGGTTGATTAACAACTGATCAGGAATGAACACTTGCTGGGCTTGCTCATGTGCCTGCAAAAAACAGCAGGAGACACTTTTCACTAATTAAGATAAAATATGATCATTTGCTGATATCTGCTGTGAAGGTGTAGTTAAAAACATAGTGGAGAAACTGGGAAGCAGCAGAGAGCTTCTCACTTCTGTGAGAGTCCCTGATTTAGAGATTGCTGAACTGTATGATCTGTGAGCAGAGTAATAGCTGAGGTGGAGACAGAGAATGACAAATGACAGGCAAGACATATGTTCTAATTAATTGGGTAATAGCTGAGAATATTGAGACATCACCCTGCCAACAAAAGTGCGTGTAGTCAAGGCTATGGTTTTCCCAGTTGCAATGCATGACTGTGAAAGTTGGACCATAAGAAAGGCAGAGCGCCAAATAATTGAGGCCTTTGAACTATGGTGCTGGAGAAGACTCCTGTGAGTCCCTTGGACTGCAAGGCAATCCAACCGATCAGTTCTAGATGAGATCAACCCTGACTGCTCTTTAGAAGGTCAGATCCTGAAGATGAAACTCAAATACTTTGGCCACCTAATGAGAAGGAAGGACTTGCTGGAGAAGAGCCTCATGCTGGGAAAGATTGAGGGCAAAAGAAGAAGGGGACCACAGAGAATGTGGTAGCTGGATGGAGTCACCGAAGCAGTCCGTGTGAGCTTAAATGGATTCCAGAGGATGGTAAAGGACAGGAAGGCCTGGATGAACATTGTCCATGGGGTCTCGATGGGTCGGACACGACTTTGCAACTAACAACAACAACAATTGAGACATGTTGACCAGGATGTTCATTTTTTTTTCATTCAGTTGCTATTAAATAGTTTACTGACTACTAAAATATCAGGCCTACTTCAGTAAGATCTGGAAGTGGACACACATTTTTCTGAAATGAATAGCTTCTAGCATTTAAGGATCTGGCTGTCTTGATCTGAAAGCATGTTGAAGTTCTTGATTTAGCATGATAGACATCCCTCACTCTTGTCTTCTCCTTTTATTCTTTTTTCTCCCTGCCATGCATAAAACAATGTGGCAGTGTAATAGAATCCACAGTGGCCTTCGCTCTGGCATCGTTGCCCTTGGCAACGGAAAAGGCATCATCCGTAGCAATCAAATCTATGGAAATAAGGAGGCTGGCATTTACATTCTTTATAATGGAAATCCTCTGGTAAGGTAAGTACTGTATATGAGTTTCAGCATTATTATTATTATTTTTTGCTATCTTTGGGTGTCCCTTTATTGAGAAAATGGCTCTTTCGCCTGTTAAAGAGCAGACAGAAAAGGTGTTGCCTTTTCTAACAGCTCCAAGGAAGCACTTTGGCATTTGATAATTGCATGATGCTTTGAGAGAGTGGCTTTCATTAAAAGTGCTTAGAAATCCTACATAAGCATAATAAAAAGTCCTCAGTGAGACATTTTGAAACATGGTGGGTGAGCTTCCAGAGAGGTGGCTTATTGTTCCTAAGCAAAGCCAGGAAAGTGTGCTCCTTCATGCCTGACAGTAGTGTGCTCCCTCAATTTTTCAAACACCTTTGTCCTGAACAACAGCCTTCTCCACCTGGCAGCCCCCTCTTCTTTTGGATAACAACTCCCATTATCCCCAGCCAACCTTTTTGTAAGCCCTTTAGATTTCCAAGAGTTGCATTGTGTCTTATTAGAGTTATGTGTTCCAGAACCATAACCTAATTAAAAATAAGTGGGTTTTTTTTAACTAAAAAGAACTTTGAGATCTCTTAATTTGTATTTAAGTATGGAAACTGAGTTGAGCCTAATGTATATATCTTCCACACATCAGTTCCCATTGTCAGGGTTCCTAGTAATAACCCCAGAGCAATCAAAACTCTGAGGCCTAGCGTTTCCTCAAAGCACCAGCTGTGTCATATTGGCACAGCTGGTGGAAACCTGACTCTGAAGGACCCAGGGTTTTCCCCACCCAAATCTAAACCCAAAGTTCTTGCCCCCCAGGTTATATGTCCATCACATGGTCCAATCAGGTTGCAGTTCCAACTTCGGCTGGATTTGGTTGAGGCTCTTCCAACACCTGGTAGAGCGTCCTTGTCTCCCACGGAAAAGAATGCTATTTTGGCTACACATCCTCCGGCTATCTCTACCTCCCCTCTCACTTTTCCCTTGCTGTGGCAACCCTGAAGATGCTCCCCAAATGGCTTCAGAACTGACACACATATTCTTTTGATCTGTGTTTAGTTTTGACTTAGCATGATGGTTGATTTTAGAAAGTATAATTTAGGATTTAAATGGTGACCTGGACAATCTGGTTTCACAAGTACATTTCGTGCATTCTGTCCACAATCACATATATTCCATTCAATTTAAATTGTATATGTTAAAAATTTATATATTCTACTATCACCATACCACAATTTTCATTTAATTAAGATTCAAAGACACAGCCACCTGCTGGCATTTTTCTCTCCTCTTCTCTCCACAAACGCAAAAAGCAACAATCTCTGAACAACAATCTATTAATATGTGTTAACAAAATGACCATTTAAAGTCTAAGACAATCTAAAGGGAAAAGGAAAAATCTTGACCGCAAAGCCCTCAAAACTTGGCTGTTCCGACAGGCCTGGGGCTAAAGAGCTGTTGCCCCCGTCTCGAATGGTATGACTGTTGTGAGTTTTAAATTATATATTGTTATTTTTGTTTTTTAAATTTTTGTCTGTATCCCCCTTCCCCGGTTCGAGTTGTGAGCCGCCCTGAGTCCCCCTTCGGGGGGAAAGGGCGGCATACAAATACAATAAACTGAACTGAACTGAACTGAACTTGACATTTCTAGTTAATAATCACTAAAGTATATGTTAACCTTCCCTTTTGTTTTTATAGTTGAAAGACAGAAAGAAAAAAAAACAATTATTTGCCATTTTTAATCCAGATTAAGGTGTCTAGTTGATAAACCCCAAGATATGCATTAACATTCCCTTTTATTATTGTAATTGGAGAAGGAGAGAGAAGAAAAGAAAAGAAAACAATTGTTTGCTATTTACGTCACATCACCTCTTATTCTAATCCAAATTATTTATAGCTTCATAACAAGGTCTGAAACACAAATTAATAGGCTTTATCATACCACCAAAACTCAGTTGCAATTTGTGGCCTGGTTATTTATCCTAATTAAGGTTATCCTTTCATTGTTAATATAATGATATATTATATGTTGGCAACTAAACATTCAATAATAATCTATAAGAATCTACAAAATACTAAAATCCTTACTTATTAACCATCAAAAATTAGCTGATTTTTATCATCAATTGGCGTTATCAGCCAGTGTCTTTCCAGTAGCAAAATAATCCTTTCTCTCTAGCCAGCAGTTGTGTCATTTCACTTATTAGAATCTTTTCAGAGTTTAAGATTTCTCTCCGCACTCTGTAGCTTAAGGGATCTCTCATGTAGTTTCGTTGCTCTTTAATTGTTATTAACGTAGGCTTAGCTTTGGTTATCAAACTTGTTTCTGGATATATTTGTCTTCTTAGTTCCATCTTTTTCACTCTTTTTTTCCCTCCTGCATCTTGAAGTTGAAAGAAAGGCTCCAAGTTGTCAAAAACACTTTTCCAGCTTCCCTTCTTTTCACTTTCGCTCGTATTTAGTCCATTAATGCATTCATCTGACATCTTATCTTTATTTTCTATGTTTCCATTCTCTTCTTTGATCTCTGGGGCTCCAACCCCCTCCTCTTTAACTGTAGCACCCCATAAACTGTCCCATTTCTTGTCAAATCTCTCAAGTCCTTCTGCAATATTTTGAATCACACCTCAGTCTACCTTATACCCACCCTTCCTCTCCATTACGCCCCATTAGTTTTTCTAATGTAAGGGGATCCCTTGTCAAGCAACAGAAAATAATATTTACTCCATGAGGGATCCTTGGTGCTTTCTGAGCTTGCTTGTATTCTTGCAGACATTTCATTACCCAAACTAGTTAACAACATCAATACTAGTAAGAAGTGCAGTTTGGTATCAGTTTATATTCTAGGGTCTTGTGTCAATGTTGGTGGGAGTTGTCTTATAGATTCTTTGATTGGGCTATTTGCAGTTGGCTTCTTTGGCAGTTTGTTGATTGGGGTATTATTTACTTGATTGTTGGTCTGGTGATAACCTTGGAGTTAATCTATGTCCGTGCTGGTGAACCTATGGCATGCGTGTCACAGGTGGCACACGGAGCCATTTCTGAAGGCACGTGAGGCATTGCCCAGTCAGCTCCATCCAGCGCGCATGCGCGCGCTGGCCAGCTGATTTTCAGCCTTGATTTTCTGCCTCCAGGGAAGCCTTCTGAAGCCTCTGGAGGGAGAAAAACAGCCTAACACACAAACCGGAAGTCCGTTCCCGAATTTCCAGTTTGTGCGTTGGGTGTTTTTTTGCTCTTGGGGGGGAGGTTGCCCTCCCCAGGCTCCTAAAAAGCCTCTGGAGCCTGAAGGGGCGAAATATGAACCAACTGGGCCCACCGGAAGTCAGAAAACAGGCCGTTTCTGGCCTCTGGAGGGGCAGGGGAGGCCGTTTTCGCCCTCCTGTGGCTCCAAAAAGCCATGTGCGCATGCGCGGGGCAGAAGTGTGTGTGTGTGTCACGCACGCATAATTATATTATGGGGTGGGCATGCGAGGGTATGCAATAGCGCAGGTAAACGTTCTTTTGGCACCCGAGGCAAAAAAGATTCGCCATCTATGATCTATGGTCTAGATGCTGATTGCTGGTGGAGAGGTGCTTGGATCTTTTTGTTCCTTTTTGGGCTGGGTGATAGTCCTTTATGCATAGTCTCTAGATGTTGTTAATGTGTATGTGTCTATTGATGGCTAATTTGTCAGAGTGGCAGGCTTCTAGAAATTCCCTGGCGTTTTTGGATTTGGCTTAGTCTAGGATGGTTACAATTTTTCCCAATTGAAGCTACGATTAAAGCTGTCTATATGTTGTGAAATTAAAGAATTTTCATCATGTTCTGACTGCTAGTTGGTTTTTGTGGATGCACACTGCAGTCTTCTGCCTGTTTGTCCTAGATAGTGGTTGTTTCAGTCCTTACATTTTATGCAGATCACTCCTGTTTTTTCTTCTGGTGTTATTGGGTCTTTTGGTCTACTTTAAATATGAAATATTCCTTAATTAAATATTTAATTACTATTAAATATTCTCCTTTATTAATATTTACTCCCTTCCCTGCCCCCCTCGCCCATCACTGTGGGTTGTACACTTTCAATGTAAGCTGTATGGAAAGCATCCAAGAAGCCTTTTCAACTGTTAAGACTCTCACCTCTTTGCCTCACTTACAACAGGAGCATTGTGTGAAGCCCCTTTCAACCCTGAGATTACTGTATGGATTTGATTTCTCCCAGTGTGGGTGGAGAGTGGTATCATTTTTATATGAGTGCTAGACTTCAAATTCAAATGGGAGATGATCCAAGCAGCAGCTGCAAGCAAGTGAGGCTTAAGTGTTTGTTTGAGAATGGCTTATCCCACCAGAATAGTTTGATAAGTAGAAAACCTTAAAAAACCTTTAAAAAACTATAAGAGTTGAGATCCAACACTTCTCCAAAGCCAATGGGAATCAGACTTGTCAAATGAGTATGATTTCTAAATAGGCAGCTGCCCAAGGTAGTGATAATGATATAGGCAATCCACCTGAAAGAAAACATGCATGAAGGAATCAGTAGCTCAAAGTGGAGGCTTAATTTCCTTTCTGGTTATTGTGTCAAAAGCTACAGCCAAACATTCACAGAAGTCTGTTGAAATGAAGATATCTATTTGTGTCTGAACAAAACAAGAGACAGCCCCATTGATGATTTAGTCTATTTCCACAAGGAGCTGTTGTGCCTAAGAAAGTATTGCTACACTAATTGTTCCCCAGTGACTTATATGCACTAAAAAGATTCTCACTTGGATCCATGTTCCTAACAATATTCAAAACGCATGGGTTTTCATGGGGAGGCATTTTTAGAAATGTAAGAACATTGCACTGGGAAGTTTTCTTTTGTTGTTTACCCTTTACAGATAGGTTTCAAAGATTTCATTTTTAATTCAAAGCATCAGAGAAATACCCAGAGTATCTTTTGGCTCCTCATCCTCCAATACACGGATCATATTCTGCCCTCCATTTCCTCAGTAGTACATAGAAATTGTGCTTTGATTTTGCTATAGCAAAATGTGGAAAGCAATATAGAAAGCCTTGTTCCTTTCTGACAGCAAGGAGAGGGAGGGAGAGAGAGAGGGAGAGAGAGAGAACAGTATCAGAATTAAGAATGTGAAACTAGGAACCAGGTTCTGTCTGTGTCTCATATTTCTAAATACAAAATGTTTTGGATTTGAACTGCTTCAATGTGAGACATCCCATTTGAGTTCATATTGACTGTTCCAATCACATGAGAAGTGTCCTGAATTCAGAATATTCTCAAAATGATCAGACTGGCCTGTTCCAAATGTGTAATCAATAATTTTGCTCCCCAAGCTACTGCCTCAATCTTGATTCAAATTGAAGACAATTCAAATTCAAAATGTTTTACAGATCAATCTGTAGTTGCATTCACACTACATGCTAAGCCATTATATGATTTGCTGGTTTAGATCTTAACTTAGAGATATGGAAAATTCCATGATTTAGAATTGGAATATAGAGTTCTCTGAAACATTCCATTCCTCTTTTGTTGAACAGTGTCTGCCATGAGGAGGATGGGGGGTGGACATTTGACAATTTTTGGAAATCTACAAATCCAACAAAGGTTTAGAGAGATTTAGAATAGCCCAGAGGAAAAATGAAACATTCCAGAATTTTTGGTGATTGCTGAATTGGTTGAATTTTGCACATCCATTTTTGTGAGAACCCATCTAGTGGTAATTGGTTCAGTAAAAGATGGTTAGTCACTGTTTCCCTCAGCTTAACCTCCCTCATAGAGTTGTGCTTGTGATGAACCACGTTTGCTATAATTTGCTTAGATAATGAAATGTATAACTAAAGCTTCAAATTAGAAGATAGCAAAAAATGGATGTGATTCTTTCTGGCTTTTAACTACTGAGTGTGTCAAAGTTAGCTTCTTTGGACTGGCAGTGTTGGCCTCTTAATGCAAGACTTGTCTCAGATGGTGTTGGTGAACTAAAGGCCATGAATCATTAGTTCTCCTTTGATCTCTACCTAAATATTCCATTCCAGATTCATTTTTTAGGTCTGATTAAATGTATTCCAGTCCAGTCCTGGAATTGCATGTTCCACTTAATTTGGGTTCTAGCAGTTTTCACCCTGTTTGAATCCATGCTTTTCCAAGTGGCTTTTTCACTTTTAAAGTGCTTGTACTTTTTCTCATCGTGCAGTGTTATTTTGTCCTTTCTACAGAGAGCAAACTGTCCTCACCAAATAGTACAACCATTTTTCTTTTAACACTATAATTTGTTAAGAAAGCACATTACTTTCGTGTGGCTGTTAAAACTTTCCAAATAACTCCAAAAACTCCTTCTGCATTGACTTGTTTATCACTTTGAAAATAAATAAATATTGCAAAGGATGGTGAAGCTGGTTTCTTGTTTGCTTACTATGCCCAAAGCAGCAATCAGGATGTTATGCCTTCACAGTGCACAAAGTGATGCATCCTCTGATAGATCAGATTCCTATATATCTTCCACCCTTTACCATTAGCAAGGAACTTAAAAGTGCAAGGATGCTACTAAAGAAAAGGCAAAATTAACAAGCTTTGCAAAAATAGCGGACTTCAGAAAGGCTGATTCAGAAATCACAGGGAAGATAGAAGGTAGATTGGGAACTTCAGGTTGTTCTCGACTTACCACAGTTCGTTTAGTGATCAAAGTTACAATGCCACTGAAAAAAGGGACATATGACTTTTTTCACACAACTGTTGCAGCATCCCCATGGTCAAATGATCAAGATTCAGTTGCTTGGCAATTGACTCATATTGATGACGGTTGCAGTGTCCTGTGGTCATGTGATCACCTTTTGTGACCTTCTGACAAGCAAAGTCAATGGGGAAACCAGATTCACTTAACAACTGTGTTACTAACTTAATAACTGCAGTGATTCACTTAACAACTGTGGCAGGAAAGTCATAAAATGAGGCAAGTCTCACTTAATGACTGTCTTGCTTAGCAACAGAAATTTGGGACTCAATTATGGTCCTAAGTCGAAGACTACCTATAGTGATAGATTTGTGGGTGATTTGCAGAAATGTTTACAAATCAAAAACAAGAATTCCTATGACAGACTGTTTATCTCTAGGCTCCATATTTCTAACCTATAAAATGGGAAATTAATTGTCTTGATTCTAGTGCTGCAATGCTGGGACTCTTATAAAGTTTTCCATTAGAATGCATCAACTCCAATGAACAATTGCATACACAACACATTGTGGTATCTTTTGGGATTAGGACCATATTTTGTACCTTGAAAGTGCAAGGGGTGGATATTGTCCAAATGGTTACCCAGCAAACTCTCATTATTAGAAGGATAGGTTTCAGTAGTAATACTTTTATTTGGTATGAAATAAAATATTTAGTACAAGCAAAATACTAACAGCACAATCAATTTAAAAACATCGCCTAATCCCAGCATTAACCTAATTAAAACTTGCACCCAGCACTACTACTGAAAAATTCTTTCGTTTTAATAATAAATATTTTACAGGCCTTTTTTGCATCTCAGGAAACTGGACCTCAAGTGAAACTCAAGAGGCAATCAGTTGCAAAGAGTAGGACTAGAAGGGGAGAAAGGAGTAATATGTGAAGAGATGGCTATGCACTCCCCAAATATTTTCCTTAACGTCCAGTGATGTTTATTAGATAATGCTAAACATTAATGCAGGCCTTTTTCCTATTTCTTTTTAAAATTATTTTTTAAATTAAGTGAGGATGGCAGAACATAGTGCTGTTGCTCATTGCCTTTTTATTATTTATTAGGGTTTTTTATCCTACATTTATTCTTTTTATAAATAAGACAGCAAACTTATCTAATACTCCTTTTGCCGCCTCCCCCCCCCCCAAAATATCAATAGCCTAAGGCAGAACTAGAACTCACAGTCTCTTGGTTTCTAGGTCAGCATCTTAACCGCTACAGCAGACTGGTCCTTCTTTGTCATCAGTCAACTTGGGTTAGCATCCTCACCCAGAAAAAAAGATCTCAGAAGCCTAAAATCTGTTGATTTCTCTCACATGGAAGATTACTCTAAAAGACAAATGGAAAGATAGTGCAGTTGATCATGGTTTCCACAATGGGGTGGGCTCCTGCTTCTTTCCTTGGGAAATCAGTTTGACCCCTTACCCTGAGGTAACTGTGACTATCATCATGAAGATGCCTTTGTGTTGATTGGCAACATGGCAAATGGTTAAGTGTGAATGGAAAGGATTAAAAAAAGATTCTGTATTATCCAGAATCACATCTCTGGGGCTACAAGTGTAGCTCCATACTTTCTGACACCAGAGATGACACCCCCCCCCAAATGGCACCCTCAGAATAAAACAAGTGTTTATTTATGGCAGGGATCAGCCATAGATCAACATGATTCCCCTGAATCTCTGCCCTCCTTTTAAAAAAATGTTCAGTCCCTAGAGACCCTTTTAAAGAA
This sequence comes from Thamnophis elegans, assembly GCF_009769535.1. Taxonomy (NCBI): domain Eukaryota; kingdom Metazoa; phylum Chordata; class Lepidosauria; order Squamata; family Natricidae; genus Thamnophis; species Thamnophis elegans. The sequence continues at coordinate 46,720,872 of NC_045543.1, forward strand.
TTGAAGTGCATTTTGTAGCTATGAGACAGACTCCCCAAAGTTTGGAATAAGTATTCAATATAATTGTTTTCAAGGTTATCCTTATTTTGAAAATGTACAAAACGGGGTGGGGGAACCCATTCATTTAGAAAGTCGAAAAGAAGATTTGGACATCATGGCTTTTCCCTCCATGCTTAAGAGCTTGCCTTCCTTGTTTTATTGCCCCCCCCTTAATTGCAACCATTCCACTAGAAAATTAATTCAGCTTGACCTGCCTAAAAATCTGATCTATATAAAGGGCTAAGAAGAGAAAGGAACTGGTATAAAAAGGAGATAGTATCGTAATATACTAGTAATAGGATTGCTTTAATAATAGTTGATTGAACAAGCCAGAGGGGCTTTGTTTAGACTAAACACTAAATTATAAACTTTGATCTAAGCTAGGATGGTAAGCCATGCACAATGGAAGCCAAACCACTGGGGAATTGTGAAAAATGTAAATGTAGATGAAGACTGTGAAAAAAATATAAGAAAGCAAGCAAGCAAACATGTCGGAGAAAAAAAATGCTATGGTTTTTTTTTTTTTTGCTATTGCTGCAATTGAATCTCTTGATCTATATAGAACTACTGGGAAACCTTGTCAGCAAGTACATGAATGTCCTATAAAAACTGGCTCTTCTTCCTTTCTTTTTGCTCCAGTGGGAACCATATATTCCAGGGTCTTGCTGCTGGTATAGCTGTGAATGAGAATGGAAGAGGCCAAATCACAGGTACGAAAAGACAACATTTTATATTTGATCTAATAGGATGTCACCCTCAAAGCATTGTATTCTAATTTGAATTGCTGCGTTGCTTCATTCCTTTTGAACCCACATCCTATAAAATAAATAAAGTATTTCGCAAAGGATCTCTTTCTAAACCATAGGTGTCCAACCTTGGCAACTTTAAGACATGTGGACTTCTTGCTGACTGGGGAATTCTGGGACTTGATGTCCACATGTTGGAGTTGCCAAGGTTGGCATCACTGTTCTAAGCCTTACACTAATCCTGCAGGTAAGCAAAGGTTTTTTTCCCCTATCGAAAATTGAAATTAGGAGATGTTATGCTTTCTAAAACCATCTTCTGAGTTCCTGGTTGAAAGCTGCTTGACCTACTTATTTCCTAGCTCACTGATGTTTCGCTTCACTGCCTTTGTTTAGAACAAAGACATGTTGTGATGCTTTCTCTTGTCTGGTTGCCAGCCTCACCTATTGCTTCCTTTGTGAACTTTTGAGGCAGATAGGGGACCTTTTCTAGATGTTCTTTGAACTCTGCCTAGAAAGCAACAGTAGGTATGATTGAAGACATCATGTCAGGTCTGAACAGTTAGCTGTACCTACTCCTGGGAGTAAAGTGCTAAAAATAAGTGCTGTGTGGAGCCCGCAGATGGTGTGTTGCCTGCCTTTACAATTTTGCAAAGGCTACAGGCTGCGTTCCTATCCCAAATTCCCAAATGGTATACCAAGACCAGGGGTGGGTTGCTGCCAGTTCTAACCTCTTCTATGGAAGAGGTTCCACAAATCTACAGTGCCGTTTAGACCTGGTTCCAGCTCCCTCCCCCCGCCCATCTGCACATCATCAAGATGAAGAGCGAGAGAGGAATTCTGGGAGTTGAAGTCCACAAGTCTTAAAGCTATCAAGTTTGAATACCCCTGGTTTTTTTTTTCTAAAGGGTTAGGGGTGCAAGGGTCTTATAACTTGACAGCTTTAAGACTTGCGTGCTTCAATGCAAGAGTTCCTGAACCAACATGACTGGAGGAGGAATTCTGGGAGTTGAAGTCCACAGGTTTTAAAGCTGTCAAGTTTGAACACCCCTGGGTTTTTTTTTCTAAAGGGTTAGAGGTCCAAGGGTCTTGTAACTTGACAGCTTTGAGACTTGCATGCTTCAAATGCCAGAATTTCTGAGCCAACATTTTGGTTGCTAAGCAAGAGTGTTGTTAAGTGAGTTTCACCACATTTTACAAGTTGGCCATGCCCACCCAGTCACATGACTGCCAAGCCACTCCTACCCAGTCACATGGCCAGCAAGCCACTCCTACCTGGTCACATTGCCGGCAAGTCACTCCCACAAAGCAGGCCACACCTACAGAAGAGGTTCTAAAAATTTTTGAAACCCACCACTATTAGGTTTTCAGAACTAGGTCAGAAAAGGAAACCTAATTCCTTTCCCTTTCCTTTCCTTTCCTTTTCCTTTTCCTTCTTTCCCTTTCCCTTTCCCTTTCCTGAAAAAGTAAAAATGCCAGAGTACAGAGTCCTTTTTTGGCTGATAGGGGTGGTGGTGGAGTAGGGGAATGGACAGTTTAAAATGCAAAAGGAGGAAACAAAGATTTGCCCAATATTTTCAGAGATAAGAATTTTTTTTAAGGTATGCAGTGGTGTATTAAGCCTTTGTCAGATTTAAAGAATCCCACCCTCCCAAAATGCCTCTCCCAAATCCCAATATTTTAATTTCCCCCCACTATGAGAGGCTATGAGTATTGACAAATTAGAATTTTTGCTATTCTGTTTTATGGTGTTTCCCTGCTGGTCTTCTCTTGACTGTGGCTGCCACAGAGCTTTGAACTCCACTTTGTAATGATAGGCTAGCCCAGGGGTCAGCAACCCACGGCTCTGGAGTCGCATGTGATTCTTTCATCTCTCTGCTGCGGCTCCCTTTCTCTCAAAATATGCGTCAAAGCCCCCAATGTGTAATACCTGCAGGCACATGATTTATTGAGCTTTTTGGCTGCTGGGAGTGGGAAAATCCAAGAAAAGAAAAGTTTCAGAAGAAAACTGAACATTTAGTTCAACTACATATGCTAGTTCTATGGCCTTTCAGGAAATAATCAGGTACGGGAAGGGTTTTGTGGCTCCTGGCGTTTTCTTTTCTGTGGAAAACAGGTCCAAATGGCTCTTTGAGTGTTTAAGGTTGCCAATCCCTGGGCTAGCCTATCTCTAGCAATCTTAAATAATCAAAATAGTGCAGATTTGGCATAAAGAAAAATGGTATCGAGTTGGCTTGATGGAATTTCCACCTAGGACATCTTTAGAAATCAAACGCTGGATTCTTCTTGAAGATGGCTTTTCAGTAATTCTTCATTGACTGATTTTCCTACCACACTTTAGAAAACGTGATCCGAGAGAACCAATGGGGAGGTGCAGACATCCGGCGTGGGGGAGATCCTGTCCTCAGGAGTAACCTGATCTGCTGTGGCTATTCAGATGGAGTGGTTATCGGAGAACGAGGAAAAGGACTTGTAGAAGGAAACACCATTTATGGCAAGCCTTTTCTAAATCCCCTTTCCAGATGCAATGCGGGATATATTTGAAAAATGCAGGGTTTTTTTTTAATGCTACCTGGAACCATTTTGAGCCTATCAATGTAATTCGAATTTGGCCTGAGTAGCTGCCAATTCTCTTGCAGAACATGAAGATCCAAAAGACATTTTTAATCTAAATTGTATGACATCCTGTGAATTTGGTGCACTGAACACTTAGGTTATCTCATTCTTCTGTGGCTTGTGGTGAAGATAATTGTCACAAGAGCAGGCGGAACTCATGCCTTTTTCCCATGGAGATTTCTCTTCCACACCTGCAGGGTTTCTGAACAAATCTGTGCATGATAAAGTGTTCAAGCCTTCCAATAGCTCAAAATAGGATAAAGACCTCTGGTTTTTGATACCTGAATCCAGCTTTAGAAATGGATGTCTTCCATTCCTGAGCCTCAAGATTTCCGTTGCTAGTAAGCGCAGGATACTTGAGCTGTATTGTATAGAAAGCGAAGAATGTGTGTTTTTGTTTTGTTTTTATAGTTTTCTTATGTATGATGTAGACTGAAGATGGCATTTAATTTCGTTGTATGAGATTTCAATGCAATAAAGTAAGCTAACTAAACTAACTTGAACCAAAATGCTTCTCGGTTCTAGTGCCAAATCTCTGACATAATTTGAAAGGAAACATGACAACTCTCCATGCTTCTCTTGTAGGTAATAAGGGCTGTGGTGTCTGGATAATGTCGTCCAGCCTTCCCCATGTTACCAACAACCAAATAGGGCACAATAGCATCTATGGCATCGCAGTGTTTTGCCGCAAAGACGATGCTAATGATTATCTTGTCAACCAAGGAGGCAATGAGAACTTCAATGAAGAAGGAGAAGCAGTCAACTGGGAGAATGACCTGGAGAGTGAGGATGAACGCTTGACTTCCCAGCGGCCCATCAATGTGGCTCTTGTGGAGTCAAACAACATTAACCATAACGGAGGTGAGTCCTAGCAAAATTGGATACACCAGCTTAATATGAAGGAAACCTTAAAGGGGCTACCACTTAATAATTTGTGCAAAGTCCCTGCAAAAACACAATAATGTAGAGAGCTGTCATAATCCTTTGCAAAACATGTTAGCCTGCTGCATGATACTAGTGCGGATAAACCATATGCTAATTTCTAGTGCACATGGGGGGGTGGGCGGGTTGTTTTCTGCTTTTGATCCAGTTTTAGTCTAAACTGAATAGTAAATAATTTGTAATTATCATTTTATTTTCAATTTTATATGAAGTTGGGGAAGAGTTCATTTAAGTTTCATTGACTGACTTCATATAGGCATTTGGGTTGCCATCTGAAATTGTGTGTATGTGTGTTTGTGTGCGTATGTGTGTGTAGGCCAAGAATTGATAAGGCATGCCAAAGAAAAGATTGCATTTCTTGACTTTTCAGTGAGTCTCAACTGGGGCTATGCAGTTTTCATTGCTGAACTGTGTGAATTGTAATAGAAGCAGAGAGTTAAGCTGTAGACTGTGATGCTGATCTTACAGTAGGGAAGATGATGATGACAATGACTACACTACATACTCTTTGCCTCTTTTTTTGGTTGATTGTAGTGCCTGTACCTTGCTGCCCTATTACTGCACCCAAAGTACACTCAATAGCTGCCTGAAATTCCTTGTTCCTCAGTGATCTCACACCCTGCAATGCACGGCTATGGCTATTTTTTTGCCATTTGGCAAAAAATATTTTTGCATTTGTTCCATTTAAGAAAGGCCAACCATCTATTTTAAATATAGATATCAACTAGGGAATTTATTGAGACTGTATGCCGGTCTACTTCGGCTTTCTCTCCCCGTTTTATTTTTGTTAAGAGAGTTGATTCCCCTCTGTATTCTCTTCTCTTTTTTCCCCATAGCTGCTGGCTTGTATGTCAAAAGCAGCGAAGCTCTGAATATCATTGGAAATGCCATCCACGCCAACCATGACTACGGGGTTGCCGTGTTTCAAAGCTCGCAACTCACCCGAATGACAAATAACAGCATTTCTTGCAATAGCCTTGGGGGAGTCCTGGTGGAAGCCGAGTGCCGGGTGGAACTCCGTGGCAATGGGATCTATGACAACAGCAGCCATGGCATTAGCTCCAAGGGCGATGGGGTCATCACGGAGAATGACGTCCTAGGAAATCAGGGATGTGGCCTCCGACTCTTGCAGGCAGCCGACATGAAGGTGGGTGCTTAAAAAAGGAACAGGCTTATTAGTATAACTAGTAGTATTGCCTCCTTTCTCCAAAAAGGGATGCTCTCATTGTGAAGTTGGCAAGATTAAGGTGGGTGGCTGATTCAAAGTCCCTCCATGAATTTCCCAGCCAGATTGGCAGTTGAAATCATATCTCTGAATCTTGTAATGCTCATCCTCCACTGGATAACATCAGTGAGAAACCTGAGACTCATTTGATGCCGCCACTACTTGGATTTTGGCCAAGATCCATTATTTTCCCAAGAGAAGATGCCAACAAGTAAACATTTTGGACCATTCCTTGGAGGAGAAATGCTTTAGGGAGAATTATTATAGAACATTAATTCTATGCTGGCACCAAGAAATGGTAGGTACAAAGGAGTCAAAAAGGGTTGGATTCTGAGTTGTGTGAATCCTACCACCAAATGCATTGGAAATCTGATTTTGCAGCTCTCCCAATTCCAAGGCTGTGATATAGTTTCATAGCACCAAAGGTGCTTTTCAAAAGGCAATTGGAATTTCTTTGCTTTTTTCCTTGAAGATGTTCCACTTTTCATCCGAGAAGCTTGTTCAGTTCTTGGATGAGAAGCAAAACATCTTCAAGAAAAAAGAAAGAAAATCCAGTTGTCTTTTGAAAAAGCACCTTTGGGGCAACCATGATCTGGATGACTGAGAATCTCCATAGACATATAGTTTCATAGCCTTTTCTTCTATCTCCTAGAACTCTCCTCAACTGCATCAATTTAATCTTGCTGATATAGCTTCCCCTCATTTAGTGGAAGGAAATGCAAAAATTAGCATTAATCCTAAAATAAAGAACAATTGTCCTCCCCTGTCATTAAAAATCAGATAATGTCCCATCCTTCCTCAGTAATATATATATAAGGAACCTTTGTCATGGGGGAGAATTTACTCACTGACAAATATTTATTTTATTTTATTTATTTTATTAACCACATTTATATGCCGCCCAATCCCAAAGGACTCTGGGGGGCTTACAAAAATAAAGAGAAAGAAAAAAAACCCCACATAACAAAACACAAACGAAAGAATGGTTTAAAACAGCAACATCTCATACATTCTTTCTAATCGGGGCTGGACCTCAACAGTGAGGTCAACAGCCCCAGGCCTGCTGGAACAGCCAAGTTTTTACAGCTTTCCTGAAGGCCATGAGAGTGGGTATGGTCCGGATCTCTGGGCATAGCTGGTTCCAAAGAGTCGGAGCAGCCACAGAGAAGGCTGTCCTCCGAGGGCCCGCCAGCCGACACTGTCTGGCTGATGGCATCTGAAGGAGGCCCAGTCTGTGGGATCTTACTGGCCGCGGGGAGGTATGTGGCAGTAGGCAGTCTCGAAGGTACTCTGGCTCTAAGTCATGTAGGGCTTTAAAGGTGATAACCAACACCTTGAATTGCGTCCGGAGACCAATTGGTAGCCAGTGCAGCTCGTGGAGGACAGGTATAACGTGGGTGTACCTTGGTGCACCCAATATCGCTCGCACGGCTGCATTCTGGACTAACTGCAGTCTCCGAACGCTTTTCAAGGGTAGCCCCATGTAGAGCGCATTGCAATAATCTAGCCTCGAGGTGACAAGGGTGTGAGTGGCCGTTTGAAGTGCCTCCCGATCCAAATAGGGCCACAATTGGTGCACCAGACGTACTTGTGCAAAGGCCCCCCTGGTCACAGCCGATAGATGATGTTCCAGTTTCAGCTGCGAATACAGGAGGACCCTCAAATTGCGGACCCTCTCTGAGGGACGTAAATTTTCACGTCCCAGGGTTAAGGATGGACTGTCTAAGCAGTCCTTCAGGGGCAGCATCCAAAGCCACTCAGTCTTATCGGGATTGAGCACAAGTTTGTTCACCCACATCCAGATCCTAACAGCCTCCAGGCATCGGCACATCCTGTCCGCCACTACACTGAGCTGGCAAGGGGCAGAAAGATACAGTTGAGTATCATCCGCGTATTGATGGTACTTTACCCCGTGCTCTCGCATGATCTCACCCAGCGGCTTCATGTAGATGTTAAATAGGAGGGGGAACAAGACCGAGCCCTGTGGCACACCACATTTGAGGGGACCTTTGCCCCCCCCCGACCAATACCGACTGCGACCTGTCAGAGAGGTAAGAGGAGAACCACCGTAAAATGGTGCCTCTCACTCCCACCTCCCCTAGGCGTCGCAGAAGGATACCATGGTCGATGGTATCGAAGGCCGCTGAAAGGTCAAGAAGCACCAGGATAGAGGAATGTCCTCTATCCCTGGCCCGCCAGAGATCATCGGTCAGGGCGACCAAAGCAGTTTCCGTGCTGTACCCAGGCCTGAAACCGGACTGAAAGGAGTCTAGATAATCCATTTCATTCAAGGTCCGTCGGAGTTGAAGCGCCACCACCTTCTCAACAACCTTCCCTAAAAAAGGAAGGTTGGAGACAGGATGATACTTTGGTGTCATGGAGCACCTGAAACCGATCTGGGCACATTTCTGAGAGTGGGACTCCTCCCTCCTGGCCCAGCCAGGTTTCGGTTATACATGCCAGGCCTGCTTCTTCGTCTAATATTAAATCCCGGACGAGGGGAGCTTTGTTCACAACCGACCTGGCATTTAGCAGCAACAACCTGAGACCAGGGCCCTGTACTCCTCTGCCACCAGGTCCTTGAGTTGAGCTTGAGGGGCCGGAACAAGGAATCGCTGTAATGTAGCGAGTCCTTCTTCCCCGGTAATGGCTAGCCCTATAGCTCCCGTCATATCTGCCCCTCCCAGTCGTAACCAAAATGCTCTGATATCCCCTCATCCCCGTAGACCCCCCCTCCCCCATGGCCCCCATTCTTCCCGGCAGGCCACGTGTACCATTCACTCCAGGGCGGGAGACGAGTCTGGGCCCCCATCCACTTCTGCTTCTGCACTAGTTGCTAGAACAGGCATACTGCCTGCATATATGTATTTTCCAGAAGGCAAATAGGTAAGGATGTTCCTTGTTGCCACATTTATTCACCTCCCCGTGATTTCCTACAAAATCCCATCTAGTATTTGTCTGTCTGGCAGGGACTTCTGGTGGACCAAACTGTAGCCACTTACCCTTTATTTTTCTCCTAAGAATGTGACATGGACAAAAACATTATTGTGAGGACAGAAGGAGCATGGGAAATAAAGCTGATGCTAGATGAGAGGTGGGTTGCTGCCAGTTTGCACCAGTTCAAGTGAACCGGTAGTGGAAATTGTGACTGGGTTGCCGACTTGTAGGGACGGCAGGCTCTCCATGCCCCCGAACAGGTTTCCTGGTTGCTGCAGCATGTTTTTCTGATATTTTTTATGTTCTGCGCATGCACAGACCTATTTACAGGCAACTGCGCATGCGCATGGAGTGAACCAGTAGTAATGCTGGCAGAAACCCACTGCTGTGCTAGATACTGATGTTTGGCTTCTCAACATGCCAACTGGTAATGTTAAAAGTCAAGCAGGGCAATGATAGAGCTATGGGATATGCCCTGAGTACATTTGTCCCCTTGAACAATAGATAAAGGCCCCCCAGGTGGCAATTAAATTTCTCAACAAGCCCCATGGGAAACTGGGACTGTTGCAGAGAGCCGAACCAATAGGGGCACCATTGCAGTCCATATAGAGACAACCAAAGGGTCAGGTGTAGCTGATAGGTTGTAACGGGCTGGAAGTGGCCCACAGGCCATAGAGTGCTCAGGTCTGCTTTTGGGCAGGAAAAAGAAAAACACTTGATTAACATTTTGCAACCGTAGTGATGCTCCAACTTTTTCAATACGCCTTACATGTTTCTATGTATTGAAGTATTTTAAGAATATAGGAAATTCTTTAAATGGCAGGAGAGGATCAGAGTCTTGAGCTCTTATTCTGCCTGGACAACCTAATCAGAGTTTTTAAAATGGTCCCATGTCCTGCAGTTCTGCCTACAGATTGAGAAATAGCTGATTGCCAGTTCCTGTGAAAACACATTTTTCCAAAGGAATTACAGAACTATTTTTCTTCCCTTCAAAAATCCATTTGTGAGGCTTCCGGGGGGGCGGAGCCTGTCGCCGAGGAGGGCTCAACCGAGCTCCTCTCAGAGATCTGGTCTGTATATCTAAATAAGATCATAGATATCACCCCTTTTTGGCTATAAAGGGGCAGGGAGTAGCTCTGTGTGCTAGGGTCTATTCGTAATTCACAGCCTTTCTCTTTTTTTTTGGCTGTGGACAGAGATTAGATCCAGCGTGAGCGGAGCTTTTATCTCCAGCCAGTTCTTCTCAGCTGCTTTTTTTTGCAGCCCCAGACAGGCGATTTCCCCCCCCCCCAGGACAAAGCAAAGTTGTTTGAAGCTAGGATTAATACGGGCGGGTCCCACTCCTGTGAGATTTATGCTTTTATTACTATCTTAAATACCAGCACCATTTGTCTTAGAGGCTTCTTTGTTTAAACGGACTTCAAAATGGCGATTTCTCTCCGTTGGTGACTGATAGGGGATGTACGTAGCTGGTTTTACCTTCCTGCAGACCGCTCCTTAACAAGATAAATTTTTTTTGTTTTTTTGGAAACAGAGGGGAGCGAAAGCGCTGTTTATTTGTTTATTTATAATGGCACCCAGGTCAAAATCGAAGCGTCTCTCTACAAATGTGCCTAAAGAATCTATGAATGAACTTAAAGAATTTACACTGGAATCGCAGCCCTTGTCTCCTACGCCCTCTACTGGAGAATTCTTAACACAGGAATTTTTCTTTAAAATGTTTAATGATTTTAAACAAGAAATTAAGGAATTTGTATTGGAGCTATATGGTGATTTAAAGTCTAAAATTGACCAAATGAAGGCGAATACGTTTGCAGCCGTGTCTGCCCTGTCAGATTATACCGCTGAAATAGAGAATAAATTGGAAAGCTTGGAGGAGGCTAATTCTAATTTGACTACTAATATTCAAATATTACAACAAAAAATTAGAGACACTCAAGAACAGCTCGTTATGATAAACTTTAATAAGAAGGCATTCGCAATAAGAGTCAGAGGATTCCGCGAAAAGGAGCGAGAGAATCTGAAACAGACCTTTGTTGAAGCCCTCAGCCATGCGGTGGGAAGCCCGGGACTTAACTTTGATTGGCAGATTCGGAAAATCTATCGCCAGAATTCGTTGGTAGCGGAACAGCGACAGCTCCCGAGGGACATAATTATATATTTCTCCACAAAAGAATCCAGAAACGCGATCATGCAAAAATTTTACAATAATAGTTTGAGAGTTGATGGCCAGGACTTGATTGTCTTCAAAGAAATACCATTTCAGATGTTGAGAGCAAGAAGAGACTATGCTTTTTTAACTAAAGAGCTTAGAAATCATCAGATTCAATATAAATGGGAGGCCCCAGCCGGCATTACGGTCACATTTGAGAATCAAAGACTTCGTCTCAATTCTGTTTCGGAGGCTCGAGATTTCTATTACAAGACTTTGAAGGCGGGACTTCCTGATTCACTTGGAAAAGAGGAGAGACAAGCCGAAGGAGAAGGCAAGCAACAGACCACATGGCTGCAAGATGGAGGGGGTAGCTCCCCCTCCCTCGGAGAAGCAGAAAAGCGGAGTTTGAAGATTTAGACATTCTAAAATATTCGCCAAAGTTGTGGATTGAATGGGGGTTTGCGACCTCTCTCCGGTAGAAAAAGCGGAATCTATTGGTGGGGTGATACTGAATGTATATATGTAAAATGCATGCAGAATGATTTACGCTGTTTAAATCTTCTTAGAAGGGAAAGTTTGAAGAGATTATTTTAAAATAGAAGGTAAACTGATTCTTGTTGAAACTATTATTTGAATATGTGGAATGATCTATGCTATTTAATTTTTATTAGAAGGGAAAGCTTGGTGAAATTATTTTGAGCTAGATTTTAAACTAATGTCTGTATAAATTTGATAGTGGCAAATATCAGAGAAGCAAGGGATGAGGGTAAAATGCATGCGGAATGATTTACGTATATTGGTGGGGTGATACTGAATGTATATATGTAAAATGAATGCAGAATGATTTATGTTGTTTAAATTCTGTTAGAAGGGAAAGCTGGATGAGATTACTTTAAAACAGAAGGTAAACTGATTCTTGTTGAAAGTATTATTTGAATATGTGGAATGATCTATGCTATTTAATTTTTATTAGAAGGGAAAGCTTGGTGAAATTATTTTGAGCTAAATTTTAAACTAATGTCTGCATAAATTTGATAGTGGTAAATATCAGAGAAGCAAGGGATGAGGGCAAAATGCATGCGGAATGATTTACGTTGTTTAAATCCTATTAGAAGGGAAAGTTGGTCGGGATCATTTTAAGATAGAATGCAAACTGATTTTTGTGTAAAGTAATACTTGATCCACGCTGCTTAAATTTTACTAAGAAGGGAAAGTTTGGTCAGATTATTTTGAATTACTGTTTGAAATTAAGGTTAAGAAAGATTATTTACGCTGTTTAAATCCTATTAGAAGGGAAAGTTTGATTATTCTTCTGTAAAGTAATATTTGAATATGTGGAATGATCCACGCTGCTTAAATTTTACTAGAAGGGATTATTTTTGAGCTAGATTGTATATTGATGTCTATACAAATTTGGATAAATGTTTATCTGAATACAAGGTTAAGGAAGAGGAATGGGAGAGTCTATAGGAGGCCGGGGTAAATAACAAAGAAGCAAGAGACGAGAATAAAATATAGATAGAATGACTTATACTATTTAAGCATAGATAAAGATGGGGGGCTGAGCTTAACACAAAGAGTTTCTTTTTTTTTCTTTTTTCTTTGTTCTTTTCTTTTTTTTTCTGTTTTTTTTTCCCTTAATATATTACTTTTATTTTTAATCCATACGAACATAAGATACTTTAGATAGAAGGCAGTGCCAGGTGTGGGCCCTGGGAAGTCGGGAGGAGTAGGGATGGGGATTTATGGGGGGTGGGTGGGTGGGTGTTAACATAGTCTCAATAAGAACAAGAATGCACTTATATACGGTTGTTCTTTTTTTTTTTTTTTTCCTTTTTTTTCTCTTTTCTTTCTTTATATTTTTTTTTCCTTGGTTTATTTTACTTTTTATCAGATTATAATAAACAACACTTGAATAAAGGAATACACCAAGGAGGGAGGTAGAGGGAAAGAGGAGGGAGGAGTAAGGAAGGAGTAAGGGGAATGTAAGGAGGGCGTGTTGGGAGTAAGGGGAGAAGGAAGGTTTGAGGGGAAAGGGAAGTAGGAGGGGAGCGTTAGAGGGAGGAAAGTAAAGTTGGAGGGGGTAGATGGGGTGTATGGAGGATGGAAGTGTCAGGTGGGGTTGTGAATGATGAGTTGTGTTTTCTTTTTTAATTTTTTTTTATTTCTTTTTTTTTTTTTTCTTATAGCAAATACCCTGTATATAAGTGATTGTAAAATGGAACGTGAAAATGAATAAAATATATTTTAAAAAAAAATCCATTTGTGAGATAACTGTTTCTTGCTTGAATTAAATTTGATAGCCAACTGGCCCTTCATATTCACTGTGAAAAGGAATAACATGTTACTGTCCTGTTATGCACTCCAGGTAACCAAGAACAGAATCCACTCCTTGCGAGGTTACGGGATTGAGATGCTTGATCAAACAAAGGCTTTAGTACAAGATAACTTGATTTTTCAAGGGAAGAGCAAAAAGACTATTTTACAGCAAGTGTCCAGCATGGAAGATTGTGTCATTCAGAATAATAAGATCCTTGCTTTCAGAAAAAAGTAAGTTTGGCGATATTTCAGTAAGAGAAAAGCTCTGTCAGTGGTAGTTCTGGACTGAGGATTAATGGATTAAATTATCATGACAATATAACAGGAACTTGTAATTTGTTTCTTTATTGAATAATATTTGCAACCCACCCCAAATCTCAAAGGATACTAGGTAGTACACTGGTGATTCTTGTTTACCAACCACTCGCTCAGCAACCATTTGAAGTTGCAGTGACATTAAATGAGTAGTACTTACAACTGGGCCTTAGAATTTCAGTCATTGTACCATCTCTGCAATCACCTGATTATCATTTGCACTCTTCCCTGATAGCTTCTCATAAGCAAAGTCAATGGGAAAGCCAACAGGTAAGGTCACAAGTCTTTCTGGTAAGTCTCACAGTCTCCCTGGGCTCTTGTGCCACCACTCCATTCATTCACCAGTCTTGGGTGGTGCTGCTGCCGCATAACGCCCCCCTCCCAAGGTTTCCCCTAGCCTCCTCTATTCCCCCCTGCAGACTCCACCCTCCAGAGCTCCTGTGCAAAATATTTCTTGGAATTCACTCATCTAGCCTGGGTGATTGCCTTTTTAAGTCTCCCAGATCCAGGGCTAATGAACCAGAATCAAGTCAAGAAGCTTTTCGTGGATTCTGAAGTTCAGTTTGCAGATAGTAGGTGATGTTCTTGGGAGTTCTGTTGGGGCGATAGCGCGAAACTCTTTGCACAGAAGTCAAAAGATATATGGTGAAGAGAAGTTGAATTCTGCTTGGTGTGTTATTGTTGATGATGATGTTATTTCAATGGGTATATGCCTTTCCTTTCCTGAACTACGATGGTAGTCAGCATTTTGTTAAAACCATCTGTGTATAGCTGGATCAAAGATAAAGAAACTTACAGGTTTTTCAATTCTTTTTTTGCTTTTCAAAGCAGAAACTCTAAGACAGCAGTTACAAATAGTTAGAACTGTAAGCACTGTATCCTAAGATATTTGGCAGACATAGTAGCATTCTGCCGCTTGTTGCATAGCAAGTGTCAAAAAAGATTGTAATTTCATCGTTGGCACTAAACACTGATTGAGAGCAGTTCTTGCCTCCTTTAGAAAGGCAAGTTCAGACTTTGCAAAGCACCATTCTTGCCAAAGCAATATTTATTCAGTTGGGTGTGCATTATTATCTTGCCTAGTAACTTCAACTGATACTGGCTGGTAATGAAAATTGTACTCTCACGTGTCTCAAACTTACTAAGCTTAGAAAATTCGAGCTATAAAATGAATTCTTTCCTGACATAGGTTTTCTTAAATGCAGACCAAGTATATTTCCTGTACCGTATGAAGGAAGGACCAATGACTGTGGTATTTCTGTTCTTCAGATCTGATGTTGCCTGGACCTTAGAGAACCCTCCAGCCAGGCCCCACATTGAAGAATCGTCTCGAGGGGTGTCAACAGCTGGAAGCAGCCAGAAAGGATCAAATGTGACAGCCAGGATAGCTGCTAGAGTAGATGGGGGTTGTCATAACAATGGTAGTATCTTCTGCACTATTCTGTGAGGGTTTGCAGATTTGCCTCCATCTTCCTGATTATGTTCACTGCAATATTGAACAAATTCGCATTCAAATGTTTTTCAGCTGACTGGCTAGCATTGTGAGCACATAAGAATTAATGGGAATGAGCCTGGAGCCAGCTAAAACCTTGTCCAGCTGACTATGCCCTATTGAGTGTTTTGAAAGCTTGCCTCAGCTTTCACATCTGCATCCTTGTATCAGGCCCAAGTTCATTCCTTAGAAAATGGTATTTTTGCAGCATCAAAAAATATGCTTGCTTCTTATGCCTGCTTATTCCTTTCCTTTGTCGACCTGATTATTCAGAATTACGTCTAAGGGAGGGGATTGATCTAATAACAAAGGCATTTGAGGGTCATCTACTTGCATTTTTGCCTCATACGGATTTTCAGAAGGAATAGTTGCAAAGAAGGGGAAGAGGGAGGCTGCTTTCTGTGTCAGGTATTAAATTCCCAGATAATTTTTTACCTTCCTTTCTTCTGTTTCAGTTCACACCTTTCAATGTGGCCCAAAGTAGGAGTGAAGTGCAAGCAATATTATCAGAAGGAATTGTATCCATTCTTACAAATACAACATCACTTGCTATTTATATAATGTGTAGGTGAGGAGTGGGTGGGGATTCACTTAAGCTTACATTCTTAGTGATTTGCCAAAAAGCCACTTAGTTTAATGTCAGTGAAATCCTGGGTGCCTTGACCTATTTGTTGGCCTGCTTGGCATCACTACCTTGACATTGGCTGTTGTGTATGATTGTTATCTCCCCTCTGGTGCCTTCTAGATATGCTGAACGTATCATCCACAGCAGCATGTTTTTGCAATGATTGGAGTTGTCATCCAATACACACAGAGGGAACATATATAATTTATCGAGGAGTAAATCTCATTGCAAATAGCAGAGCAGAGTTACCAGTAAATATATGAACATTGTTTAAGGTTCTAGAGCAGTGATAGCTAACCTTTTTCGCCTCGCGTACTGAAATTGCGCACACAGAACAGCAATGTGCCCTGCACATGTGCACACAACCCCCTGCGCTCCCCTCTCACGCCCATGCAATACATGACCCCTCCTGCACCCCATTTTGAGCCTCCCTGAAGCACAGCCAGCTCCAATTGAACTGAGTCTAAAAAGCGGGAGCATGCTCCTCAGAGGTGATAACATCACTTTGGTAGACTCAGTTCTGTTAGTTACTGACTGAGTTAACCCATGCATGACCGCTGTCTCCACCTGCCCAGAGAAGGGGCGTATCAGGTAAGAACCAACGCCCCATTTTGGGCCTAGCAGTCCTCCCTGAAGCCTCCTGAAATGGAAAATGGAGGGTGGAGGTGCCACATTTTGCCCACATGCGCCTGTGACCCTCCCTCGTCCCCTGCCCATGCATGCACACATCTCCCACATGCACAGCAAAGACCCAAAAATTAGCTGGCCGACGGGAGGCGTGCGTGCATGCATGGTGGAGCTGAGCTGGGTGACGGCCCGCATCCCTGCAGAGAGGGCTCCGCATGCCAACTGTGGCACACGTGGTTCGCCATCGTGGTTCTAGAGTATTAGATCAGGAATATGGCAAAATGTATGTAAAATTGCATAAAGCAGAGATAAATTAGAACTCTTTTCAAAATACAGTAGGGGGGGTTAGGAAGAAAATAAGATCCCTCCAAACGGAATGGTGTTTTGAGTTTTCAGCAAAATAATAACGTGTACACTAGTGTAGATCATTCCAGGAAGAGCTGTAATTATGTTAATACCAACATTGCCATAATATGATGATGCTGGATTTAAAATAAAGTCTTAAAAAATGAGAAAATGGACTTCTAGAAGCAGCTCCCAGTAACTTTAGGGGCTGCTCAGAACTTGAGCATAGTAGTATACAGGAGTGGCAAACTAAAAGTATGCTGTGCCTTTGTAAGCATTTAATATAGGGGGCCCTCGACTTACAACTACTTGTTTAGTACCTATTTAAACTGACAACAACACTGAAAGAAGTAACTTAGCACCATTCTTCACATAATCATTGCAGCATTCCCATTGTCACGTGATCAAAATTCAGGCACTTGGCAAGTGGCTTGTATTTAGTTGCCGCATTCCGGGATCAAGTGGATCCCCTTTTGCGACCTTCTTGCAAGCAAAGTCAATGTGGAAGCCGGATTCTCTAAGCCATGTGACTAACTGCAGTGATTCACTTAACAACTGTGACAAGAAAGGTGGTAATGTAGGGCAAAACCCGCTTAATTTTCTTGGTTAACAACATAAATTTGGGCTCAACTATGGTCCTACGTCAAGGACTACTTGCATGTAACAATTTTCAAAAAACATTCCTGCGCAAGATGTTTCCCAGAGCTCATTGGTCTAGATCACAAGTGTCAAACTCAATCCTGACTTTTTTGCCTTTGCCGAGCTGGGGTGGATGTGGCCTGTGCGTGACGTATCTGTACCACAGGCCGCCAGTTTGACAGGCCTGGTCTAGATTTTGGTTGATTGCCTTTTAACCTACAATAATCTTAGAGGAAGCAAGATATGGCGACTCAGCAAGTTGATTTCTTGGAGAGTTTTTAATGAAATTCTCAAGGTTAAGTAATGAAGGTATTTTAAAGGTACCAAAGTGAACTGGCCTTGTCATTTTTCTTTACTTCACAGAGCTGGTACCTGTTTTAACAGTTAGGTGGCAAGCAATAATGTAGTAGGTTAAAATCTCAGGACTTTGAAGACTAATCTGGGTCTGTCATACAACTGCAATTAAAATAAGTGTTCAAAATGAAAAGGGTGTGATTGGTGCCCTAGTAAAATAGAGTAGGGGTGTCAAACTTGATTTCATTGAGTGCTGCATCAGGATTGTGTTTGCCCTTGGGTGTGGCCAGCTCAACATCACTCATGCCGGGGGGCCCTATGGCGGCCCGAGCACTTTGCCAGCGAAAACGGGCTCCCAAGCTGTGTTTTCAGCTGCAATGGCATATAAACTGGGGGAAAAAACCTATTGACTGTTTTCAGAGGAGACTGAGGGTCTCTGTTGATCTGAAGCCTAGACAAGTCTACTGTAGTGTGTGCTACCACTATGCTGCATTTGTAGCATGGAAATAAATCTCACTAGCTCTTGGTTGGTAAGCTCTAATTGATCTCTGGTAGAAGAATGGTCATGAGCACTTGATTAGGAGACAATAGCATTTTGGTTTATTCAGTTACATCTTATCGTCTATTGTCAGAACATGGAACAGTGCTCTTGAGATAACCAGCAGACCATAATAACACACATTTATATACCTTTGTGTTTGAATGGGGCATAGAATCTTGCCTTGCACCAAATATAGAAATCTCAGTCCTGTTCACTCGTCATAGCAGCTTGGGTAGGATCTTGGATTACTTCATTTCTTTTAAGTTGAAGATGCCAGAGGCTGAACCTGGACAAAGGAGGCTTTGTACTACTTAGTTTCTCCTTTGTTGTGTGAGTTTACAATTTTACAGTTGCCCATTCTTTTCTAGAAAACAGTAAAAACAGGCGGCTTTCAAAAAGCAGCACGGTTTAATGAGAGAAAAGAGAATGTCATCTGCACATGGACTTATGGTTCTGTTATCTTCATAATGTATGGATAATTGTAAAAAAAGAAAGCATTTTAAAAAGGTGTGATCTACAAATAGCATGGTTTTATAGAAATTCTTTGCAACTCAGTCTGAAATCCTATGCACACGTAGGAAAGTCCAATTGTTAACTATTCCATTTTGGAATAAATATGCATTGGCTTAAGCTGCAAGCCAGCAAAATAAGCAAGCCAGAAGTATTTTTATAGGGCTGGATCCAGTTTATCAGGTGGAGAAAGCATTTCCCTGAGTGGGAAGTGGGGAAAACTGCCAGTTGGGCCTTCTCTCTGAAGCCCGTTTTCCAGTTCTCTTAAGACTTCTTAAGTAAAGGAGTAGGTAGAATGAACTAGCGCCTACTGTTCAGGATCAGAAACGTTTTACTTAATACAGCTTTTCTAACTACCAACACAATTATGAATTCAATATTAATATTCCCAGTACAACGTACTCTCTCATGAGTTTCAATTATAGACAAGTCATTGACGGTTCTCAGTCCACTGTAAACAATCAATTGAATGTCTTATTAACACTTAGATGCCACTAACTTAATTGCCTCAGTTCTTTGACTTCTAAACTTCAATTTTATACACACACCTTGTAGTAAACTTTGCTATACTCTCACTTCCAGACATGAGACTGCACTGTCAGCAATAAAGTGCATTCGAGCCATAGACCACTTCTTAAAGCATTGTAACTTAACTGGAATTGACCACTAATACGTTTTAAGCTTATAACTGGGCTGGATGATAATCTGGTACATTTTGTTTAACATATATCTTGTTAAAAGAAATTCAAACTATTCTTTGAAAAGTTTTATAAAGGGAAATATGTGTAGTACAAAATAAAAAAATATTTTATTTTAAATGCAGATATTTTGCTGATTTATTTTTTCCTGATACATTATGGAAGGCAACAAGAGGCAAAGGGTTTGTGTATCTTCAATTAACTGCACAATGAAGAGAAATTCTTAAATGTTCTGCAAGTTGTTGGTGTGTGAGAGAGATGGGAGCCAGGGAAGTACTCAGATACTGCATATGCCTCCAAAATTCAGTTTATATGAACGTGGCTTTATTAGTACTATTTATAACTCCAGCCCACCATGGAAAGTTTAAGCTGCACGAAGGTTAGTTATAGACCAATGTCAACCAAATATAATGTGTGCATGTAAATGTTGCTTGTCTGTTTATAAAACATGGTTCAGCTTATAAGAATTTTGACAACAGACTGGGCATTAGGGAAAAGGAATGTAAGGTACAGTGTGAGAAGGACCAAAGAGACAGATGATAGCTCTCCAGTCTTAAAAACCAAGCAGTCTTAATAAATAAGTCTGGATTGCTATATCGACATTTATTCAGCTGTGTTGGCTAGAGATTATGACAGTTGAGGCCCAATATGTTTATAGGTGACCAGATTGGAAAAGAATAGTGTATCATCGCTCTCCTTTATAGCAACCACTTGCATTCCATGTCCTGATCACAGGTAAATTGTGTGATTTTAGATCATTCACCTTGTTCAAACTCTACACTGCTTTAAAGAAACAGTTGAAACTACAACTGCATTTCTATTTAAAAAAATACAGTAAGATAAAAAGCTGAAAAGAGCCTAGAGCTTTAGAACAAATAGTTGGGAATGTTACAACAAAATACATAATTAAATGAAAATGAGTAAGCACAATTTTTTTTTTTTAAAATGTTTAGTATTACCAAAAACATAAGGAACATTTTAAAATATTTAATGTTAATGTTAAATATTGTACATATTCAGCCATGCTCACATTTTAACTATTTTACATGGATGGAGGAAACTATTGCTTATATGGCTGTTTTGAACCAAGATGCCAAATGTTCAAATATCACAAATGACAACATAGCACTTTAGTAAAAGTGCAGATCTCTGCTAAAATACCTCAAGAAACAAAAATGTATAAACTACAAGTACAAATCTCTCCATTCCTTTCAGGACAACAAAATGGTAGGTCTGTTCAGATGATCCATAATTTGTCCAGTTTGTTTTAAGTCCTAGAGGAAAAAACATTCTTAAGTTAATTTTCGTTTCCGGTTGCGTGCAGGTATCTTCTGTGCAGGTAAAGGCAAGCATAAGGTCCCTAATTTGTGTTCTTCAAATCCAGAGAGATTTTTGCTTTTGCTGATCTTCAGTCTCATCGCCTTGGCAATGTCAAGTATTCTGCATTAAGAGAGAAAATGTCAGTTAGAAAGACTGTTCTCAAAGAGTGTCTTCTTCTTTCTTCTTGTAGTAGTCTTCTCTTCACAGTTTGTGACTTTGGCTTTTTCCTGTTCCTTTCCCTCCTTTGGCTGTCAGATTACAGCTGTAACTTACATTCTAAACTCTTTGGGCTAAAGAATTGGGGTTTTTGCTGATGCCAGCAAACTTCTTTCCACAAAGCAAGGCAACATGCTGATTGAATCAAGAACCTATCACATTTGAAGAAAAGCCAAGCCTCCAGCCAGGCTTTCTGACCGGAGGCTTCCTGATGAATTGGACGGTAAGCCTCATCTGATGGCAGTTGTAGTTCAACACAGCTGGAGATTGGAGAAGGCTGCCAGAAGCAACGACATTCTACCCAAAACATTTCTGAAAAACGGAAAACAAATGCCCTGCATTCCTTTAATGCAGTAAAAAAAAAAAAACCCACCATCTTATTTTTGCTTTTTGTTTTTGCACTGAACAGAATTACATCATTCCCCCACAATTCACCATTCACTTCTTGCATGAAATACAGGTAGTCCTTGAGTTATGACCATAAGGGAGCATAACATGGGTTGGTCATAAAGTGGGTTGACTGATTTGATTTTACAATTATTTTTTTGCAGTAGTCATTCAGTGTTTTCCTATGAGGTGGTAAAACCAGAAGCAAATGCTGTCTTGGGGCAAAACTGTCATAAAATGTGGCCACTGCAAATACGGCCTGGTTGCTAAGCACCTGAAGTGCAGTCAGGTGAATACAGGGTGGGTCCAACTTTTGGAACTTCAAATCTGGGTAGTAACTACCCCCAGACATGGGAATTTTGAATGGTCAAAGACTACCTGAATGGATAGGTCAAGCAACATGGCACTTTTTTCGTCACCTAAGAGATGGGAGAGGTTGACTAAGTCTGGCTGAACTGAAATTGCTGATAGAGGGTAAATATGTCACAACTGCAGTCAGTCACTGACCACACTTTTCATACCCCAACTCAGGACTTTAGCCTGTTCAACTACATCTAGGATTTATATTGTTCACGCTCTCACTCAATCTCTCTTGGACAACATTTTCAGTCAGTTTTCAGCATACTTTATAGCCTCAAGAGTACTTCCTCTGCACTCTGCCAAGGAGCTTACTGGAAGCATTTACTTTATGACAGTCAGATCAATAACCAACTAGCAGGTCATAAAGGCCATTTCACTCAATTACAAACACTAAAAGGGATGAGCGTAAAGTAGGATGCAGTCAGATGTGAGGGGAAGTTATTGGCAAGGGAGTTCTGTCTGTCAGATGTGAAGAGGTATAGGTAGACTTCGTTTAGTGATCACAATTGGAACCAGCAACTCAGTCATTAGGCAAAGTGGTCGCCAAGTGAAACAGCAACTAATGATGTTACATCAGCTTTCCTTTGCTTAACAACCGCCCAAAAGTTGTAAATGCAATAATTGGCTGAAACGTGACTGCATTGCAACTGCAAATGGTCCTTAAACAAGGCAGTCACTAAACAAAGACTACCTGTATGGCAATATGGCGATAGGAATGTAATCTGCATGCGTTCAGCAGTTGTAGGGAGGGATGGAGTCAAGAGAATGATCAGTCTGGCGTCATTACACTCCCGTAACGGTCTTAAGTCCAGCCCCTTTCGATTTCCTTTGACTCAATTTAGTGCTAATT
Source organism: Thamnophis elegans (assembly GCF_009769535.1). NCBI lineage: Eukaryota > Metazoa > Chordata > Lepidosauria > Squamata > Natricidae > Thamnophis > Thamnophis elegans. The sequence goes on from NC_045543.1 coordinate 46,743,067, forward strand.
TAGTGTTGATTGTTAATTGACTAGATTCTTGTGTAAACTCTAGGCATGAGCAATAAGTCATCTTAATTGGAACTTAATGTGTGAGACCAATAGCAGCCCTCTTTAATTATCTCTATAGGCACATATTACCAATTAGCATTCTTGATTATCTTTCCTAGCTATTTATGTGCTTTGTTGATGTTAAAGATGGGATCTGGGATTTGACGTGGCTTTAAAGGGAAGTTTCAATGGATACTTCATTACTGAGACTTTGGGTGCTGATGCTGGATAACCAGCTGGGACAGGCTGGTTATCCAGCATCAGAAGAAAGGGGCCCCTTTTCCTACCATGCAATATTGGTTCATAGGAAAAACGTAGCACACTGATCTTACGAAAATAAAATGTGTTTCAGTCAGAACTTCCAAGGATTACTTTCTAACAGTTATATGACTAAAGGTGGAATATACACTGTATCAGAGTATTATTTTATTTTTCTTCCAGGAATGAATGTTACCCCCTCACGTAGGAGAAAACAGAATTTGTACTAAGGGATACCTTAGTTAGGGTCTATACTTGCTATCTGTCCTGCATAGCTCTTGTTTGTCTCCTCTAGTTCAATTTATAATCACACTTAATGTGCCCCATGGTAGATACTGAAATGAACCAGCTGTTTTGGCCTCTCCTATTCTTAGCCTTGTAATCTGTCTACTCTGGTGTTCCAGAAACAATATATACTGTACAAGACCAAGGAACTATTTTAGACGTTCATTTGTTGAACTTAACCATCAGGGTGTTCTTGAAAAAAAATCCATTAATTTTCTCACTGTTCCTAAGGATTTGGGGGGGGGGGGGGGAGGGTGTTTTCCCTTTTAAGGGAGAAATGTCAGCCAGATTCCTAGGAATGTTAATTACAACCCCTATAATCCCCAGACAAATGACTGCAGAACCTATTGAATGGAAGATATAGGCATTGTAGTCTAGAACATTTGGAAGGCTAGTTCCAAAATAACCGGGGAGCCTAGACACACCTCAAAAGCCAGTGGAGCCCCTGAAGTTCTTAGCCCATTAGTAAGAAAATAGATTAAAAAAATACAATTGTGCTGTTAATCATACTTGTTTTCACGTAGTTTCAGATCTCGCTGCAAGACTGTCAGATTCGTTTGAAAACGGTCAATATGCAATGCCAGGGCTATCGCATATGCTGTTATCTTAACTTTCATTGAAGCTGAAATTAGATTTTGTATCCTGAAATACAAAATGAGAGAAAAAAAAGGATAAGAAAACCATGATAAAAAAACTATGCAACTTTGCTGCTACATATTCTTTCCACATCCTCCTACAAAGCAGCAAAATAAAGAGTCGATGGTTTCCTATATTCCACACAGTATTTTGTCCCAGCAGAATACAAATTCAACAGTCTGTATAATGCAAGCATCTCTGTTTTAGATGCTTCATTTCATATTATTATTCTTTAATTGCAATCTATAAGTGGATTACCTATAGATGTGGACTTTGCATGGACAAGTAAAATGTAATATGGGACTCATACAAAATATACAGCATGTTCCTTCACATCAGTGTTGACTCTTAGAAAATGGCTGGACCAGTAAGTCCCTGCAGTTTCCTTGGCTACAGCTACTTTTGTGTCCAAGTCATGACCAGAGCCACATGATCTCATTTCTAGCCTGGTGCCTTTAACCTCTTCACCAAACTGGGTCCCAGGAAGATTTCCAATAGTTACAGAATGGAGCTTTAATGTTCTGCACAAAATCTTCATGCCTAACAATCATGATTTTTTGCCTAACAATGATCATTTACACATTCCACAACTCTTTAACAATCCACCCAGAAAAGCCCAATTAAAAACAGCACAAAACTATTTTTGTCAACAAAAATAAGGCAGCTTGAAAGGGAATAAGACATTTATTGCTTATCATTTTATAAAACCTTTTTTTTCTTAAAATGGGAGAGGAAGTTGCTTAGTAAAAACAGACATAATCTTAATCCTGAACCTTGACAGTGCACAGAGCTGGGAGATGGTACTCCTGAATAATGTTCCCTAATATAGTGCTTTAATGATAAAAGGTCTCCCTTCCACAGTATTATTTAAAACACATTAGACAAAAAAAGAAAAAGAAAAATAGCAAAATATTATATAAATCGTTTTTTATTCTCATTGTTTCCTTATATTCTCTCTTTTTAAAAGAACAAACATCTGTACATTTCAGTTAATTGCAACTACAAAGGATTTCTGAGCAGTTTCTTGGCATGATCCTCCTGTATGAAATATATTTGAAATAAAGAAACACATCTACTTTCTATTGATTTCAAGAATTTTTTATATGCTACTTCTGATCCTCTTTTAGGCAATGCTGTATGATTTAATAAGTCTCCTAAGAATAATAAATCAATCTATTCCTATTTATACATTTTACTAGCCTTGAAATCAAAGGGTTGGGTTTTTTTTACCTGCCATTGCCATAAGACAGTGCTGTGAAAGTTTTCACAAGCTTGTTGCTGATGATATCTGGACAAGTGGGGCCCATGGCATCTACAAATGGAAATAAAAAAAGTTAGTGTTCTAAAATCCTCCTAATCTCCAATCTAAATAAGAATCAGAATGACCAGAGGAGTCTGCATTCTACAAAGTCGAGACATTGTAAACAAAGCGAACACTGGACACAGAAAACATACAGAATACAAAATCCTAATATCAAATTTCATTTTAAAAACAACAAACTACCAAACATAGCTGAGATTACAGCACATTGGTATCATTGCAGAAGAGCAGAATGGAGTTCAGTAGGATCAAGAGGGGGAAGAGAACTCAATCCATTGCCCTCTTCACAATTAAAGGATGCACTACCTATACATTTTAAAGAAATCTAGAACAGGGGTCTCCAACCTTGGCAACTTTAAGCTTGGAAGACTTCCAACTCCCAGAATTCAAAGATGGCTGGGGAATTCTGGGAGTTGAAGTCTGCCAAGATTAAAAGTTACCAAGGTTGGAGATGTGTTTAATTGCCAAGGTTGCAGATATGTTTAATACACCTAGAAGATGTATTAAACTGCCTGAAAATTATACAAATCAAATTACATTAGTCTTTCTCCATTTGGAGTGCCTGAGGTGATCTGGCCTCCATTTCCAGCTAACTGAAATTTCTAGGAATCTGACGTCAGTACATATGGAAGGCAAAAATAACCACCTCAGCACTTCCCTTTTCTCGTTTAATTTAAGGATTAGGCACTCTAATTAGCCAAGGTGGTGCAGTAGTTAAGGTTTTGGACTAGGACTGGAAATCCTGGTTCAAATCCTTTTCAGCTAGGCAAGACTAATGGCTGATTTGGGGGCAATTCCTCTCTCTCTGTCCATTCTACCTCACAAATTTGTTGTAGAGAGAAACGGGAAGAGGAACACTGTACAACTGAGCTTCTGGAGGACACCCAGTATATAAGTCAAATAAATAATAAAAAAAATACTTGGTATCAGAGAGGGAAAAGATCCTTACGTTTCTTCTTAACAACCTTTTGTGAGATCAGCTTGACAAGACAGTCAAAAAACCAGAGGCAACGTGCTTTGTGATCGTAACTCTTCTTATCCGAAGGCATGGATTTAAGTTTGTCCAAGACAAAGGAACAATAGCTAAGCAAGACATAAAAGATTTATCTTACATTTTGAAAAGCAATTAGGAGGTAGCTAGCAAGAGCTGCAATTTCAGCTGCTGTTGATTTCACAAAATTCTGTGTGGATTGAAAGCAATCAAGTTCATATTAACAGAAACCATCTCCCTTTCAACAGAAAACAGCACAATAGCAGTAGTAGACTTATATACCGCTTCATAGGGCTTTCAGCCCTCTCTAAGCGGTTTACAGAGAGTCAGCATATTGCCCCCAACAATCTGGGTCCTCATTTTACCCACCTCGGAAGGATGGAAGGCTGAGTCAACCCTGAGCCGGTGAGATTTGAACCGCTGAACTGCTGATCTAGCAGTAGCCTGCAGTGCTGCATTTAACCACTGCGCCACCTTGGCACAATCTATATGTATTATCTGCTTCAGTGTAGATTTTGCTCAGATTTAAACAGGTGGATCCTAAACCTGTGTTTCTGGATTTAGAAGTATTGGAACAGTAAATGTATGTTCTTCCTTTTTGTTTTCTTCTCTTTGCAGCTAAGACATAACCTTCTTTTTCACATAATTCCTTTTTTTATACACTTTCAAGTGTACATCCCACCCACTTACCCACATAAAGGCATGTTCCCCACCCCCCAAAAAATTAAAAGGTGGGGAGCGATAGCTGAGAAGTGTTTGATTTGTTTTGTATACAGTAGGACCCATGTTCAGTCAGTGGCACCTACAGGTAGTCCTCGACTTATGACCATAATTAAGCCCAAAAATTATGTTGCTAAATGAGAAATTTGTTAAGTGAGTTTCGCCCCATTTTATTACTTTTCCTGTCACATTTGTTAACTGAATCACTGCAGTTGTTAAATTAATAACCTGGTTGCTAAGTGAAACTGGTTTCTCCCATTGACTTTGCTTGTCGGAAGATTGCAAAAGGTGATAGTGTGACCAATGTTCCCTCTAAGCTGCACGGCTGCGCACATGGAAAGTAAACACCGCGCAGCAATTTCCAACTGTCGCACAATGTCATTTGCCAGACACGGACTGCAGTCTGCAGAGTGGCCGCACAATCGCGATTGAAACCCCTGCCAGCTAAACAGGAGTGTTCAGGTGCAGCAGGGCAGCAAAGTGACTGGGTTGAGGACTTCAGGTGGCTCTAGCTTCCTGGAGCAACTATTTAGAGGGAACATTGCAGGGGTGGGTTTCAAAAATTGCTGGAACCTACTCTGTGGGTGTGACCTCCTTTGTGGGAGTGGCTTGCTGCCCATGTGACTGAATATGAAATTATGAATTAGTACAGTCCAAGTAGCTATTCAGAAACTCTGGCATTGAAGCATGCAAGTCTTAAAGCTGTCAAATTACAAGATCCTTGCCAGTGGTGGATTTCAAAATTTTTTGGAACTTCTTCTGTAGGTGTGGCCTGCTTTCCGGGTCCACTGGTGGAACCTCTTCTAACTGGTTTGGTAGATTTGATGAAGCGGTTCTACCGAATAGGTGCGAACTGGTAGGAACCCACCTCTGGAACATTGCCCACAGCTTCCTTCGCACAAGTTTAAGAGGGCTAAATTTGCCTTGTTAGGTGGGAGTGGGAGTGATTGGCCGAAACTCACTGAAAGACAGTTCCGTGTCTTTCTGACCCACGTGATTAATTCAGCCTCTGAGATAAACATATTGTGTGAAAGCAGCTGGCTTCCCTTCCTCTCCAGCATCCGTGCTTCTATTAACACATAAAAGCCCACAAGGGGTGGGGGTGGGGGCTGGTCGCGAACCAAGAACGAGCCAACCAAGCCGAGTGGGGGTTGCTCCGCAGAGAGCAACCCACGCTCAAGAGAAACGTCTGCAGTGAGCCTCCTGCCTTTGCTTTCTACCTCTCCGCAACGAGGTAGAAAGCGAAGGCAGGAGGCTCACTGCAGACATTTCTCTTGAGGCTACCCACCTGAGGCTCGCATTGGCAAATCCAGGGCGGCACGGCAGCGATCCTAAACTCCCACCTAGAGCACGCGCACCACAGAATCCAAATGCAGAAAGCAGGTTCTGTTTCCTTGTGCATCTCTCTCTTTCAAAGAAAACCTTCCTTGTTCTACCTCTCCTGCAATCTCAGCTATCTTTGAGTCTCCAGCCAGTCAAGTGACATCGCATGATATTTGATAACTCATTGGGATTTTCAAAGTCATTAAGAATATTTTTGCTTTTAAACTAATTAAACTTCCTATCTGTCAGTTTATCTGTGCAATTTTGTTGGATATTTTAGATCACTAGTTACTATCACTAGTTATATGTAGAATTGTCTCCAAGAGTTCAGTAGTAGTAGGTTACTGAAACCACCTGTGTAGTGAGGAACAAATTGCCACAATTTTTTAAACAATCAGCAAGCATTATTGAACAGACAGGCAATAAATCCTTGAGTTTACAAATTAACGATGGAAGAAAACTGTTAGATGTGAATGAGATGTGAATGACTTTATGCATGGGGATTTTAATCATTTTACTCATTTAAAATAGCAAATTGCATATAATACATTAAAATGAAGTATATCAAGTGAAATTCATTAAAATGAAGTATATCAAACATTTACTATTTTAATATTACCAGTATTAAGTGCCATTTATATATTCATTTCAAAGCTCTTTTTTATTTAATCCAAAATGAATCTGGAAAGATAACTGTAGTGAGTTTGCTTTTGAACAAATATTTCTAAATTTATTCATTTACAATTTTATTTGTTTTAAAATTTTATTAGTTTGATTTGATATAACACTAATCTCGTTGTTGTCTTGGGGGACATCTGTGAAAAAAATTCAGGTGCTCAGGCACGAAAATGTGCCGCTCAAACACTATACTTTTCCGCCCACACTGAAAAAAAATTAGAGGGAACATTGAATGTGACCCCAGGACACTGCAACCATCATAAAAGTGAGTCAGCTATCAAGCACCCGAATATAAATCATGTGACCATGGGGATGCTGCAAGGGTCCTAAGTGTGAAAAATGGCCATAAGTCACTTTTTTCAGTATTGTTTAACTTTGAACAATCACCAAATAAACTGTTGTAAGTTGAGGACTACCTGTACAGGAAAGGCTGGCTTGGAAGAGATCCATCTGAAATTGTGGATAATTCTTTCCATTCAGAGAGTGGATAATACTGAGCTAAGCGGACAAATGCTCTTACTGTGGATACGGGCAACCTCTTACTTTCCTAAAAACAACCCGCCTAGAAAGGATGGAGGTGCATATACTGAATTTCAGATGATATTTGATACCAGAAGAATAAAATCATTAAAACCTTAGAGAAATGTTTTCCTGTACATTTTCTTTTAAGTCGTGGCAGACACATTGTCAAAGTGGAAGACCTTAGAAACATTTCTTACATTAATTCCACAAAATAAAAGATAAATCGTATGTGCCATTTTGGGAGCCTTCATTAGGAGGTGCAAAGTACCTCAAGGCAAAAAGCAACAGAGGATCTGCTTTAGATTCTAATGGCTATTCACATGTGAAGTTTCACCTATCACTTGATATTTCAGTCTTTGGTTCCGTCTTTACAAAATGAACTGCTGGCAGATCCGGAAAATCTATCGCCAGAATTCGTTGGTAGCGGAACAGCGACAGCTCCCGAGGGACATAATTATATATTTCTCCACAAAAGAATCCAGAAATGCGATCATGCAAAACTTTTACAATAACAGGTTGCGAGTCGATGGGCAGGATCTGATTGTCTTCAAAGAAATACCATCCCAGATGTTAAAAGCAAGAAGAGACTATACTTTCTTAACTAAAGAGCTTATAAACCACCAGATACAATATAAATGGGAAGCCCCAGCCGGCATTACGGTCACATTTGAGAATCAAAGATTTCGTCTCAATTCTGTTTCGGAGGCTCGAGATTTCTACTATAAGACTTTGAAGGCGGGACTTCCTGATTCACTTGGAAAAGAGGAGAGACAAGCCGAAGGAGAAGGCAAGCAGCAGACCACATGGCTGCAAGATGGAGGGGGTAGCTCTCCCTCTCTCGGAGAAGCAGAAGAGCGGAGATCGAGGATTTAGACATTCCAAAATATTCGCCAAAGTTCTGGATTGAATGGGGGTTTGCGATCTCTCTCCGGTAGAAAAAGCGGAACTGGATATTGGTGGTGTGATATTGGGACTGAATTATGTGGATGCTGAATGTATACTTCACGGGACTTGTATGTCTGAACTTTAATTTAAACTGTCCAGGACTCTAAAGTGAAGAGAGTGGAGATGGTAACTTTACTGAACTTTAGTTGGGGAGGAGGGAGCCAGGTAACGCGGGATAGGTGGAGGGGGAGCGAAAGCCTGATCAGAGTATTTCGAGTTAAAAGGTAAACTGACCTCTGTGTGAATTATTGTTTGAAAATAAGGTTAAGAAAGATTATTTGGAGGGACTATGGGAAATAGTGGTAAACATCAGAGAAGCAAGGTATGAGGGTAAAATGCATGCGGAATGATTTACGTTGTTTAAATGCAAGGGACGAGGGTAAAATGCATGCGAAATGATTTACGTTGTTTAAATCCTATTAGAAGGGAAAGCTTGATGAGATTATTTTAAAATAGAAGGCAAACTGATTCTTGTGTAAAGTATATGTGGAATGATCCATGCTGCTTAATTCTTATTAGAAGGGAAAGTTTGGTGAGATTATTTTGAGCTAGATTGTATACCGATGTCTGCATAAATTTGTATAAATTTTTATTTGAATATAAGGTTAGCTTGATGAGAGTATTTTAAGATAGAATGCTTGTGTAGATTCTTGTGTAAAGTATTATTTGAATATGTGGAATGATTCACGCTGCTTAAATCTTACTAGAAGGGAAAGTTTGGTGAGATTATTTTGAGCTAGATTGTAAACTGATGTCTGCACAAATTTGTATAAATTTTTATTTGAAAATAAGGTTAAGGAAGATGAACTGGAGAGTCTACAGGAGGTTGGGGTAAATAACAAAGAAGCAAGAGACGAGAATAGAATACATATAGAATGATTTATACTGTCTAAACATAAATAAAGATGGGGGGCTGAGCTTAATACAAAGAGTTCTTTTTTTCTTTTCTTTTCTTTTCCTTTTTATAATTTGTAATTTCTTTTTATCTATTTTTTTTTTATATATATTACTTTTATTTTGAATTCATACGATCATAAGATACTTTAGAAGGGGTTTAACAGAGGGCAGTGCCAGGTGTGGGCCCTGGGAAGTCGGGGGGACTAGGGATGGGGATTTACGGGGGGTGGGTGGGTGGGTGCTCATATAGTTTCAATAAGAAGAAGAATGCACTTGTATACGGTTGTTCTTTCTTTTTTTCTTTTCTTTCTTTATATTTTTTTCCTTGGTTTATTTCATTTTTTATTTCTTTATTTTTTATCATATTATAGCTCAATAAGAGTTGAATAAAGGAACACACCAAGGGGAGAGGTAGAGGGAAAGAAGAGGGAGGAGTAAGGAAGGAGTAAGGGGAATGTAAGGAGGGCGTAAGGGGAATGCTAGGAGGAAGGGGAGAAAGGAAGGTTTGAGGGGAAAGGGAAGTAGGGAAGGGGAGTGTTAGAGGGAGGAAAGGAAAGTTGGAGGGGAAAGATGGGGTGTATGGAGGATGGAAGTGTCAGGTGGGGTTGTGAATGATGATGAGTTGTGTTTTCTTTTTTCTTTTCTTTTATTTCTTTTCTTATAGCAAATATCCAGTATATAAGTGACTGTAAAATGGAATGTGAAAAAAAATAAAAAAATAAGCCAATGACAAAATGAACTGCTAACTACAGTTGTGTTTTAAATCATGTAGACTATATTAATAATATTTTGCCTGAATTATATTTGGAGGGTCTTTACCTTTTCTCTTCAGTCATCTTGAGAATGTCAGCTGAGGTTATATTCATGAAAACTGCAGCTGGAGCTTGAAGTGCCTCATATTCAGCAGGTGAAATGACTGGAGATACGTTTAGGATGTTTTAGACACATATTTCTTAGTCATCAAGGCAACCTCAATATAAAGCAGAGGTTTTACACACTAGAGCCGTGATGGCATGCACACGCTGGCCAGCTGACTTCGGCTTTCTTTTGAGGCCATTTTTCGCCCTCCAGAGGCTTCCTTGAAAAACCAGCCTTACAGGCAAACTGGAAGTTCAGGAACAGACTTCCAGTTTCCTCGTAGGGCCTGTTTTAGACCTCCAGAGCCTTCAGGGAAGCCCCCTGAAGGCTCTGGAGAATGAAAAATGGCCCTACGGACAAACCAGAAGTCACTTCCGGTTTGTTCGTAGGGTTGTTTTTTGCCCTCCTGAAGGCTCCGGAGGGCTAAAACTGGCTCTACGAGCAAACCAGAAGTCTGTTCCTGAATTTCTACTTTGCCCATAGGACCGTTTTTTTGCACTCTGGAGGCTTCCGGGAAGCTCCTGAAGCCTTTAGAGGGCCTCTGGGGGGGGGGAGGCTGTTTTCGCCCTCCCCAGGGTCCTATAAAGCCTCTGGAGCCTGGGGAGGGCGAAAAAAGCATGCCAGAAATGGGGGGGGAGCACTGGGGTCACGCGCATAGCATTATGGGTGTAGCATGCCTGCACACGACCACCCTGCGCTCCCCTCGCTTTTGGCACACGAGCCAAAAAAGGTTCACCATCACTGCACTAGAGGATTGAGGCTGGATGCTCTTAAGGATAAAAGAACAAACAGCTGATTAAAAGGAGGGGGGAACCCTACTATTTGAATAGCCACAACTGATGACCATAACTTGAGTCCAGAGTTGTAAGTCATTGCAATTGTTAAGATCATGACCGCACTTAATTTTATGAGTTGTGGCAGATGTTTAAAAAACACCACTGTCAATTAAATACAGCTGTTAAGAAAATATATTTTATCCAAAGGGCATAAAACAGGAAGTAAATGCCAGAACCAGTGGGGGGAAAAAGGCAACCATGTGACTGTGGGACAGAGCAAATGGCTGTAAAGGTGAGCTGGTTGCTAAGCGCCCAAAATGCAATCATGTGACTGCAGAGTATATGTTTGCAGCCATTAGACCTTTGCAATTACATTGTATGTACCTTTTGGGGGTCCACCATAATTTCAAAAATCTGCTAGATGATGATCTGCTAAAGCTGCGTATTACCTGTGTTGAGATTGCCGTTCCCTTTGTTACATTAATCTGCATCAGAGCGCTTTCTGCTGGATTAATTAAAACATATTTTCCTCTATAGCACAGCAGAGCTTTGATCTCAGCTGTTTCACTCATCGGGGCTGCAGTAGAACGTACGTTTTTGAGCTGTTTTCAAACCGGTTGAATCCCACCACTGATTAGGGAAGATTGCTCAACTTGTTCTTAGTATCTCAGCAACATTTAAGATGATAACATACATTCAGTAGAGAAGGTTTTAGAATGAATGTATCAGTGATGTAGCAACTATAGGAGAATACTATCAGGTCAGATTTTTTGGAAAGACAAGAAAATATCACCTTTCTTGTCCAGCTCTGCTCTGTGACTATGATAAAATTCTCTCTCCCTTTCTTGTGTAGGATAAGATTTTCCAAAGGCATTTATGAGTAAGGTAACAATTCTTGGCAATTGTTTCCTTTCCCTAACTGCTGTTCCAATGGTTTTTAGATACTCTTTAGATACAACATAATCACAATAGAACTCATGGTCTTTCTCTTCCATGTGCTCTTCAACAATGAGGGGCATACTTTTTCTTTAATAGTCATGTTAAGGGCCATTCTCTCAAACTTCATTCTGCTCATAAAGGATACTATCTTCAAATTTATAGACGTCCTCTGGAGTTTTAGCATCTTCATGGCAGGGAGGAAGAACCAAGGAGACATCAGCTTTCTCATCTTCTGCTGCATCATGAACCAATGCTTTGAAAACAAATAAAATATTTTATTTATTTAACAGGATGCTTATTTGAAAAAAGTTAATCCACAATCATTAGAGTCTTTCTCAACTTTCTTTGTATGTGTTGGAAGATAGTTCCCATCATTTTTAGATTGCCTTACTGCACTGACATTCAGAAAACAGTTTAGAGAAAACTATTCCAATTAAAGAACTGAAACAAAGGTAAAGTAAAATAATATGAAATAACATGAATGTACAAGATGCTTACTAAACAACACCTAAGAATATTGGCAACATATTAGTTGGAAGAAAGGATGTAAATAAAAATTATAAATAAATAAAACTGTGCAAATGCTGTTCAGAAAGGGGAGAGGAAAGAATTTGGAGTTCTCCTAAAGAGTGAAAAAGAGAATGTCAGGTATAATTTTTCTGGAATGAAAATTCTGAAATGACAATAAGGAATACAATATCTGCATATTATCAATTTCTATGCTTTGTTAGCTAATCACCAATGTTGGTTGGAGGACTCTAAAATGAGAGCTATAATCTAACACATGGAGAAACATCCCAGTTTGGAAAAGCACAGAAGAAAGTTCAGTCACTTATAAACTGAAGATACAAAGGATTTTATTCTAAGTATTTATCTTTGAAAATATGTGGTAGTTGCAGGGGTGTTGTAGGATACCAGAATTTGAAGCATAATGAGGGAAAATCTAACCTGTAGTTTTAAAAGAACCAAAAAGAAATAGGAAATTGAAAGATGTTAAGATATTTTACATTGAATTACACTGGAATATATATATATATATATATATATATATATATATATATATATATATATATATATATATATATATATATATATATATATATTTATATTTTAAAAGTAAGCAACAATATTGACCCATTTAACAAAAAATTAAAACAATAGCAGCAAATATCTGAAATGGTCAAGCAATATAAAGAATCTTTTAAACATTTAGAAAGGAGTCACATTGGTTCAAATAATGGAAAAAATATTTGCGGGCTGCACAGATGGGAATCATATGAAGGTAAATGACAGTACAGAGACCCTTTCTACATTTCATAATTATTTTTAGATGGATGAGACTCATTAGCATGCAATGTTGTCACTTTAAGATTATGCTCAAAATAAATTACATAACCAGCATTACATTAAAAAGAGAGATCTTAGATTGGCTTACAGCTCCAATTCTTTATTTCATGGCTCTAATACCTACCAGCAACACCTTTTGTTTCTATGACATCTTCTGCAGCTTTAATCACTGCTTTATTTAATACCTCCTTTCTGACTTCATTCATTCTCCGAGAATTCAAGGCTTTTCTCTGCTTGTTGGTTCCAAAGGCTTCAATGCAGAGATCTACCTGTAAAATTATCAAGAGATTGCTATATAAGCCACAAAGTGCTACTCCTACTGGATTCTCTTGCAGGTGAAATTCAGTTTTCAGGTAAAAGAACACAAAGTACTAACTATGTTGAGCCCTTTTCTGCCCATAACAAGGCAGTCTAGAAGAACAATACTCCAAACCCACCTCCAAAGTTCATTTTGTGGGAAAGAAAACAGAACACATCAGTTGTCTTCTAAGTAATCGATTATCTTTTAAATTCAGTAAGTTTTTAAAAGCTCTTTTTAACCATCATTTTATAGATAACAGAAATTTAACAGAAATTATAGAATGTATTATTATTTAATTGCAGCCCAATATCCTAGAAAGGTTTCATTTTGGGGATAAGATCCTATTTTCCAGTGAATGAGAAAAATCTCATTTTTCCTTTTACCATTACCATTATCATTTTACTATTACAGTTATCATTTGCATTTTTATTATTAACAATTTGGTCACCAAAAAACACAGGAGAAAAATACAGTGTCAATAATTCAAAGTGCAACATGAAAATAATATACTGTATTTTTCGCACTACAAGATGCTCCGGACCATAGTTTTTGGGAAGGAAAACATGAAAAAAAAATCTGCCTCTGCCTCCCAGTAATTTGCCTCCTTGCAGCAAACAGCCTGGTCAGCTTCAGCACAAGCAGCTGATTTAGCACAAGCAGCTGATTGGTGGTTGGATTGGCCTCCTGGAATACTGCCGATCAGCTGTTCCAAGCTGCAGAAATCGCCGCCACCCATCGCTGCCCGCCACCTCCACGCACTCCATTTTTGGCCTCTGCACGTCCCGTTTTCAGCCTCCGTGTGCTGCCATTGCTGCCTGGAATGGGCCAAAAATGTGGGGCGTGGAGGTGATAGGCGGCAGGTAGTTCTCACTTAACAATGCTAATTGGTATCAGAAGTGCCACTGTTAAGAGACAAGGTTGTAATTGAAAAATCATGTGACTGTACTGCTTAGCAACTATAGTTCCTATTAAGTGACACCTTCATGTGACCATCACTTTTGAATTCCTGATGGCTTCCCATTGACTTTGCTTGTGGGAATCTGGCAGGAAAGGTCATAAATCCTGATCACATGAGAATGCTGTGCCAGCTACAGGTATGATGACCAGTTGTAATTACCACTACCGTCATAAGTTTGAACAGTCAATGAACAAGTGGCAGTTAAATAAGCAGCACCTGTATAGAAAGGCTATGCTCCAAGATTGAGCAATGGTGTCCCATTAACTAGATTTCTTATTTAAGGGAATGAATCAAATGGAATGACCTCAGCATTGATTTGAACATTCAAACTATAAGTGACTAATGAGGGGAGATGAAATATCAATAGAATTTAAAGACTGTGTTCAAGTTTCCATTTTTGAATTAGGCTGGACTGAAACCGTTATCACTGAAACACTGAAATTAAGAATGGCAAGTGGGCCAAAATTCTAGCAAAGAGAAACTACAAGGAGAAATAGTCCAGAATAAGGTCATTTTTTTAAAAAAATAGGGCTGAAAATTTACCCGAATGCTATTATCATTTAAATAGAAAATAAATAAATCAAAAGGCATTTAAATACAGCAAATATATCAAAATAAATTTTCCAATCGTAGTATCCTAGTTGCTTGACATACCTTTTCTCTATAGGATTTAGCCAAATATTCTGACAGGTCATTATCTGCTACATCATCTGTTAAGAACAACATCAGAAGAAATAAAGTAAAAGTCAGACTCAACAAGACTCCTGGTCAATCCATTCATCCATCATGCCAATCAAACAGTATTAAAGCATTCTTGGAAAGATGATGTATTAGCTATCTATTATCAATACGTTCTTTTAAATTCTTCTGGTCAAGGATTATTTATCTATGCTTGGTAGAATGAGCTGAGTTAGTGCATGGCAGATAAATCTGATAACATCTTTTCAGTCACAAATGTTATTAGAAGCACGACCTTTCCTTCATCAAGCAAGATAATTCTCAAATCCTGACTAGGAGATAGGAACAAATTCAGAAATAAAAAAAATCCATGCAGGACATCCTTCCAGGAAGTTACTATTTCCGAATGCAATTTGGGGATTAAAGTTTTAAAATGTTAAATATTCCTTTCAATAGAAAACTAGCATACTAGGAAAACTTGAACTGAAGTTTTCCTACTCTGTGGGTTGCTTTCTATAGATTGGAAGTATTTGGTACAGTAGACCACTTAATTCCATTTGTATTCTGAAAATCTACAACAGGTTTAGCACTGATGTGCTAATATTCTTGTTAAACGTTCAGGATAGTAAGCACTATGTCAGGGGTGTCAAACTCAAGGCCTGCGGGCTGGGGCCAGCCCGTGATGTGGTTGAATCCAGCCTGCGGGACTGTCCTGGAAAATGTAAGGGGCCAGCATGGCTTCGGTCCAGTCTACTCAATGCAAAGAGGAAACATTGGGCTAGCATGGCTTCGGCCAGGTCTACCCAATACAAAGAGGAAACATGCCAGCAGTTTGGGGAGTGGCATCAAGCTCGCCACGCCCTCCCAGTCGGCCACACCCACCCACCAATCCTGACCGAGGACAACCACAGCCCTGATGTGGTCCTCAATGAAATTGAGTTTGACACCCCTGCTCTATGTGAATCAATACAGGAAAATGTCTCCCAGGTCCTGCATAGGAAAAAAACAATATGAAACAGTAAATGACTTTTATTGCTTGTTTGATGGCTGTGTATAAAAAAGGGACACCATCTAGAAGTGCACTGGCTTGTGAACTGTCTTAAGTTATTTATACAAAAATTAAAGGGGGAGAAATAAGTAAATAAATTTTCTGACTCCAGGTAAGCTTGCCAACAATTAAAATTAGAAAAAAGAAACCGTGCTTTACCTACCTGAAATTAATGGCTGCAAGTTGAACAATTCTGCATTGTAGACCTCCATTTTCCCAGAAGGTTCATCTAAAACACCGACAAAATATCTAATGGAAGAGATGGTGTTGAGTAGTTTTTCTTTCATTTTAGAAGCATTTAGAATGGCTAGTTTGGCTTCAGAAGTGTCAGAAATAGCATTTTCCAATAGAATTGTTTATTTAAAAAACCCATTACAACTCTCTTTATATCTTGGTATAATAGAGGATTGCCCATGTAGATGTGGGGAGAAGACAAAGACGTAGAAAGGACAAAGAAAGAAAATTACAAATTAGGCTCGGTTTGCAAAATATTGGATGTAGCACATCAGATTTTGCCACTTTAGCAATAAGAAGTAAATTCATTTGCATTTACTTGTGTCCCTTCTCTTCCCTTCCATGTTACTTTTAAAAACATGTAAAATAGTACTTTAAAATTATTATGAAGTCTCTAAGATTACTTGAAGGCTGAACTGGATAGCAATTTAGCTCTCCTTTCCCCCAGTTTACTAAATCAACTCCATTAGAACCAAATATTATTCAACTCTTCCTAGATTTGTCATTTGCACTACAAATTCAAGAGTGTGGGGAGGGGGAGATGCCTTTGAGTCGTCCCTGGCAACTGCCAAGACAAGTCCATTCAAATTTCTTGGCAAGATTTTGGAAGTACTTTTCTTCAGTGCTTCCTTTGTAGGGCTGAGAGAGAGTCTCAGGACCTAAGGTGAGATTAGAGTTCAAGATCTCCCCGTTTCTAGCCAGATGCCTTAACCACTAAGGAACATCAAAATGATTCTTTATGTGACTTATACTTATTCTTTCCCCTCCTTTTACGTCCCCAACTTTCAGATTGTGCCATCCATAGTACAAACTACTACAGGTAGTCCTCAACTTATGACCACAATTAAGCCCAAAATTTATGTTGCTAAACGAAACATTTGTTAAGGGAGCTTTGCCTCATTTTACGACCGTTAATTTCATAGTTGTTTAGTGAACCACTGCTTAGTTGTTGTTTAGTGAACAGTTGTTAAATTAGCAACATGAAGTGAGGGGGGCAAGGATAGTTGATGCGCAAAATATACATTGCAACGCTTATTGCAAAGCCTCTCAACTATCAAACGACAACCCGGCCTTCACGTGGTGCCCCCCGTTCCCACCAATCGGGCTCTGTCGACCCTTGGGACTGGCGTCCCCTTGGGTATATCCAGCCGAAACAGCTTCCATGGATCGCCGTATCCATTCCTTTTTAGGGCTAAACAATATCGGTTGCCTCAATGTGCAAACATTGCTACAAACAGGGAAGCAGGCCGTTCTCGCTAAAAGTATTTAAAATCATATAATAGCGACTGGCTGCACCACCTGACAACCCTAGCCCAGGACCGAAAACAGTGGCGTCAAATTTCCATGGAAGTCGTCTATACCCACGATGGGTGAAGAGGCGTCAAGTACAAGTACAAGTACAACATGAAGTGAATATGGTTTCCCCATTGATTTTGCTTGCCAAAGGAGACCACACGACCCCAAGACACTGCAACCGTCATAAATATGAATCAGTTGCCAAGCATCTGAATTTTGATCAGGTGACCATGGAAATGCTGCAATGGTCATAAGTGTGAAAACAGCCATAAGCCACTTTTTTCCGTTGTAACTTTGAATAGTCACTAAATAAACGGTTGTAAGTTGAGGACTACCTGTATTTTAAACTGTTAACTTGACTGAATTGATTCAAACAGCCTATACTGTACGTCTTACAAATAAAATTACAAAACCTAAAAAAAAGGAAGTAGACAAATACCATAAAAGAAAACAAAAGTACCATATTTTTTGGACTATAAGACACACCGGAGTATAAGATGCACCAAGATTTTGAAGAGGTAATTAAAAAAAAAAGTTTTTGCCCCTCCAGCCCCCAGGAGCACTCTGCAGGCCTCCAAAACCCTCTGCCTGCCCCGTTTCCTGTGAAAAAGGAGTATGCAGAGAATTTGGGAGGCCTGCAAAGTGTTCCTGGAAGCTGGGGAGGGCAAAAACGCGACCTGTGGGGGGGTTTGGGAGCCACAAAATGGGCCCATTTTTCACAAAAATGGGATCTGCATAGGGTTTGGGAGGCCTGTAGAGTGCTCCTTGGGGCTGGGGAGGGCAAAAACGAGCAAAAAAAGGGCGTGCAGAGAGTTTGGAAGGCCTGCAGAGTGCTCCTGGGTACTTGGAAGAGCAAAAACAGCCCAATTTCTGTGAAAAATGGGCATGCTTTCACTCGTTTTTGTCCTCCCTGTAGAGGAGCACTCTACAGGCCTCCCAAACCCTCTGCACACCCTATTTTCTGCCCAAGATGGACCCATTTTAGCAAAAAAAGGGCCCATTTTTCACTCATTTTTGTCCTCCCCAGCCCCCAGGGGAATTTTGCAGGCCTCCCAAACCCTCTGTGCTTCCAGTTTTGTGAAAAACGGAATCCATGGGGCGGAATTTTGGGAGGCCATAAAATGCTCTATTCAGTGTCTAAGACGCACCTAGATTTTCACCCTCTTTTGTGGGGAGGGGAAAAAGGTGTACCTTATACTCCAAAAAATATGGTATTTGTTCTATTCTGAACAAATACAAGCCTCACTGTAATATATTTTCAGACGTACATTGAAATGGGACATTTCAAGTCCCATCAATCTTCAAAACAGACTTATTTATCACTTTGAATCACTAATATCATATTATAACACTGGGAAGAAATCAAATTGTTACTCTGAAGCTATTAATGTACATATTTATATATAAATAAAATAAATTAATATTTGAAACATTCGTGTGTTTTAGAGATACAGACACATTAATTATACCTGCAAAGATTATTGCATTTTAGGGCTCCTGCACCAAAGTTATTTCCTACGTAAGACAGCCGGTCTGTTTCTGCATTCTGAATGGAAACAAAAAAAGCAATAAGCTATGGATGCTGGTTTTCTAGGTGAAGACATTTTCCAAAAGGTTTTCCCACTTTATCCTAAGACATCCCAGATATAAATTTATTGCAACAATATATAAATGAATGACAAGTAAGCAGTTCTATAGTCTCCTCTAATATTTCCCTCTTTTCCCAGTTAAATGTTTACTAAGCCCAGCTATATAAGTTGGTTTTACTGATTATACTCATTAAAAACTGCCCATTTTTTAAAATAACAATTATATCCTGAAAGCAGTGCAACCTATACATAAGCTCAAGCAGATAAACAAGGAATTAATTACTTTTATTAATTACTTTTGACCCCAGGTCTAGGCAATTACAAATCTCTAAGCTTTTTATTTTGCTGTCATTTTTTGGTATTGTATATTATATACTAAAATTTTATATATCAACTGACTTTTGACACTGTATGTTTTAGGCAGACATTATTACATTTTAATTCTGTAAATTGAAAACAAATGCAATTTCCGCAAAAAGCTACCAGAGGTTTTCAATTCAAAAGTGAGAATTTGATAACAGCAATTATAACTTCATTACTGCACGATGGTAAATTGAGGCTAATGGTTTGTTTCTTCCATTACTTATTTAATATGCATGTACATACTAAGAACAATTTTCAGACTTAATACTCACATATGCAACTAACCCTTGTATGGCCAATAAATTATACCAAAACTACTAAGCAGTGAAAATACATGGACATGAACAGTTCTTATTTAATATATCTCAAACATGTATGCACTTTTAATGGTTCTAGTTGTACAATTTCTTAAATTTTTGTGCTGAAGCAGCTAAAATTCTCAGACCCTAGACTTGGCTTTATACTGTAGTAGAATGACAAAAAGCAATTTGAAAAGATCTTCCATTCCTGGGATTTATAAAAGATAAACCTTCATTTGTGTGACATTAATTCCCCACAAAGCAGACACCTTAAATGGAAATTGGAATTATGGAAATTGGAAATATGAACTTCAAGAGACAGGAATCATTCCACTGCCTGATGATGAAGCTTTAAGTTTCATAACTTAACTCTATTCAGCATGCATGCCATAAATGTAAACAGATCAACATATTTAAATGAACACAAAAACATGGAAGAAGTTTGTATTTACCACAATTGTATAATTCTTCTTTCTGGGATTACTGATGTCTTTGTTTCTGTACAAAGTGAAATTCATATTTTCAGGATTCTTCAGTTTCCCATTTGTAAATTGAACTGAAATTGAACAGCAAGAAAATGAAAAACTCGAGGACTACCTGTACATCCATTGCCCTTGATCAAGAGCCCACCCCGCCTCCCGTTCCTCCTTACTGCCTCTGAACACTCAGTTCGAGGAATCTGAAACTTTTTTCCTAGCCTTTCGTATCATCCCCATCACGCTGCCCACGCTGCCTCTCCTGCAGGACGCCCGGCAGTGTAAACGCAAAGTATAATAAAGCTGAACAGAACAAGAGCCCTGAAGAACAACAACAACAACAATGCGACAGATGCCTCTTCTCCACGGGGAGTCTCACCTAGCGGAGCTCTCTGCCCTTCCTGGGGATCTCCCCGGTAGATCCACTCAACCTCCCCAGCCATGGAAGAAACACGCCGCTACTGCTACCGCAGCCACCAGATCCCCGGAAGAGGCGGGATCAGCTCCAAGGCCTAGCCACACCTCCTTTTCTGGCCACACCTCCTTTCCTGGGCACTCGCTCCTTTCAATTAAGTCTTGCTCGCCACCTACAGACGAGGAAGAGGATATGAGTAGCCGGGGAGAAGTGTTCCAGTTGCTCCTGGAAAGCAGAAAAACAAAGTTAAGGTTGAATTCAAAGTTAAGGTTGAATTTGATTGCTAGTAATTTCAGCAGGACGTCCCTGGAATTTTCTTGGCCACCAGATGACTTGTCCCATTGCCTCCTTCTACCACATTTCTTTCTCTAATTAGAATCTCTTCCTTTGTAGAAACGCGGCTTGATTTTTTTTCCCATACACAATCCAAGGAAGAGTTCTAGGAAACTGCTGCGAGTTCAATTTCCACTCTTTTTAGTTTTGTGGAGTAAGCTTTGTAACAGTCATTCTTTCTTCGGCTATTTCCTTAACTCAAAGAACATATTTTATTTCCTGGGACTGTTCGATTCCCCACCCCCCGTGACCAATGTTTTGGATTCAAGGGACTGCTTAAAACTGTATGGGCAGTGTTCAGTGTTTGAGAAGTCAGTTACCTACCTGAAAAAGTTTTAATCCTCACTTAAGGTCTCATTTTACACAACCCAAGAGTCCTCGTTTTTATCCCTGGCTTTTAATAAGCTGAAGAACAAATTATGCAACATAAATAATGTAATAGGTGTGATTTCCCCTAAGTGTAGAAAAACACTTCGAACATTTTTTTATGCCAAAAAAATCCCAGTGAACTTCAACTGGAGAGATATGAAAAGTAATTTTTAGCAGACTGATCGGAAGAGAAAACCATTTAATTTTCAGGAGAGGTTTATTATCCGATGCATGCTTATCTATAGGATTAAGATTCATATATACAGGCAACAATGTTCTTTAATACCTTTGCTTTAATGCCTAATGCATTGGGTTTTATAAAATGCATTATGCGAAAGCACTTGGGGGAATTATTCTTCCTACATTTTCTCCTTCCAGTATATTCCCAATTTAGGAAAACACACGGAATAGTGCAGGTCTCTGGAATTTCTGGTTTAGTGCTAAGTCACTTATAGACTTTTCATCTGCAACTACCAAGAATCTTTTGTATGCAGCAATCTCGGCTTCTGCAATGGCCAAGGACCGAGCGCACGCCGAACGTCTCTCTCCGATTGTTGAAACTCCAGAGTCTACGGCGGGTTTTGCAAGCCGCGAGTGGGCGATCACTTGAGTGACGTCACTTCCGTCTGGAGTACCGCCACAGTTTAGGCAAAGGCGGAGACTGGCAGCGAATAAGTCCGCCCCCTAAGGAACGGAAGGAAGGACAAACGGACGCCACCGGAGTAGAGAACAACGGGTGCCCCTCCCTCCCGGAGATACGGAGTTCGGGACGGGAGGGGACGATCGTCGCCTTATTTTTTCCCAGCGCAGGTGAGGCCGTGAACACGATAGTTAAAGGGACGACCAAATATTGGGCGCGCGCTGAACTGCGATTGGGCAATGACATGCGAGTCTATGTAGGGCGCGCGCGAGGAAGGGGCGTGGCGGACGGCAGCGGGCGCGCTGCGCTGCGATTGGCTGCGAGGGGCGCATTAGGGGCAGTGGAAGGCGAGACGATGCGTGTGGCGGTTGGAGGGGGGCGGGGTGGGTGGGGGGGTGGTCTTCGTTGAGCTCTCGAGAGCGCGCGCTTCTTCGCCTTGGGCTTGAGCGGAGGAGCCGGTCGTGATCCGCGCGCGGAGGCATTCCGGCCGGGTGATTGGTGGAGGCGAAGAGGGGGGTGGGGAATCGGCCGCCTGATTCTTCCCAGTGCGGCCCGGTCTCCCTACTTGTCGTGGGGGGGGGGCTTCAAGGGTGAGGTACGCATGCTCCTTGGTGGTCCGAGGGGGCGGCGTGAATCTCCTAGACGTTGACGAGGCTGTCAACGAAAAGAGAGCTCGAGGTTGCTGCTGCTGCCACCGCCACGCCCCCTTTCCCCCTTCCTGGGTTCCCGGCGAGGGCGGGGCATGGACTGGTGAGTGGCCTGAGGAGGGGCATCGCCGGGCTTGGAGCGCGGGCGGGAGGGGGCGTGTTCGCTTGCCGTCCACAGACCTTATGATGGGCCTGTTGCTTTGGGGGAGCCAGAGAGGGGCCTCCCCTGTTGATTCTGGTGCTCTGAAAGGGGTCACTCAGCTCTTGCCCCACTTGAAGAAACGGGTTTCCAAAGGGCTTTGCTCGGCCGGTTGGAAACTTCTATTCTTTGGGGTGTGTGGGTGAATTTTGGTCTTGACTCCTCCCTTTCAAATTCCTATTTTGGTTGCTAAGTTTAACTTGGTTTGGACCTTTTCTCTTTTCTGTGGTAGGAAAAAGTCCAGATACTTGAAAGATGAACTTGAGTATCTTTTTAAAAAAATCTTGTAACTCTAAAGCAGTTCTAAGAACCTATCCAACAGTAGAGATTAATTTCCTTGGTATCCTGGATTGAAAGGTGAATATATTTGACAGGATATTTTTTTAAATTGGGACTTTCAGAATAAATATATAGGTTAACATTTTTAGTTATTTTAAATGTTGCGGGTTAGATTCACTATGGTCATATTTTCTGAGGAAGTTCTGTTGTCTCCCCCCCCCCCCAGCTTCCTTGTCTTCAAATCTGCTCTGAATGACCCCTTAGTCCTCCAAGAGAAGTTTAGAAGACTTGTTGGGAGCTGAGAAGGGGGGGGGAGTGATGTATGCCGGTGAACAGGTTTCTTACATGTTATCTCTTACTAAGGTAGGAATATAAACAGAATGTATGGCATTCGTTAGATGGTGTTAATTAAATGTTTGTTTTGAGATTTGATTTGGTTCTATGTAAAAATACCAACAGGTCAGTCTAGTTCAGAATAATTATCAGTTACAGTTTTGGATATTCAAATTAATTTTCTTGTTTAGATAACTTCTCACTCAGATCTCATATTTGTGAAAGATAGAAAATGAGGGGTGTAAATGATGCTACTGTTCCCATGGCCACAGTTTTTGTCTAACAAAATTCTAAAACATAGTTTAGAAGTTTCGATATCTGCCACTTTTTAGTTGGTAACCTGCATGGCGCTAAGCAGTTTGTTGTAATATCCCTAAGTACCAGAGATAACTGAAAGGAATGTTAAATCTGTTAGTTAATACTTGTGTTTTTAAAAAAAATGTACTGACCAACTGCTATTAAGGTTGGTCATACAAAAAAGCACTCTGCATTATTCTTAAGTGGTTCATTTCTCTCTCTGCTACATTCATATTATAATTAGATAGAAATAACATTAGGGATGCAGTCACTCAGTGGCTAAGACACTGAGCTTCTCGATCAGAAAGGTTGACAGTTCAGTGGTTCAAATCCCTAGTGCCACATAACGGAGTGAGCTCCTGTTACTTGTCCAACAGAACTTCTGCCAACCTAGCAGTTTGAAAGCATGTGAAAATGCAGGTAGAAAAATAGGAACCATCTTTGGTGGGAAGGTAACAGTATTCCGTACACCTTTGGTGTTTAGTCATGCTGGCCGCATGACCACGGAGATATCTTTGGACAGCACTGGCTCTTCAGCTTTGTAATGGAGATGAACACCGCCCCTTAAAGTTGGGAACGACTAGCACATATGTGCGAGGGGAACCTTTACCTTTACCTTTTGTAACCTAGAAAGTAAAGTGACAGGGAAATAAACAGCCTTCTGTTAGATTAGCCTATTGGTCTGTATAATTATATTAGACCAATGTTATCTATACAAATGGACAACATCTGTTCGGAGTTTCAGATAGAAATCATCTTCCTATCTTCATGTGCTTGTGATTATACCTGGGATCTTTCTACATACTGCAGTGTTCTACCATAACATTTCTGTTCTTTCTTAATTATGTATCTTTTTTATTTAAAGAGTTAGAAATCCACAAAACACCCATGCTTTTATAGTAGCTGAAGATGTAATTTTATCTTTGAATTTTGAATTCTATTCCCTCAGAATAATAATGTATAATAAAAAACAAGTTTATATTAATTTTGAAAAATAAGCTTCAGTAGGATTTCTATATGCTAATAAATTGGTTTTTTTGTGGGATAAAAGTATGTTTTGGGAGGTTGCTTTTACTATATTTAGGCAAATGCAATTAAATAGTTTCCACTGTTAGTACATACTTGTTAGTACTGAGATCAAAATAGAGTAATAATTATACATAGCACATGATTAGAACCACTTGTCCATGAAGATATAGTTTTGTAAACCTTTGAAACTGTTGAATTGTTAATGAAATAAATTAAAACATACACTTGGAAGGGAAGTTAGAGGTGACTAAATAGGACCATGAAACCATAATTACTTACTCCTTATGCTGTTTTGTGTTAGAGCTGTAACGTCAATCTCAGATTGAAAACAATATTAGCCTATTCAAGAAAATGTGGACACCAGTCATATAACCATCCTAAATTATTATATCTCAAATAAACATTAAGACTGCATATAAGAAAAAGGACTGGTCCTATAATTGTGGCAGGTTGCTTATTAAATATTTATAGCATTTAGATAACATATTAGATAAATATGCAGTAGAAGCCAAAGGTGAGAAAATGTAACCATCTTCTTAGTCCTGAATATTGAATCTTTTTGCACAACCTCCCCCCAAAATAAAGCATTACAACAGCACAAGAACTTATGGTTGTACCAACTTTGCATTTATTGCCATCAGTGCCAATAGCACATGGGAAATAAGGACTGACATACTGTAGCAGAATATTTTGAAGTGGCTCTTGAAGATACCTGGCTGGTTATTGTTGGAAACAGGATTTTCATGTGTGAAAGAGTTCTATAATTAATTAAATATGGATTTAGCATGTTTATGATGCAAATCTATTTTATTTAAAATGTCATCAATGATATAATCTATTTAAAACAAATGCCTTTTTAAGAAACCCATCCTGATATGTGCAAGTCTACACATATAAGAGCAGGTTTCTTACGTAGGCTACCTTTATGCATCTTCTTAATTTGCCATAGACCAAACTACTGGTAAAAAAAATCATCTTCTCTTCTCTTTTCGTCTTCCAAGTAATAATTCTATTTTTTCCCCAAATGTGGTACAGAACCTTATAGCAAGCTACTTAGAATGGGACTCCTCTAAAACTTTTTGATCTATCTGTTCCATCCCTTTATATTTAACATTTTTTTGTGAATATAGCCTACAATAGGCAAGAAACATATTGCCATATGACCAAAATTCCCCATTCAAGATAACAATTAAACAAATGGTTCTCCATTATATTTGTCAAATTCCAGAAATGATGGAGCTTCTTGTATTAGCCAGCTCCAACATAGCTTATTAAGTATTTCATGCAGCTCCAGCTGCCCTGCAAAGTAGAAGAATTAACCCTGTGATCTTCAGTGTCTTGGAAAGTTGGAGTGGAGTCATTCCAATCTCTTGGTATTCACTTCTTTAAAAGTATGGAGCAGAAAATTATGCAATAAGTTTTAAGTAGCATTTGATTTGTGAGTCAATCAAATATTATAAATAAAAATCCCTTATATAAAATAAGAGATTAAAAATTGCTTTTCTGGTCTTTGTTAATGAGCTTTTGAGATGTAGACTAACTAATTTTATTTATTGAATTTTTGAAAGTAATGAACAAATTATTTGTTATCTGTCTTAGCTGTTTAACTGTATTCACAGAATATGTTTAATCACTTGGATTTCTAGTGCTTATTACACCAGGAGACATCTATGTCCAATTTTATACAGGGGTATATAGTCCAATAACACAGAAAAGGAGGGAGAATAGGAAAAAAATGAAAAAAGCTCAAACTAAGTGAGCAGTGGGAATAATCCTCTGCAAATAATCAGTTCAAAGCTGCTAAGACGGATAAAAGAGGGAGAAGCCAAAATGAATATAGCAATGGAAATTACACACAACTTCTGTACAGATTATAAGATACTTGCTGAGCCAGGAAGAACATTGAAATGAATAGGATATATCCAGTTCTTTAATATATTAAAGAGAATATGCCTTTTTTTTAAAAAAAAGCCGCCACCACCACCAGATTTCTGTTCCTGGTTTCAACCATCCAACACACAATAGTTTGCGGCAAAAGCCTTATGGACTTACTCTGTTTTTGTACCTTGACATAAAATGACTTTAGAGAAGAACAATATTATTTTAAGAACTTGACTTTAATGCTCATTAAATCAAGAGATATGTCTCTTTATCATCACAAACACTAAATGAGATGCTGATTATGTATACCAGAACTTGATTGTGAAGTATAAATAACTACATACAACTGCCTTAAAAGAGGCCAGAACTTTAGTCTAGTTTGCTGAATATAGTATTTGAAAAAGCAGGGATTCTCAAAAACTTCAAGCTAAATTTGTTTTAGTTTGATTGATGGCTTTAAATGGACATGTTTGAGGCTAAATCAGAGCTTTATTAAAAAAAACCTCTGTGCTGCATAATTAATTTTTTTCCCCATATTTTCTATTTAGGGCATTTTTATAGAAAATCTCAGAAAACATGTATAGACTCTTCTTATCATAGTTTACTTGACCCTAGTTCCAAAATGTGACTATTGCATTTAGATTCAAACAGAAGACACTGGATCGAGTTCTAGTTCTGCCATTTTTCTTGCTGTAGGACATTTCTAAGATAACAAATTATATGCCATATTTCTAGATAAGCGAGTTCTATGAGCACTGTCGGATCACTGGCTGGGAAAAATGGCAGAATAGCACTAAATTATTGTTTCTCTTTTTCCATAAAAGAATCTCATATTTGTCTTGGAAATTATTTTTTTTATTAATAATAAGCAATGGGAGTCTAGCCCAAGGAGTAGATTGTATTTTCATTAGCCAGGGTTTTGATGGACTTATTCTACATGGGATATTTTTTTCAAGAATAGGCAAGTTTTCCTATTTAAAATAGGAAATAGGCTAATTTGCCTGAAAGAAGTTACAGCTTGCATTAAAAGATGTTCTGATAACTTTGTTTAGGTAAAGATGTTTTCTAGTAAACCTAACTTTAAAAACGGCTCTATTCATTTTTGTCTCAAATACAAAAGTATCTGAATTACTGTGTTTCCCTGTTTCCTTATTTTGATGTCCAAAATAAGCACAAGGATTTATTTGGGGGCCCTTCCATATTTTTTTACCTGTATTATCAAAATACTTTCATAACTGACAGTGCAAAATGTTAAATAAATAAGAAGATATTGTGTTATAGGATAACAATATCATCCATAATTTATATTTCCAAAAATGGTTCTAGATTTTGTAGAGAACTTGAGATCTTAAAATCAAAAACTATTGATGGCTGTAATATAGAGCTTTCTTGGAGTCCATCTACTAAAAAACAATTTATGTTAGGAGATGATAGACAACATTTGGGGATGCTGTTAGTCCTGATGAATAAACTTGCCCGCTTGTCTTCTGTTAAGTGAGTGCCTTTTATTCAGCACACTGTTATAGCAAGTAGTTTGTGAGAGTAATTCTAAAGATATTCCAAATCTAAAACATTTTGGAAACTACTATAATCCCTTTTGTTTGTAAAACTTCATTTCTTTAGTTGGGGGGATAAAATGCCAAGATGTTTATATTCTTACCTTTTTAAAGCATGTTTTATTTTCTTTTGTAGGATCATGGATTTTCCAGGGCACTTCGAGCAAATCTTCCAGCAATTGAACTATCAACGGCTCCATGGTCAACTTTGTGATTGTGTCATTGTGGTTGGAAATAGGCACTTCAAAGCACATCGTTCTGTTTTGGCAGCATGCAGCACACACTTCCGAGCTCTCTTTACTGTAGCAGAAGGCGATCAGACTATGAATATGATCCAGTTAGACAGTGAAGTAGTGACAGCTGAAGCTTTTGCTGCTCTCATTGATATGATGTATACCTCTACACTCATGCTTGGAGAGAGCAATGTTATGGATGTGTTGTTAGCAGCTTCTCACCTCCATTTGAACTCTGTGGTAAAAGCATGCAAACACTATCTCACTACAAGGACATTACCCATGTCTCCACCAAGTGATAGAGTTCAAGAGCAGAATGCACGCATGCAGCGGTCTTTCATGCTTCAGCAGCTTGGGTTAAGTATAGTGAGCTCTGCATTAAATTCTACCCAAAGCACAGAAGAGCAGACAAATTCTATGAGCTCATCAGTCAGAAGTAACATTGAACAACGAAGTGCTTTTCCAATACGGCGTCTCCACAAACGTAAACAGTCTTCTGAAGAAAGGGCTAGACAACGCATTAGGCCCTCCATGGATGATTCTATCATGTCAGATGTTACTCCTGAAAGCGCACAGACTGTGGCTCATTCACGAGATGAATTTTTTTCCCCAGACTCCTTGAAAATTGTGGACAATTCTAAGACTAATGGTGTGAATGATAACCAGGAAGATAATACCGTTATGTTCGATCAGTCTTTTGGTGCCCAGGAAGATGCTCAAGTGCCCAGCCAATCTGACAACAGTGGGGGAACTATTTCTCAAATGTCTATGGCATCACAGGCAACTCAAGTGGAAACTAGTTTTGATCAAGACGCCACTTCCCAAAAAAACAATTTTCAGTGTGAGAATCCTGAGGTTGGACTAAGTGAAAAAGAACACATGAGAGTAGTGGTGAAATCTGAACCTTTGAGTTCTCCAGAACCCCAGGATGAAGTGAGTGATGTCACTTCTCAAGCAGAGGGAAGTGAATCAGTTGAAGTGGAAGGTGGAGGTGTAAATGCTGAAAAAATAGAACTGAGCCCTGAAAGCAGCGATCGTAGTTTTTCTGACCCACAGTCTAGTACCGATAGAGTGGGGGACATTCATATTATGGAGGTAGGAAATAACATAGAACACAAGTCCACTTTTAGTATTTCAAACTTTCTGAATAAGAGCCGAGCCAGTAGTTTTGGTGCCAGCCAGAATCATGAGGACAACATTCCAAATACAACTAGTGACTGTAGAATGGATGGTGATGCCTCTTATTTAATCAGCCCAGAATCTGGTCCTGCTAATAGTCATTCTTCAGCTTCTGTTTCTCATGTGGAGAATCCTTTTAATGATAGCACAGACTCACATTTTGTCAGGCCTATGCAGGATGTCATGGGCCTTCCTTGTGTACAAACTTCTGGCTACCGCACAGCAGAGCAATTTGGGATGGACTTTCCAAGATCTGGCCTCGGATTGCATTCTTTGTCAAGGGCAGTAATGAGTTCAAGGGGTGGTGCCAACAACTTTCCTGGGTATCGTCGCATAGCTCCCAAAATGCCTGTTGTGACTTCTGTTCGGAGCTCTCAAATGTCAGACAATGCTCCAAATTCTCAGTTGCTAATGAACGGGGCTACTTCCTCTTTTGAAAATGGACATTCTTCCCAACCTGGCCCACCACAGCTGACCAGAGCCTCTGCTGATGTTCTTTCAAAGTGTAAAAAGGCCTTATCTGAACACAATGTCCTGGTAGTAGAAGGCGCTCGTAAATATGCCTGCAAAATTTGCTGCAAGACTTTTCTGACCCTAACAGACTGCAAGAAGCACATTCGCGTGCATACTGGGGAGAAACCATATGCTTGTTTAAAGTGTGGCAAGAGATTCAGTCAGTCGAGCCATCTGTATAAACATTCCAAAACTACTTGTCTTCGCTGGCAGAGCAGCAATTTACCCAGCACTTTGCTTTAATTCTTTTCCTCTGTCCCATGTTGCCAATAATTTTAGGAACGCATGGAGTATAAGAGGCAAACACTTACAGTGTGATTCTGCCACACACCTTAAAAAAAGGCTTGATTATTTTTAATACTTGTACCATACCTACCTCACAGGGGTGTTGTGAGGCTTAAACAACTTTTTAAAAGCGCTTTGAAATTATCCAGCTCTGTCACAAAATAAAAAGATTGCAATCCTTGGGAGAAAGCCCCATTGAATGTTCTGGGGTTTATTTCCAAGTAAGCATGTTTAGGATTGGGCTGTACATATTACATAAGGATACAATACTTGGTATTGTTCTTTCTGATTGGATAGTCTGAAAGCTTGTATAGCTAATGCATAATTAGCTAGTATTGTTATAAGATGAAGGGCAAACTTTTTAATGGCTTTTTTAATGATGTGAAAGCATTTATCTGTATAATAGGTTGCTTAGAGTGTGTGAACAACATAACAAAGAGCTCTTTATTGTGAAAGGTTACATATCTTGAAGATGAAACCATCTTTGCACCTCAAAGTGCTTTTAAAGTGTGTGATAGTTTAACATAGTTTTAGGGGTCTGAATGTATTTTTGGTTGTTTTGCAGTAACATACACTGTGTAATGAAGGTGCTTACCTTGAATACAATGCAAGTACGTTTTAGACTGTCTGATATGTGTGTGTGTGTATATACACTTTTGAATACTGCAAAATCTAGGTGTTTCATAGATTTCCTTTTGTAAAATCTTGTACTAGAAAGTGAAGTGTTTATGTATTATCCTTGATAGTGTTTCTAATCAATTTGTATTCAATGTGTTAAAATTCAACATAAGTCTTAAGTCTACTGTTATTATTTCAAATAATTTTCATTTCTTGGAAGTTAAAAGTAATTTGTTAAATCACATTCTTTGTGATCCTTTAAACACTCCTCAATGCTTCTAAAATATTCTTTATTACTCTATAGAGTATTTAAAGCTGAATGGGTCTCTAAAAATATTGTACTGCTATCTATGATAATGGGACTTACTTTGCATTGGCAGCTGTTTAAGAAAAACTACCTTAGTGAACTAAGGTTGGCATTTATCATGGCTGTTAGATTAAACCCCCATTTAAGCAACAGTTTCTGTGTGTATCAAGGTTATGGATATTTTAGAATATTCCAGAGTTCTGCAGCATATTTTCAATTTTTAAATCTCACTTCTATAGATAACTCAAAGTGGTAAACATACCTGTTACTTCTTCCTATTCTCCCCACAGCAACCATCCTGTGAAGCGGGCTGGGCCGAGGAAGAATGGCTGGACTAAAAGACACCCAGCCTGTTTTCATGCCTAAGGTAGGACTCAGGCTCTCTGTTTCTAGCCTGGTGTTTTCAATCATAAAACCCAAGGTGTTGTTTCTTTTACACACTTATTATTCTACCATCAAATTGTAATACATCTCTGTTCAATAATTTCTGCTACTAAATGTAGTGTTACTGGTATAGCTATAACTATACAGACCATGGGTTTTAGGCTAGCTCTGCAATCCATAATGTACCTTATACATTTTAACATGGCTGAGATTGTGGATATAGCTGTGAGGAAAAGCAAATGACTATAGAAAAATCTAGTTAAGTATCTTTACCCAGATCACAAGAAAAAGAAATTGAAACACTAATAGTTGTTGGGTTTGGTTTTGTTTTTTTTTTGCAAAATTCTAAAATAAGAATTTTCTTTATAGGATTTTACAGTGACATCTGGCAGCAATTTGATAAACTCATGTCAATATTAGAAGCAAAAATAGTGCAGGATAGGGGAACTCATAATTTTACCACCGTTATTAGATATTACTTTATGTATTTGCTGTATTGTAAGTTAGTTGCTGATGGGAAGAATAAGGCTGTGATGCCATCCAACTTTTTATGCAGAATGTAGTGTCTGCTAAAGTTATGGATATGTTGAGTCTATTAAAATAATGTCTCTGCTTAAATGCACTTGTTGAAATAATTGACAAAAGGAATCTCATAATTCTTAAGCTTGCTTTCTTACCTTTTCCCTGTTAATTGGACCACTGTAGAGGCATATGCAAACCATAGTACATATTATTCACCAGTTCTTGCACGTTTTAGCATATTGCTTTTAAAAAATTATGACACAGAAAAACATGATTTATTATGTATTCTATTTTATTTGAAAGGCAACAAGCTCAATCAGAATTGACGGGGGCCAAAAAGTTAAATCCACCCCGTTTAAAAACAATTTATATTAACTTGAGTAGGCTAGCTTCTCATAGTTTAAGTTCACTTGGCATATCTTCTCCGTTCAAGCCAGCCAAAAGATTGTTAGCAGCCAACGCTGACATTACATTCCTTGTTGAGTAAGTGGCACTTCCAATATGAGGCAAGATTACTGTTTTAACGCATGAAAGAGAAAAAAGTATCATTAGTACATGCTACATGTAAAGTGTCAAAACAACCCTTTGTTAAATTAGTGTATAAAAGTGCCTTTTAATTGCAATGTCAGCTTAGCCACAACCTAAGTGTGCCAAACTCTCTGAATGGAATTACAGTGATTCATTGTGAAAAAAGCAGAGTGAGTGGAATGTCTGTTTTTCTTTTTTCCTCTAGAAGCTCTGATACCTTGGGAAATACTAGGCTTATGCTGTAACTACAGAAGCATGGAAAACAGTGCAGATTGGGGATGTGGAATCATTTAACAGATCTTTTATGAGGGCGAAAGTTCATTCTCCAAGGTTATGGGTTGGTTTCCGAACATTTTGTTACCAGGCTAGAAACATCTTCAGCAGAGATGTAACATTTCATTACAGG
Organism: Thamnophis elegans; assembly: GCF_009769535.1. NCBI lineage: Eukaryota > Metazoa > Chordata > Lepidosauria > Squamata > Natricidae > Thamnophis > Thamnophis elegans. The sequence continues at coordinate 46,775,797 of NC_045543.1, forward strand.
CTAGGTAACATCTTCAGCGGAGTTTAGTGGTTGGATGTTACCTAGCTGGTAACGAAACATTTGAAGAATGAACCTCCACCCTCATCCTACCCCATCGCCACTATTGAATATCTTCTATGTTTAAATCAAAACATTTCTAGCCCTTAAAATTGAAAAAAATCTGCTTAAGTATGTATCTTCTCCTTAAAACCACAGGTCTCTTTATCTGCAAACTGATCAAAGTGAATGATCCATTATTGGTTGATGTCTACCAGTCACAATCTCCATGTCAAAAAATAGTGCTGAAGTAGCAATGCAAATTAAATAATCTTACCACAATTTTTGAGAGAAAGAAGTGGATTGTCTGTTGGCAGAGGTTCTGGGGTTGTGACATCTAAACCAGCTGCGGCAATTTCCCCATTCACTAAAGCTTCATAAAGATCCTCCTGATTGACTACTGCTCCCCTGGATAAAATAAAATAAGAGAGATGGGATTTTAGTATACTACTCTTTTATTCAATTGTCCGATTCTTGGGGACCTGACAAGTTCCTGTGGTTTCCTTGGCAAGGTTTTTCAGGAGCAGTTGGGCATTGCCTCTGTCATAGGGCTGTGAGAAAATAACTGGCCCAAGGCCATCCAACTGACTTTGTGCCCAAAATGGGACTAGAACTTTTTTAGTTTGATGCCTTAACCACTATACCAAACTGGCTATCATGTTTTATGTCCCATGGAAATATAAGAAAATTCCTAATTTTGTCCCTTTGTGGATTTTGGCAATTGAGAAATAACACTATGTTATTTTCCAATTTTTGTATATATAGCCTGTCTTAGGTGTCTTCCAGATGTAATGGATTTCAGTTTCCATAATTCCCAGTCAGCAATTATCACTAGTTTGATTGATGATACATACATTTATATGTATGTATTCAATGCATACATTTATCTTGGAAGTGAGCAACCTGCAGGCCACAAGAAGTTCCTTACTTGTAGATCTCACAGCAGGTATAACAAACAATCTTGCACTTTTTAAAAAAAACGTAAGTTTTAACATCAGAAAATTTTCCCTAAAACTTATTGCGCCACCCCCATCATTGCTTTTCATATTTGGAGATACTTAAAGTACAAGAAGTATATCCCAACATATTGCAAGATTCAGTGCTCATGAAACACCCCTCTCAAAGCCTCAAAAACAGAAAATAACATTTCTAAACGTTTTGCCCTGTTAACTCCAGTGATGATATACCTCTAGCCCCTCTCCTATGGCCTACTTGCAGATTAGAAGGGGATTATCAATCCCTGCCTTTAGAAAATATTTTGCTTGGCTATATCCAAAACAATTCCAAATATATAGAAAAGTATGAGTGTACACATGTTCAAACTGAGAACAGAAATAGTGACAGAAATGATGCTAAGGATCAAACAAGGTGTAATTTAAGGCATAATCATTTCCTTTAAGGTGTTTTAACCTTAAATACACTGAGCCAAGAAAAGTAGATTGATTTCTTTCTGAAGTAGCTGAGGGGTTGAACTAAATGATATTCATTTGATTATTTTCAACATGGTGCTTAAATATAAATGGCTGCATGAAGAAAACTTTACATCTGAATTATTTAAGTGTCACAGCATTCTAATAACACAGGAAGAAGTAAACCTATGTGAAAATATATCACAGCAGTGGTATAGCCTCCACAAAGATGGAACTCTAACCCAGGAAACAGGTATATTTCCTTCCCCTCTTGTACACAATGTCATGTCCCTGAAACAGAGAAGCAGCAGCAGCAGCAGCAGCTAATGCAAGGATGAAGAAATACTGAATGTTTGAACATTGGTTGAAATATAGTATCTTCTTCAGCGATGGAAATTTTAATTTATGAAGTTGTTGAAGCATTAGTTAGAGATAGTTTGAGATGTAATACATATGGTAAGTGAGCCTGTCTACTCTAGACAAGTTCAAATCACCAGGACCGGGTGGATTATACCCCAGGGTTCTGAAGGAACTGGCAGACGAGATCTCAGAACCACTGAACTATATCTTTCAGAGATCCTGGAGCACCAGGAACTGCCAGAGGACAGGAAAAGAGCTGAAGTGGTTCCCATCTTCAGAAAAGGGAAAAAAAATAGATCCAGGGAACTACAGACCTATCAGCCTGACTTCAATACCAGGCAAGATTTTAGAAAAGATAATCAAGCAACGAATTAGCGAACACCTAGAAGTAAACAAAGTAATAGCCAAAAGCCAACATGGGTTTGTCAAAAACAGACCATGCCAGACTAATCTTATTGCATTCTTTGACAAAGTGACAAAATTACTGGACCAGAGGAAGGCTATCAATATAATTTACTTGGACTTCAGTAAGGCATTTGAGGTAGACCATAACCTACTACTAGATAAAGTAGAAGAATGTGGGTTAGACAGTATCACTATCAGACGGATTTATAACTGGCTGACCAACTGCACTCAACATTTAATCCTCAATGGAACTGCATCTACATGGAGGGAAGTATGCAGTGGAGTACCCCAAGGCTCTGTTTTGGGCCCAGTACACTTCAACATCTTCATCAATGATTTGGATGAGGGAATAAATGGGAAACTCATCAAATTTGCAGATGACACCAAGCTGGCAGGAATAGCCAACACTCCAGAAGATAGGCTAAAGATACAGAAGGATCTTGACAAATTTGAACATTGGGCACTATCTAATAAAATGAAATTCAGTGGTGAAGAGAGTAAGGTTCTACATTTAAGCAAGAAAAACAAAATGCACAGGTACAGTATAGGTGGTACCTTGCTAAATAGTAGTAACTATGAGAGGGATCTTGGAGTCCTAGTGGACAACCATTTAAATATGAGCCAGCAGTGTGCAGCAGCTGCCAAAAAAGCCAACACAGTTCTAGGCTACATAAACAGAGGGATAGAATCAAGATCACATGAAGTGTTAATACCACTTTATAATGCCTTTGGTAAGGCCACACTTGGAATACTGCATTCAGTTTTAGTCACCACAATGTAGAAAAGATGTGGAGACTCTAGAAAGAGTGAAGAGAAGAGCAACAAAAATGATTAGGGGACTGGAGACTGAAACATGAAGAACGGTTGTAGGAACTGGGTATGTCTAGTTTAATGAAAAAAAGGACTAGGGGAGACATGATAGCAGTGTTCCAATATCTCAGGGGTTGCCACAAAGAAGAGGGAGTCAAACGTCTCCAAGGTACCTGAGTGTAGAACAAGAAACAATGGGTGGAAACTAATCAAGGAGAGAAGCAACTTAGAACTGAGGAGAAATTTCCTGACAGTTAGAACAATTAATCAGTGGAACAGCTTGCCTCCAGAAGTTGTGAATGCCCCAACACTGGAAGTCTTTAAGATGATGTTGGATAGCCATTTGTCTGAAATGGTATAGGGTTTCCTGCCTGGTCCCTTCCAACTCTGCTATTGTATTGTACATACAAGTTACTACTAAACAAATATATAGATACCAGGGGATATTGTTAGTGATTTCTTTGGGCAGTTTTTGCATACTCCCTTTATTTGTGATTATTATATTTGTTTCCTACCTTTCCTGGTAGGAAATCTTTTAAGAATAATCTTATGATAACTATAAACAATATACCTTAATAAGCAGCAAGACTTGATGCAAAATATCCCATATAGCAATCATAGGGGCACTAGGTTTGCTGTTTTAGGAATAACATTATTATAGTTTAAATAATGGCATTATAGACAGTGATGGATAGTCAAGAGATAAATACAGTATTTATCTAATTAGCTGTGGAATGGGATGCCCATTTAATGACTCACCCACCAGATACATTTGATTTCAACTAGTTGAGGAAGGCTGATCTATTTCCATATAGCTCAGCTTTCCTCAACTAGTTGAAAGTGGATTATTGGCTAGAGGTAACTCTCATGGCAGGTGCAAAATTGAGGAACTATGGGTGCTGTGCTGTGAAGAATACAGGTGAATCTGGGTGAATTCAATGGTACGAAATAGGATAGAATAGGAAAGAATAAATAATGGGACAATATTTTTTTAACCTGCTTGTATTGATGAATACTGATGTTTCCTTCATCTTACGAAAGAAGTCCCGATTGCACATCCCTTGGGTTTCAGGAACCAAAGAACAAGTTACAATGACAAAGTCCGACTCCTTTGCTAGCTTGTCAATGGATACTTGTAAAAAAGAACAAAAAATTGCTATAAATTATTAGGATACTAGCTTTCTTTCGCTGGCATTCAGTCACCCATTTTTCTAATAGGTCAGTTAGCAAGGAAACCTCCCACTGTCATTTGTGTGGGTGTGGAGTGATGTCATTTAAGCCTAAACAATTTTCCTTTTAGTACTTTTTTCACACTTCACTGGTAAAATCAAGATAGACAATTGTTAAGCAGAGAATTTCTTTTACTTATTTTTTAGCCAGTAATGTGAAGAAATAATTACACCTCTATTATATTTGCCAAAACCACAGGAATAAAAAAGGGAAAATAATGATCTTGATATTTAAAAAGAATCAAATTAATGGTTACTTTTGAAATAAAAAATCTAAATGTCATCCAATTTATGCTGCACTTTGATAATTTATCAATCCCCTAATCTGCCATCATCCAATGTAATACTTTTTCAACAATGATCCTGATTTGTAATAAGTAAAGTAAACTAATGAATTCTTACTTTCCTCCTATTTATATATCAAATTATTTAAGGGTGGCATCTTTATTCCTTTTTAAGGAAAGGTATGTACTCTTCTTACTTTTACAATTACCATCATAAATACAAAGATTAAAACGTAGTTAAATCTCTCCCTAAGCATAATCAAGTATCCCAAGAATTACTTCATGTAAATCTTATTTAATCTCATGTTTCATTAATGTTTTCTATTTAAATTGTTTAGAACAATCAGTAGACGAAAAATCATACATAAAGAAATTCATGTAAATAAAACACAACTCTCACCAAACTCTGCTTTTAATTCCGCAGCAGCTTCAAGTTTGGGTTGACGACTTGTATACAAAAACCTTTTGACTCCAAAAGGTTTCAGACGATACCCTATGGCCCGCCCTAGAAGCAGAAGGAAAATACAAAAACACTTCACTCTTGACGTCATAGTTGTAAGAAATATATAGTCGTTTCTGAAAAAAATCATTTACACCAAAGGTTCCCCCCCAAAAAATTTGGTGTCCCTCAGATGCTAGATTTCAGTTCCCAGGATGCCTTCCAACTAGGCAAAGGACTGCACTATTAGTCAAAAAATTAAGGAAAACAATTCCAGAATTATAAATATGAACCACAGCCATGTCTGATGAATGCAACTCCTACAGCACCCCAACTTGATCAAGTAGAAAAGACAGAGTCACTCCTGGCCCATGATTAGGCAAAAGTATACTTTACTAAATGATTTGTAAGAATGTGTGTTGTTGCCAGGGATGGGGGGAGAGGGGATTATTTTACTGATTTATTATTTTATGATTCCTCATTTTATTATTTTTATCTTTTATATGGTTTTTATATTTATATATTAAGAGCTGTGGTGGCGCAGTGATTGGAATGCAGTACTGCAGGCTTTCAGCAGTTCGATTCTCATCAGCTCAAGATTGACTCAGCCTTCCATCTTTCCAAGGTCAGTAAAATAAGGAGCCAGATTATTGTTGGGGGCAATATGCTGACTCAAAGCGCTTGGGGAGGGCTGTAAAGCACTGTGAAGCGCTATATATGTCTAAATGCTATTGCTAAGTGCTATATCTGTGTAAGCTGCCTTGAGTCGTCATGTGCAAGTAGGTGGCAATATAAATTTTCTAAAATAAATAAAAGTATCTATTCTTATTCTCATCCGAAGCAATATCTGAAAGTCTAATATCTGAGTGACAGCAATGACAAAATAAAAAAAAGGCAAAAAGATCTCTTCTGGGGTAACAGTTATTTGTTTAAAGAGTAATCCACAGGAGAAAGTCCACTTTGCACTAGACTAGTTATCACTTTGCTGATGACTAGTTTTGAAGTTCAAATGTCCAGTTTTGAAAAGTTGGCACAACTGTACCTCTCCATTGTGTTGTGCTTGCTATTATACTCAATTAACAATAACTGGCAATGATTTGAAGCTTGAGTTAAGCTGCCATTTACTTCTCCCAGCCTACCTGATGGAAATCATTTTATATATAAAATAAATTTGAATTTCCAGGTAGATATTTAAAAAAACAAGGATTACCTATTCTTCCCAGCCCTATAATCCCAACTGTGCTGCCTGAAAGTCCGTAGCCACACATCCAAAGAGGCTTCCATGTCGTCCATCCTCCACTGCAAGAAAAAAAAATCAAAATGCAAAAGAGGCATTAATGAATTACTTGCAAGATGCCTCTACTATGATTATAGAATTCTCCCTGTGCAGTCCAGCAAGAGTTAAAACTGTTTACTGTTGCAAACTCAACCTTTGTCCTAAAGGCTCTACCAACACCGGCCCCTGAAATTTGCTAACATACACCAGTCATAGTATGACTAACATCCCAGAATGGTAGCTATCTGATTACTGCCACCTCCAAATATTAAAGCCAGTACAATATGCTCCCCACCTTTTATCCCAAGCAAAATTGCAGATACTCACTTTTTCACTTCCAGTATTGATTCAGGGAGCCTGCGAGACGTTGCTAAGAGTAAAGCTACTGTCAGCTCGGCAGTGGCATCGGTCAGGATGTCCGGCGTGTACCCCACACGGATACCACTAGAATTTAAAAAGGGGCTTGTTCTTCTCATTTTCATTACCATTTCTTTGAGATGGGCACTTTTAAGCAGGGCTAAGAACCCTAATCATATAATGGGTAGGTCAAGGCAGCAAGTCTCTTACCCATAAAAGAATGGAAGTAATCCCTGGAATAAATTCTTTGTATATAAGGTAATCCACAAAGCACAAATATGTTTTATTTTGTAAAATTTATATAATCGGAGAAGAGGTGCATGAGTTAACTGGCCATGGATGGGTCAATGTAGCACAAAGAAAATAATAAATGGAAGAAAGTGGTCTGCTTCCCCTTTGACATAATTGGCTTCTAAAAATGAATTTATGTAACATAATAAAATGCAAATGCTTTGTATTTTACAATATATTCTGAAATAATAATACATAAAAGCAAATGGTCTAAGTTTGTTGAGGCAAGTAACTGCAGTTCTTAAAAAAAGGACACAATCCTTTGAACCTTAAAACCCAAGCTGCTTGAACCAAGCCCCATCCTACGACCTAATTATACAATTAGTGATTTTTGCAAAAAAAAAAGCTTTTCCTTTAAAGAGATTGGGCGTGCATTATATATACTTCAGTTGCTGCTTTTCCCAGAAAAAGAACTCCAGTTTTTAATGGTGAAAAGAAATGGGGCAGACTATATCACTTAAACCTCCCACTATAATTCTCTCCTAATCTCCCCTGCTCTGATGTAGAATAGCTGAATTTTAAATTATACAAGACTTACCGTTTTTTAATTTCATCAATGGCTAGATGGTCATAGCCCACTGACAATGTACTAATTACTTTGAGGTTTGGCCCTGGAAAAAATGAAGACCGCATGCTCAGAATGAAAGTCATTAATATGAACACAAAATATTATTTATAAAATGGCAAATGATAGTTTATATCAGCCTTACCACCCGATCAACTACCATAACATTGTGAAAGGTTGGCAAGCAGCAAAGATGTTTTTCAAGGTATCTACCTTGTTTATTAATAAAACACAGAAAAATTGGGTAAGATTTAATATGAACATTTTTAAAAAAATCAAAAGAACCAATGAATGGAAGCCCACTTTTATCTAACTGGGTTTACAAACATCATTTGCATCATCAGTCAACAAAAAGTTAGTTCAATCATTAAAGTCCATTAATAATTAATTAATCAATTAATGGAATGGCAACTGCTAACTAGTTAATGCACAAACACCATCCTTATCTCAATCAAACATTTTTAAAATACTGTTTTCTTTTTAGTGTACATTCAAACCAAACCACAAACCCTTAGAAGAGTCTGTAATATATAAATCTAAAGGTTTTGCCTGTTGTGTTGGATTCTAGGGGGCGGTGCTCATCTGTTTCTTAGCCAAGGGACCCCAGCATTGTCAGAAGACATTTCCATGATTATGTAGCCAACATGACTATATGCCAAGGCACACAGAATGCTTCCAAGTGGTATCTATTTATCTACTCGCATTTGCATGCTTTCAAACTGCTAGATGGGCAGGAGCTGGGACAAAAACAGGAGCTCACCCTGTTGCGTAGCCTTTGGGTCTCAAACCCGGGCTGTCCACTTTCCAGGTGACAAGCTCAGCATCTTTAACCACTGGACTATTGCAACCCCTTCTGGAGTATTTAACTATCTAAATTGAGTTAAACACTTATTTTGGGTGAACAGTCCAAATCATATATTGTTAAAAAAGAGAAAACTGTACAGTTCTATTTTCAGGCTTAAAAATTGCCACTTAATGGATTTTAAGATGCCAAATATTTAGCAAGTCTCCTTTTTTCTCTCCTTTTTGGCTCACTAATCAACTACTATTTTATGAGGTGAATGCAATCCTAATTCAGACTAATACGTAAATATTCAGCTCCAGAACAGGCTATTCTGAAGTCCGAATGACAAGACCCTTAATATGCAAACAAACCATCATTTAAAGGAAGATATTAATTATGTTTATGTTCAGCACTTAATAGAATCATGGCTTAAAATTCTTCGGCATGATGGATTCTTATATTTAAAGACCAAGGCCAGAAATTCTTAAGCAGATAGCACAGAAATATGAATACAACATAAAATCAGGGGATTTAACAGAACATCTGGCTCAAGGGATGTTTTTCAAATCCGGACTGTCTGGCCAGATATCCTGAGGGGTTGGAGGCAAGCTTTCACAGAAGGAAGGAGATAGGAAGGAAAATAAAGCTGGAGTTGGATCCACTCCCAAACATCTGAGGCTTTTCCTCTGAAAGGAATTACAAAACAAATTTTGCTCTCCTAGAGTGAAATACTGTATTATTCTCAAAAGTTATCAAAGCATCCAATAAAAATTTTCCCTGCTGTGTAATAGTTGGGTGATATTGAGCAAGCTAATGTCTACATAGATAGCCCTCAACTTATGACCACAACTGAGGTTGGAAAATTCATGACTAATATTAAGCAAGACATCACATGATTGTGACTTGGGAGCTTCCCTGCCGGCTTCCCCATTGACTTTGCTTGAGGGAAGATGGCTGGAAAGGTCACAAATGGCAATCATTTGGCTCTGGAATGCTGCAACTACTACAATTGCGAACAGTGACCCACCATGAGACACTGACACTTCTCCACGCTCACCTGCTGCATCTAAGACTTTCTTGTCTATCCGGTCAGACAGGAGACACAGGAGCCCATCTTTGCCAGCTACCCCTGCTAGCAATTCTGCCTGTGGGATTGGTTCCTCTGAATCCCACTGCTGGATGCTGCAACTGAAGGGGAAAGAAGAGGCAAGCCCAAATTAGATCAAGCAGCAAACCAATGTTCTGAAGGTTGCAACCTCTTTATTGCTTAATCAAACAAGGACAACTAACTGCAAAAATAAATGTTTGGGACTTTAGGGCAAAGTTAGTTAACTTTGGAGTTATTCTGCTATTTGTGTTTTCCTATCTCAAGATGATGAAAAGAATGAAAAGACAGCTATTCCTCACAATGAATAACAAATTTGATAAACCAAAGCTCACCCTGTTGAATGTTCTTCGGTTTGAATTGGTCAACAATTGTGAAGAACAATAATAATTTTGGCAGAAGTGGAGATTTTTAATTACTGCACATATGGCTTTAATGTTTGCTCTATCCATCTGGGCCAAAGCTAGTTTAAGAAATTTAGATGGGCAAAAAGCAAGCGCAACGGTGGATCTCTCCCATGTTGCCCTAAATAAGGAGTGTCCAACTTTTGGAAATAATAATCAGCCAACAAAAACTGGGTCAGTGAAAACAAAGAAACTTTATTCAAAAATATTAGCAGTTTGCAAAAGTGCAGTGAATCTCAGGCTACACCTTCAACATGAAGTTTTTAGCCAAGAGACACACCTTGGATTTCAGAAAACTTACATTATATACAGTTCTTTTCCCCAACACCCCATCTCCCTTTTCCTTTGGGTTTATTGTTTATACACTCTGGAGTGGTAGCTAATCCAAAGTGACTCAGGATAATTTATTATCTCTTTCCTTTTTTGCTCAAATTACTCTACTCAACACACCTATCTATCCCTACCTGTTACCCATTGACTCTTTAAATATTTTGTGTACATTAGCATCTCCAAGCTTTCTAGTGTTAAGGAATATACACCAAAAAATGGGAGTGAAAGTTTCTACATGAGAGAATGTCCTTTTTTTATAAAAGGATTACATAAAAGGATTTATAATGTTAAAAGGTTACAATTGTTTTCATACATGTTTTTACAAAGGTATATGTTTTGCAAATGTTTAACAATTAAATGCTTAAAAGGAAAATACTTTTATAACAGCATAATATATTTCTACAATAGAACAAATGTTTATAGAATGATGTTTCCTTTCATTATATTTTAATTTTGAATTCCTTTATAGTTTTCCATCCTGATGCTTCCCCTCCCCCCAATAACTGCCCATAAAATATTTTGCTACCATGGCTTCTTCTTATCTCTGTCTCCTTGGCATTAAGGAATGTTCCTTTAACTGGGCCACTTTCTAACAGTATACTTTCAGCATGTTTATATGCATTTCTAACCTATATACCTACATACTATTTTATTTTTGAATTTTCTTATTTCCTACACAACCTTGGCAACTTGTGGACTTGAACTCCCAGAATCTGCCAGCCAGCTATGCTGGAAGTTGAAGTCCATAAATCTTAAAAGTTGCCATATTGCCCTGTTCTAAATTAACACTGAAGAGGTCCAATCCAAGTTTTCATAGCAGAATAATAATCCCCAAACGCGGGCAAAAGAAGGAAGGCTAAAGGGAGAAGAAACGTCTCAGAAGCAACAAGCCGTCCAATTCAGCTTCTCAACCGGATCTGCCCATTGTCTAACACGGAGCAGGACTGAACCTGTGGTTGTTATATCGGCCTTTTCCCCTCCCGTCTCAGGGAAGAAGAAAGCAGCGAAGCGGGAACCTGGAACTGCAGCAACCCGCGGCCTCCCCACCGCGCTTGAAACCCCGCCAGAAGGCATTGCAGCTTTAGCGGCCCTGCTCCGCACCAGAAACAATGAACGCTCGGCTGGAAGCAAGACGTTTTTACACCACCACCCCCCCCAACAGTCTGTTTACGCGCGCGCACTCGCTTCCCACGAGCCCGTTAGGAAAAGTTTGGACCCGCATCAGGGCTGCAAAAAAACCCCACGTCAGCCAACGGCCGAGAAGCGTCGGTTTTGGCCGTGCTGACCGTCCAAATGTTTGCAACTCTCGTCGCTCTCCTCAAAGGCGAACACCCAAACGTGTGTGTGTCCACCATGGCCGCAGCCATTCCGAAGATTTGAGCAACACTACAAGCCGGGCGCACACACCCCCTTCGGGGGGGAAAAAAAGAAAAAAAGCAACCGATTCTCCCTTCTCTATTTGCATTAGGAAGCCAGGCGAGCCCACTTACACGCCGGCCTGAGTCAAGACCGCCTGCCCCGCCGGGGGGATCCTCCGAGTCACAAACACCTTCATGAGCTGCTGCAGTACTGAAGTCATCCGGGCGGGTCTCGCCTGTAGTCTGCCTGGTGAGCTCCGGCCTTCGCCCTCCTCTTCATCCTTAGCCCTGCCGGAGCAACTGGCTCGGCAGCGCCCCCTGGTGCTCGTCGCCAGCCAGGTCAAACATTCTACCTTCCGTGCAGGCGCTTTGCGGGGAGGGAAAGAGGGTCCGCGTACAACCCCCACCTCAGGATAACCTCGGAGCTGAAGGGAGCCGGGACGCCCATGAACTTTTTGAGAGCCTTATTTTCAAAGGAAGAAGGAAGGAAGGAGAAAGAAAGAAGAAAGAAAGAAAGAAAGAAAGAGAGAGAGAGAGAGAGAGAGAGAGAGAGAGAGAAAGATTGCAGATCAGATTGGGCGCTATGGAGCCTCGATCTGTGGATGTGTAGGATAGTTTGGCAGGTGGAACAGTAGCGTTTGTGCAGATGTGTGTGTAAAGATGGGGAGGAGGAAGGACTGTATGCTCAATATCCTAACATTAGAATACCTTGCATTACCAGTAGGCAGCAAGAGGTGTGATCAATCTGATATTTGAGGCAAGAAAGGCAAGCAACTCGGAGCTGGCACAAATGAGAAAATGCTACTTGGGTACTTGGGGGGCAGTCACAGAGCAGAGGGGATTGACTTATTCTCCCAAGCACTTGAGGGTAAGACAAAAAGCAAAAGGTAGAAGTTCATTAAAGAGAGATCCTACCTAGGACTAAGGAGAAATGTTCTGAGGTGAGATAAATTAACTGATGGAATAGTTGGTCTCCTGGAGTTGTGGGTGCTGTATTGCTGGAGGTTTTGAAGAAACGATTGGACATCCATTTGTCAGAGGTGGTATAAGGACTCTTTGCTTTGCACAATTACAAGACTTCCAAGGCCCTTTCCAGCCCTATGATTTCATGTTCTATGTTTTACGTACTTTTGATATGTAGCAGGAAAAGTCATCTCAGGGACCTTTGTTTGAGCAGAGAACAATGTTGTGGGTGGTCTGTTCTCTTTGGTGGAATGTTCTTGTTTTGGAACAACCAGCTTGTGTGGATCAGCCCTAAATCAACCCATCAACTACTAAAGGGGACATGCTAGGGACATGATATTCAGCTGACCTTGTAGCTGCTTGAAGACTCATTCAGCTAAGAGTGGACAATCCAAACAATGACTGATCTTTATTAATGACAATTTTATTTTCCAAAAAGTGGGATTCTAATTCTGATTAAAAAGAGGACTTCGTTAATGAATTGAATATTATAGGTACTTTAAAAAAAAGGCATGGGGTTCAACATAACTAGAATGATTGAAGTTGGGGGGTAAAAGTCAGAAATAAATTTTGGACTTCAGGAAGAACTTATTATAATGAATTCGGGAGGAAAAGTGAGCAGCAAACTATAGCTCAAATTTCTAAAGTGTAAACAAGCCAAGAGGGATGGGCCTTTCTGGAAAACAAGATACTGAACATAAAAACAGATTAAATAAATAAATCAAGAAAGCCTTATGAATGAACAACACACTCATTAACAAGCTGAGAAGCAAAAAGGAAGTACATGAAGGTCAGGGGCTAATAATTAAGGAGTTCAAAATTTGGAGATAAAGTTGGAAAGGCTAAAATGCAACAGAATGCTGTATACTTGCATACCTGTTCTAAAGGACTTAGTGGCAAAGATAATGTTTTAAATAAGGCAATACCGAGGTGGCGCAGTGGTTAGGGTGCAGTACTGCAGGCCACTTTAGCTGACTGTGATCTGCAGTCCAGCAGTTCAAATCTCACCAGCTCAAGGTCGACTCAGCCTTCCATCCTTCCGAGGTGGGTGACATGAGGACCCGGACTGTGGGGGCAAGTTGCTGACTCAATTTGCTAAAAAAAAAAAATTGTAAACCGCTTAGAGAGGGCTGAAAGCCCTATGAAGCGGTATATAAGTGTAATAAATAAATAAATAAATAAGCAGGAGAAAATCAGAATTGAAAAGTACCCTGACAGACTGACTTTTGTTGTTCCTACCACACACTTCTCCCTCTCCCCCCCTCTCTCTCTTACACACACACACACACACACACACACACGTACCTCTTGATTTAGTTATTGTGGGAAGACACTAAAATATACATCCTTGTGTTTTAATACTAGGATTTTGAATAGGCATAATAAAAATGACCTTCTAACTGAATTAGGCCCCTTATAAGCAGAGAGAGGGACAGGAACAAGATCTATTATGGTCTTGTCTTAAAAAAAAATCCTCAGCCAATCTGACTAAGCACATATTTGCATTGTGGGTCCATGAGCTTTAGGTCTCCCATATATTTCTACAGATCAAATGAGAGTAATGAAAATCATATTATGGAAAGTGGGAGTGAAGGAAGAAAAAAAAGGCCGTTTAGATGAGAATATTATCCCCCCCCCCCAATATGGAACATTGGACTGCAAGGTCATTCAGTTAGTTTGGAATGATAAAGGGAATTACTTTATTTAACAGAGAGACAGAGAACATTTTTATCAGACTCTGTCAAGCCATCATTGGAACAACTGATTTAAGCAAGTTTAAGCAAGAATAAAGAATTAGATAAGGGCCCTGCCATAAAAATGCAGAGGTCAAAAAGGGCATAGGCAGCCTTCTTTGAAAAGCAGCTAAAAAGATCTGCTTTCTTTGTTTTACAAAAGGGATAAAAAGAAAAAAAAAGGACACTTAATGACATTGTCAAATATAATAAAGGTAAAGATAAAGTGCAATATAGAGACTTTCTCAGAAGGAACACTGTGAGCTAAGTATAAGTTGTTTTCCATCCCCAATTTAAAATAAAAAATAAAAAAGCACAATGCAAAAAAAGTGAAGCTTGTTTCCTTATCTCAAAGGACAATCCCAGGATTTCTGGAAGATTTTTGAAGGTTGTAGGCATTGCAAACTTTCCTTCCCCTCTTCCCATCCTATATGCAGAGAGGAAGGTTGAAGGACAGAAAGAATAAAGGACAGGCAAATGTCTTCCTTCACCAAAGACAGAGGTTGGGAAAATGGCTGATCAAATGAGGTTTCTTGGATGTATCTTATTTACTCTGCAGCTCACCTCCTGTCCTAAGCAGTACCAGCCTGGCAAGGATGCTGCAATTCCTCTTCTGTGTGGTTTTTCTCTTGAAGCCAAATACAGTCACTCTAGCTGGCTACAAGTTTAGAGTCCTTACCTGGTGGAAAGGCAGCTTAAACTTGTATAAATAACTGTAGGACTGTATATTACATAATGACATGAATATAGTTTGCTACTGGAACAGAATGTACAAATTATGGGGAAAAACAGTCTCAAAGGAAAATTGAACGTGGCAGAAACCTATAGGATGTTTCTTCCTCTGCTTCGTTACACCAACAGGAGAGGCAACAAGCAAGAGTTTATATTGTGCATCTCAATGACTGAGCTCCTAAGATAGGGAAAAGTGATGATCTAAGATAGCGTCTCATGATGTCATCAGCTTGCCAACTAATATGTTACAGGTAGTCCTTGAATGAAGCACAATGACTGATTAAAAGGGAAATGACAAGATTAGCTTTGACAGCTTTAGGAATCCAACAGAAAAAAAAACCAGATCCATATATCGGCACACCTGGGCACCCCTGTTTTTAACTATTACTATCTGGCAGATGGTACAGGACAATAAAAACAAGGACAAATAGGCTGAAAAACAACTTCTATCTCAGAACGGTAACTATATTGAAGACTACTGTATAGTGCTGTGATAGCCAACCTATGGCACACATGCCCAAAGTTGCTTGGCATGTGCAGCATCACCCGTTTCTCTTCCGGGTTTCTGGTGCACAACAATTATTTGGCCTTCATGTGTGTGGCAGTACTGGAAACTGAAAAAGCTGGTCTTCTTTTTTCTAGCATGAGCATGCACACTGGCCAGCTGATTGTCACATGCGCATGTGCGCCAGTAACGGGAAGCCTAGCTTGCTGGCATGCATGTGCGTGCTGGAAAGTGGAAGTTCATTTTCTGGCATGCGCATGTCCCCTGGGCAGCTCCTCTTCCAGTGTGCGGCCCCAACGAATGCATGCACTTCCTTTTCAGCACTCAGTGCCGAAAAGGTTCGCCATCACTGGTATAGTGCAATATTAATGCAGTATCGGGGTTTCAATTCATTTGTATAGAATGTGAAGGATGTGTGTTTTTGTGTTATTTTTTATGTATAATGTACACTGAAGATGGCATTTTATTTCATTGTATGAGGTGCAGTGGCAATAAAGCAAAGTAAAACTACTTCATTTTGTTCAAAAGGTTGCCTACAACTTGACAGATACCTTTTCATGCTTTGAAACATTAATTTATCAGAGAACTTTTGATTTATCATTTCCTATATTTCTGTCTGTTCTTTTCTTTCTGGATCCTAAGCTTTATATAACATTCTAAGAAATTTGTATAGAGTTACACAGCTGTTTATTGATTTGCCCGCCAACACAAAAGGAAGATGTGATCTTGAGAAGTGACCTTGTGATCTTTGCCATTCCTAGAACTGTCAGAA
The DNA here is from genome assembly GCF_009769535.1 of Thamnophis elegans. Classification (NCBI taxonomy): domain Eukaryota; kingdom Metazoa; phylum Chordata; class Lepidosauria; order Squamata; family Natricidae; genus Thamnophis; species Thamnophis elegans. The sequence continues at coordinate 46,791,944 of NC_045543.1, forward strand.
CTAAATCTTGCAATTCCCATTTAACCAGAGAGAGTGGTTCATTCTTCTTTTTCAGCTGATTACAGTAAGAACCAGTGACGTGCAGTGAGGTTTATGGCTGGTAAGGCACTGACACAATTTTTTTTAGACTTGTGGACTTCAACTCCCAGAATTCCACAGCCAGGCGTGCTCAGTTCCGATTTAAAGCGACAGCATTTGTTTTTCTCCTTTGCGAAATAAGTTTCCTTCTTTCTTTTTCTTTTTCTTCTCCCTTCCACTCCTTCCTCCCTCTCTCCTTCCCCCCTCTCAAACAAACACACACACAGAAGTTGGATTGAACTATCTCTCCTACGAACACAAAATTCTGTTTAATTTTCTTTATGCAAACTAGATTATTTGATATTCCCAAATGGCCTTCTTCCTCCTTATCTCAAGGCCACATTTCTCTATTTTAACCCTGCATTCTTTCATTTCCATCTTCCATTTCATTTATGCTTTCTACTATCTAAGCTTTTCCTTTTCCATCATATTAAATACAAGCCATATAAACACTTCACACTTTGCCTTTTTTTCCTAGTCCTCGATCTGTTTGTGCTCTGATTTCTTTCTTTCAATTCCACCACTTCATTTCTTTTCAAGAAGAAAATATCACCTGTTAAATCTTGGTTACATTCCACTAATGCCACCTAATTTACTTACATATCTAGTTTAGTTTTAAATAGTTTCAAAGATTAGAAAAAATGCTGTTTTTCCACACTTAATTCTCTATTCTTTTCATATTTTCTTTACTCTTTCTTCTTACCTGCTGTTTAGATTGAAACCCACAGAAAAAGGAACCCACTTTTATTCACTAACTGTACAGTTGCTTTTCTGTTTCCTGAAAGTGCTTTAGCCAGTCAATATTTGTGTGTGTGCACATATGTGTCATTTTATCACTATAGCAAAGGGGGGGGGGGACCCTTTACAGAGATAATTTCAGCCATCTATTCAAGACAAGGTAAAAGAACCAGAGCAGGAAGGAAAAAGAGTAACCTCTCCAGTGTTTCTTCTTAGGTCATCTCATATAAATTCATGTTAGGGTTCATATGCTTTCCAAATGACTAACTGCTGGTATGGAAATCACTTGTTGAATTCTGTTCCAAAGAAATTACAATACAATAGCAGAGTTGAGGTCTTCTAGTCCTGCCTATACCCTTTCAGACAAATGGCTATCCAACTTCTTCTTAAAGACTTCCAGTGTTGGGGCATTCACAACTTCTGGAGGCAAGCTGTTCCACTGATTAATTGTTCTAACTGTCAGGAAATTTCTCCTCAGTTCTAAGTTGCTTCTCTCCTTGATTAGTTTCCACCCATTGCTTCTTGTTCTACCTTCAGGTGCTTTGGAAAATAGTTTGACTCCCTCTTTGTGGCAACCCCTGAGATATTGTAACACTGCTATCATGTCTCCCCTAGTCCTTCTTTCCCGAGTGTGTGTGTTTCTGGCTTACAGAGAGAATAGATATGCAAACGGTGGCTCGTCAATTTATTCCTGGAAACCGCACAGTGACGTGAGGGTCTTTTCCCACTGCAGAGTTGAGATGCTACCTTCCTATCTCTGAATCAGAAAAAAAAAAAACCTCCTCTATGCAAAATATCCCCCCCCCCTTATCTCTGCTCAAACATTATAACAACACTGGTGCAGTCCAGTGCAGAAGACTGAAATGGGGTCTCAATTCATGGGATGATGAAATGAAGACAATTTCTTAGAGACAAAAATGACAGTAAGTGCAGTGGGAGAAGACCTTCAGAAGTAGATGGTCCAACCAGAATATTTACTGCAGTTTATTCAGTGATTTCTAACTGTTGTCGTCCTTATATTTGCAGAAATAAATTTATAGTATCAGACTGAGCAGCATGGAGGGTATCTCCAGGGTGTGATAGAAAATAAAAGGGTGGTTGTCATGATGCAATCAAAGCTCCACCCATTTTTTCCCCTGTCTGTTCCTGAAAAAAAGTCATCACCATGGTTGCCATCTTGATTTTTCTCCCCCACCTAACTGGGGACATCCTTGAATCATATATTCAGGATTTATTTGCAAAAACAATAAAGACACGATACAAATAAATAAATATAAATTTAGCTTGTTTATACAATCCCTGTATTCAAGTGCTACAATTTATTTAAACAAGTGATATTCAATATCCATCCCTGAAGCAAAGAAATTTAATCAGTTTCACTTTTTTAAACTTTAGGTATCAAATAGAGTTAATGTGAGCCTCATATAAAGGGTAGTTAACATGCTGAAAAGAAATATGAGGAGAAGCAACAACACATAAAATACATACATTAGCAGTCCACCAGGATAAAATTGTTTTGCCATAGTTTTAAAAATTGCACTCTCCTCCCCTAAAGTATTAAGGTTTTTAGCAACAGTCAACTTCTCATTCAGGAAAAAAAGCAAGACTATAAATCTAAGATATCTACATTTTTAACCACTAGGTGTCTCCTTGATATCCACCCCATTTCTCTGACTATTTAGCACCAGCATTATACCAACAGCCTCTGCTATTTCATGAATTAGACCCTGTAGGTTAAAATTCAATTATTAGGTCACTTGACTGTAAGAGCAAAGTGACAGACAAACAGAATATTTTATGTTAACATTGTATAGAAGACAAAAACAATCTCAATATTAGAAGCAATTTTTGAAAAGTATTCAAGTATATTATGTGTATTTTATTTATGAGTAGTATGCTCAATGAATCAAAACATGCATGGTGGAAGAGAAACAATATGAGAAAGAAGGGATGGTATAAATCTTTAGCCACAAACAACAACAGAACCTTGAGCAGTCTGCTTTTGTCAAGGTTGCCCTTTGGACATTTGGCCAGGCTAGGTGGGTGCATCAAACCATAGCTGCTACCAACAACATGACATGAATTAACAGCACTCTGCCTTGAGAAAAACAGATTCTTAACAACAGCAAGGAACTGTTTCCTCCAACATCTTCTCTGGCCTTTGTGGAGCATCTTTCCAATTCTCTAGGAAACCCAGCAGAGCAATTTCTTTTGCTAGGGTTTTGCGTCCTCACCTGTGTTAGCCCATAGATGTCTTCCCTTGAATGAAAAAGACATTTCAGGGACTAGTATCTGGACAAGGTGACCATCTTCACCAGCCCTTCAAAATGCAGAAGGCAAGAGCCCCTGCAGGAACTACACTACCAACCTAGGGCCCTGATGGCAAACCTATGGCAAGCCTATGGCCCAGGTGACACGCGGAGCCATTTTGTCAGGGCACACAAAGCATTGCCTGCGCGCACTGGCCAGCTGACTTCGGCCTTCTTTTGAGGCCACTTTTCACCCTCTGGAGGCTTCAGCCTCTGGAGCGTGAAAAACCCTATGGGCAAACTGGAAGTTTAGGAATGTACTTCCAGTTTGCTCGTAGGGCCGGTTTTAGCCCTCCTGAGCATTCAGGAGCCTCCAGGAGGGTTCTCTGAAGGCTCCAGAGGACGAAAAACGGCCCTACGGACAAACTGGAAGTCACTTCCGGTTTGCTCGTAGGGTCGTTTCTTGCCCTCTGGAGTCCTCAGGGAAGCCTCCTGAAGTCTCCGGAGGGCTAAAACTGGCCCTACGAGCAAATTGGAAGTATGTTGCAAAACTTCTGGTTTGCCCGCAGGGTTGTTTTTTTTGCCCTCCTCAAGCCCCTAGAGAGCCTCCGGGGGGCAGGGGGGGCTGTTTTTGCCCTCCCCAGGCTCCTCTAAAGTCTCTGGAGACTGGGGAGGGCGAAAAAAGCATGCCAAAAATGGAGGGAGTGTTGGTTGCTTGCACATACACACTGGGGCCAGTGCATAGGTGTGGCACGCTTGTGCATGACCTCCCTGTGCTCTCTCCGCTTTTGGCACGTGAGTCAAAAAAGGTTCGCCATCACTGACCTAGGGAGTTCATGGTTGCCCCAAATGTTCATGTGTCTCTGTAAGAGATTCACCTCAGAAATCTCAGTGAAGCAACCTGCACATTCCAATGTCACACATAGCTTGTTTGACATGCAGCTTTTCCTTCCCCCACCAGCACTGTTCCCTCTAAGGTGCGCGGCTGCGCGGCCGCACACGTGGCAAGAAAACACCGCGCAGCCGTTTCAAACTGCGCGCAGTGATTTCTGCCACAGGCTCCCGAAGCTGAGGGGAATAGCTGCTGCTGCCTCCTCCTCCTCCTCCAACAGCACTGCCGGATTTGCCGCCAACGCTGCAGCCGAGGTGAAGCCTCCAAAGCTCCCGCAGGCGCCCCCGCCCATGGCAGCGGCAGCGGTGCCTCCCCCTCCGCTCGGAGCACCTCAGCTGGGCTCTGGGTTACCCCTGCCGCCGCCTCCACCTCCGCGGTTTTTCAGAAGCCATGAGGCCTTTTTCCCTGCTCCCCCCCCCTCCGCCGCCTTCCTACTAGCTCCCGCGGCCAAATGGCTCCTCAAAAGCATGGCGGAGGAGGAAGGGGGAGGGATAACGCGGGAGCCAGCTCAGGTGCTCTGCGTGGAGGCTAAGTCAAGGACTGGATGTATTGCAGAGGAACTGGGAGCCACCCAAGGATTTCACGGTGCTACGAGGAGGAGAGCGAGCCTCTGAGCAGCTGCGGGGAGCCTGCCTGGCCAGGAGCGACCTTTGGCTGGACGGAGGGGCGAGGGCTGCCTGGAGAAACAGCGAGGGCCCTTTTGAGCTAGTGAGCAGGAACGTTTGTGGAGCACACCGGTTGTGTGTGGAGGCTCCACGCAGAGCACCTGAGCTGGCCCCCGTGTTATCCCTCCCCCTTCCTCCTCCGCCGTGCTTTTGAGGAGCCATTTGGCCGCGGGAGCTAGTAGGAAGGCGGCGGAGGGGGGAGCAGGGAAAAAGGCCTCATGGCTTCTGAAAAACCGCGGAGGTGGAGGCGGCGGCAGGGGTAACCCAGAGCCCAGCTGAGGTGCTCCGAGCGGAGGGGGAGGCACCGCCGCCGCTGCCATGGGCGGGGGCGCCTGCGGGAGCTTTGGAGGCTTCACCTCGGCTGCAGCGCTGGGCAGCAAATATGTTGGTGCTGTTGGAGGAGGAGGAGGAGGCGGCAGCAGCTATTCTAGTGGCGGCGGGGGCTCGTTGGCATCTTCAGCGGCAGCCCTGCCCCCTGTGAAAAAAACCGAAGATAGAGCAGATCCACGCAGATGACGTTGCTGCAACATGACTGGAGGAGGAATTCTGGGAGTTGAAGTCCACAAGGCTTAAAGCTGTCAGGTTTGAAGACCCTTGGGATTTTTTTTCTAAAGGGTTAGGGGTGAAAAGGTCTTGTAACTTGACAGCTTTAAGACTTGCATGCTTCAATGCCAGAGTTTCTGAGCCAACATTTTGGTTGCTAAGCAGGACCGTTGTTAAGTGATACTGATATTATATAACACTTTTAATTAAGCGAGTACCTTGAATAAACATAACTGAGTTTCAAATAATACTGATTTCGTTGTTGTCTTAGGTGACATCTGTGAAAAAAATTCAGGTGCTCAGGCATGAAAATATGCTGCTCAAACACTATACTTTTCTGCTCACACTGAAAAAAAATTAGAGGGAACATTGCCCACCAGTCTTTCATTTTTTAGTTTCAGAAATTGGGTATGTCTAATTTAATGAAAAGAAGGACTAGGGTTGACATGATAGCAGTGTTCCAATATCTCAGGGGCTGCCACAAAGAAGAGGGAGTCAAGCTACACTCCAAAGCACCTGAGAGTAGAACAAGAAGCAATGGATGGAAAATAATCAAGGAGAGAAGCAACCTAGAACTCAGGATAAATTTCCTGACAGTTAGAACAATTAATCAGTGGAACAACCTGCCTCCAGAAGTTGTTAATGCTCCAACATTGGATGTTGTTAAGAAGAGATTGGACAACCATTTGTCTGGAACTTCCTGACTGAGCACAGGGTTGGACTAGAAGACGTTCAAGGTCCCTTCCAACTCTGCTGTTCTGTTCTGTTCCATTCCATGCTAAATTTTAGAGTCAGACATTGAAAACCAAGGTCTCCATATTAGTAGCATTTAACTTAGTTTTACCAAGAGACATGCTGTGTTTTGGCAAGCATCTTTATATAGTACAGGTAGTCTTCATTTAATGACCATTCATTCAGCAATCTTTTGAAGTTACATAATGCTGAACGAATGGTTGTTACAACCAGTCCTCAAGGTTATGACCATTGCAGGGCTCTTGCAGTCATGTAGTCAAAATTCAATTAGCGGCCCGTCCGCATCCACCACCAGTGTAACCCACTTGCTTATCTTCCCTCCTCCTGTGTCCTTTTGGTTGCCCTGCACTCCACCGCTAATGCCTTCCCCTGCTGTCTGCTTCTTACTGTTGCTGCTGAGATGTGCCCAGTTGCTGGCCCTTCATGGAGGCCTTGTGCCATTTTGTGGAGGCCATGTAGGACTTCATGGAAACCTCATGAGGCCTCATGAAGGGTCAGCAACTGCCTTGGCTGAATGTGCTTCAGGGGTGGGATTGAGCTGGTTCGGACTGGTTCAGGTGAACTGGATGCTCATTTTGCATCTGGCTCACCGAACCAGCATTTGTAAGGACTGGCTAGCCCCGCCTACCCCACCCCGCCCCTCCCAAGAGTCTTCACGCAGCCTGTTCATCATGCCAGATAAATGCAGGGCCTGCATGAAAACTCTGGGAGGGCAAAAAACGGGCCACCCGGAAGTTCTGGAAGTCCAGAAAGGGGTCTGTTTCTGACCGCTGGAGGGCCTCTGGAGCCCAAGGAAGGCCGTTTTTGTCCTCCATGAGGTTCAAGGAAAATCTCCGGAGCCTGAGGAGGGCGAAAAACGGGCTTCCCGCAAGTTCCGGAAGTCTGGAAATGGGCCTGTTTCCGACCTCCAGAGGGCTTCCGGAGCCCAGGGGAGATTTTCACCCTCGTGGAGGCTCAAAGAAAACCTCCAGACCATGGAGAGAGCCAAAACAGCCTCTCCCCCCTGTGGTGCAGAAGGCTGTGTAGGCCACGGCCCCCCCATGGCCCCACCCACCCAGCAACCAGGCAGAGAACTGGTTGCTAAAGCTTTTCAATCCCACCCCTGGTGTACTTCATCATCAATGGGAAGAAGAAAACAGTAAAGAAGCAGCGGGGATAGGCAATAGTGAAAGAATTCAGGGTGGCCAAATATTGAGGGAGATAGGAAGACGGGGGAGTTGAAATGGAGGCGAGTGCAGCAGGGCAGGAGAAGTGTCAGGCCCTTGTCTATTGATTGCAACTGTTGCTAAGTGGTGCAGTTATGTGATGTTTTGCTTATCAACTGCTTCACTTAGGGATGAAAATTCTGTTCCCTATTAGGGTTGCTAAGTGAGGACTACCTGTATATACCGTTGGGAGCGCAGAAGCAATTTCTAAATGCTAAGATCTCATGTTGCAGGAGGTGAGCAGGTAATGCCTGCTCATGAATAATGAAACTCAACAGATGGAACAAGGTGATCATAAGCTGCTTTCTCATGCACGGTCCATTGGAGTTGATGTTCACTGCTCCATCCACAACTGCCCCTGAGCCATGCAAAAAATATCTGCCCCCAAAAATCTTTCCCCAGCTGTGGAGAAGTTCTTCACACCCTGCACTAAGCTATGTGATCAGATCAGGGGTTGGTTCTAGCCGGCGTTACTGCTGGTTTGCTCGTGGGCGCACTTTGCATGCATGCTGGATGCACGCATGTGCAATTCAATAGAAATTGTTCTGCCCATGCGCAGAACTCAAAAACAAGATGGCGGTGGTGACTGCGGCAACCGGGGAACCATTTCGGAGGCATGGCCAGTCTGGGTCGCTGCCGGTTCTACGTCTCAGGCCAGCATACCACTACCGGTTTGGCCAAACTGGGCTGAACTGGTAGGAACCCACCTCTGGATCAGACACCACAGATTCCTCTGCCAGTATTATCCATACATTATTTATCCGAGAAATGTGAGCTTAGCACTCTTGGAAAAAAACTTCCATATAGGAAGTGCATTGAAAGAGTACACTGGATAACTTTGAAGATAAAAGAAGGTTGGTCATTATAGTCACATTATTGGCTGAATTTCAGTTAAAGGCTCTATGTTCAAGGGCAAGATTTCTGAACAACAGTGCCCTGCTTTCAAACTCTCCAGAAGTATCTGTTTGGCTACTTCGAGGAATAGAAAGTTTGGCTAGGGGGACAACTAATCTGTATAATCTGTGTTGGGCAACTTGGAACTCTCTAATCACAGCTGGTCGGGTTTTTTCACCATCCCTGACTCTGATACCATTGGAGTCAAATACCACCTGGGCTGCCAGAGGTTCCTTATTCAAAGTCCAAAGTTAAAAAGGCTCTTCTTATTTATAGCATTAAGGTTCCATATTAGCTATTGTGAGAATCTCCCTTCACACAAAAACAATTACTACTGGGATTCTGGTTGGGGCAAAAGGCACACAGTCTCTACTTTGCAATAACTAAGCCCAATGTATCTAAGCATAGATATACAGTAATAGTGGGATCGCTAAGTAACCATGATGCATTTGTTTTATTTAACTACTACGGTGGAAGCTACTTCCAGGTTTGCAAGCACCTGCTTTAATGGTATTGAAAAGCCTAAGGTTTTTTGTGTTTCGATTAGCGTTGTCTCTTTCAAAGTTCCTCTGTAAGAAAACATTAGCTGAAGCCGCTTTCTATACACAAGGAAAATGGAAACTAAAAAATGCCAAGGTTGATAAGGTGTTGATCATTATTATTTTTATTATTGTTGTTGCTGGGAATGTGTCCCTTCTCCAAATGCAAATATATTTGGAGATCGTCCCTGCAGATTGCCCAATGCTCAGTAAGAAATACAGATAATTTTAATGAAACGGCTTTCCTTTAGCAAATGCCAAGTTAGCTAAAAAAAAAAAGGTCACATTCAAAAAAGATTGCTTATCTCTCAGTGACATTCATGTTCCACAATGAGCAAGACAGCAGCACTAACATCACCGCTAATGTCAGACTGGTGTCTACAGGCCTGGCGGCATGGCTAAAAGCTTTGGAGAGACACAGAGCAATATGTAATTAATTAGAAAAAGCTATGTTTAACACAGGTTCCAGTTGATAGGATTCATCATGTGCCAAGAGGCAAGGAAAGAGCTGCTCCAGCCCTCTTGACCGATGCTCAGTGATTTTCGACATTCATTATCTACCCTAGACACTGCTGCTGCCGGAACCTCTAGAAGGCAAATCCATTGCTCTTCTCACTCCCCTAGTGATACTGGAGGAAGACTTATTTTACAACAGCTGATGCCCATCTTTTGTGGGCAAGAAGTTGAAAAGGTGGGGAACAGCAGCGAGGCTGAAAACACAGGTGAAATTTCTCTCCCTCAAAAAGCATGCAAAAGAGCAAAAATGTATTGCCCCAGGAGTGTCAAACTCGATTTCATTGAGGGCCACATCAGGGTTGTGTTTGACCTTGAGGGGGGGCATTGCCAGGGTCATCACTCATGTCAGGGTCGCCTCTTGTGGCCCGAGGGCTCTGCCAGGAAACATGGGCTCCTGGGCCCCGTTTTCAGCTGCAATGGCCTCCTGCAGCCGTCTGCGAAAACAGAGCCTGGAACAGCCGCACACGGCCTTCCCGAGCTCCATTTTTACTGACAGAGACACTGCGGGCCGGTCCTTCGCTGTTCACAGGGAGAGCTCACGGGCCAGATCTAACCACCCTGTCAGCCAGGTTCTAGCCCTTGGGCCTTGAGTTTGACATCCCCTTGTTAGACAATTGTCATCATAACTGTGGTTCATGCTGTTTGAGCTGCAGTCTAAAATCTGGAAGACACCAAACTGGGTAAGGCTGGATAAGATGTCCATGTGCAAAAAGCCTTTTTTTTTTTGACAAAGGGAAGATTTCCCTGATGCTGAAGACCACATCTGGATGTGGTATATTTAGGGAAACCTCATCCTCAGGGGTGGGTTCCAGCAGGCACAACTGCCAGTTCGCTTCTGTGTGAGCACTTCACATGCATACGCCCATTTGATGCACACTGCATGTGCATGCACAGTGCAATTAAAATTGTTCTGCACATGCGCAGAACTGAAAAACAAGATGGCAACGCCACCGGCACAGACCAGAGAACCAATTCGGGGTGTAGCAGGTCTGGGTAGCTGCCGGTTCTAGTAACCCAGGCCACCAAACCACTACCGGTTTGGCTGAACCAGTCCGAACCGGTTGGAACCCACCACTGCGCATCCTTTACAGTGTCTCTGTAAGAGACCTTGCTGCTGGGGACAAATGGCCAACATCATTCCTTAAGAGGGGAATGGGTTGCCTTCAATCCTGAGATAGGTGCTTTTCTGGCACAAATGCTAGGAGATCAGCAGAAGCTGACAGAACCTTGTCTGAAGATATTTCAACAAAACAGCTTCTATCTTGAAGGCTGTGTGTGTTTCTAAATGCATATAGCCTCTTGGAGTCCCATTCATAGTTGTAATAGATGGCATCTAATTTTTCGAAACTTACTATATTTCCTCCTATATTCCTTCCAACCCCAGAAAATCCATTTTCTCCTTTTCCCCTTGGAGCTATTCAGCTTGGCAGGTTGCCATTATTCTTTCCTTCCAATCACATTGTTTTCTTCTTTTGAAGAATCAACTACACAATAAAATTAACCCAGGCTAAGGGAGGAGTCACACTAAATCACAAGGGGGAGAGGGGAAGGCATGCAGGAGATCTGAGGGCCATAAAGCATCCTCTATTCTTGTGAGAATCCCCCTATTCTTTCTCTAGATTAAGAGAACAATGGGGCTCCCACTCAGCAGCTGGTCAGACAGCTTGTCATTAAAGCAAAATGTAAATGAACAAAACCATATACATGTCAGGACTCTTACACTACCAGAATATCATGAGACCTTTGCAGGTCAAAAGCTTCCTAACAACAACAACAACAGTGGGAGATCAACTAATTCAGACAGGATGATGATCTGGATTGTGTCCACCAGAAAAAGTATCATTCTGCCAGCCCTTGTATTTGCTTCGCAGAGTGGTATGATCAATAGCCATCCCCATTTACAGGCTGGTTGTATTTGTTGTATTCTATAGATAGCAATTAAATTTGGAAGATCACCAACAACATAAAATCAAAGCAATAACAATACAACTTCATACAGTCCTGTATTTTCAGAAGTATCTATATGATGTAGGGAGTGCTTCTAAGAAGGGAAATACATTGCCAATTTGCTTCCTGGTGCAATTCAAGGTGCTGGTTGTCACCTTTAAGCCCTTCATAGCTTGGAACCAGGTTATCTGAGGGACCATCTCTTGCCGGTCATATCTACCTGACCTATCAGAGCGAGGAGATAGGGAATGTTGCGGGTCCCATCCCCAAGGGAGATACACCTGGTGGGACCTAGAAGAAGGACCTTCTCCATGGTGGCTCCCTCTTTCTGGAACAACATTTCCCTGGCAGTTAGAATGGCCCACATTCTACTTCCCTTCCAGAAGGTGCTGAAGACCTGGTTCTGCCAGCGGGCCTAGGGAACCCAGAGCGGGATGGAGCCCATTAAATGGCTCATGTGAGTTCAGTCCTCTCAGGCGAGATGGGCAACATACAAGTTGAATAAATAAACTACCATTAATGGTCTGTTTTCCAGTTTCTTTGCTAATAAAGCATTCATATGAATGGTAACTGCACTCATTTCCATATTCCTGGGAAGGGAACCAGGGGCTCTCCAGATGATAAGTGGCAGAGGGGCACCCACTCTCTTGGGATGATGGGGGATGGGCCCACACTTTGAACCTCAGGTCTATCAAGAGTCTGAAATGTCCTTCAGCTTTAGTACATTTAGTACATTTAGTACATTCAGACACTTGGGTATTACACCTCCTACTCCCTCCACAAATCACACATTAGATTATGTGTGGGATCGGCTTATCTAATGAGACTGAATCTTCCTGATAGGATTTTCATTTTATCGCTTATCCATCACTTATTCCACCGTTCTGCACATTGCCAGATTACGCAGACTTAAGCCTTTTAGCTTTAATAATTGCTTTAAAAAGTTGATTATCTTTCTCTCGATCAAGAAAAGGATTTATGTCAGGAGTGCATATCCTCCATTGTGACATCTTTGTGCTTATCTCATGGAGTGGCTGCTGCATGAAGAAATGCCAGGCTCTGCCTTCCTTCTGATATCTCATCCGCTACTAGAAGAGCCAACTGCTTCCCAAGTCACAGACGCCATGAATCAAAGCACAGGACAGGACAGGGATCCTTATATCCTAAAGACCTCCTTTTATGGAAGAGTTGAGAGAAGTAGAGGTAGTCCTCAACTTAAGGCTATATTTGAGCCCAGAATTACATGTATCAGTCATGCCGGTCATTAAGCGGGTCACCACATGATGACTGCCCGGTTTTATGATCTTTTTATGATTTTTTTTGCTGCAATCATTAAGTGAATCACCGTGGTCGCTAAATGAATCCAGTGGTTGTCAAGTGAATTCATTGCAGTGTGTTGGAGGTTTTTTTTTGCCAGAAACTAGCAGTAAAGGCTGATTTGGGGCTAAAAAAATGTCATAAATCATGGTCAAATCACCATGCAAATGGTTGTAAACGCAGGACAGTTTACATCCAAAATGTGATCACATGACCATGAGGGGCCATCAAAACTTCAAATCCAGGTCCTAAATAACCCTAGAGAGGGCCATTATAACTTTGAATGGTCACTAAGTGACTGGTCATAAATCAAGAATTACCAATATGACTGTTGATTGCACTCAGTAGATACCTAACCTAGCATTCTGTTATTCAGCAAGGACCGCATCAGATGTTAGAATTCCTGAGCATTTGTCGACAACTGAGCCATGGGGTGCAGGAGTTATACAGGGCACCCAGAGCCTAGTTCTGTAAAAGTACTGGAAGTATAACAACCACAAACCAGACACAAGTACATTGTGTGGGAAAGTTGCACCATTATGGCCTGCTTTAGGTAGTCCTCAACTTACGGCCCAAAATTTCCATTGCTAAGTGAGACATTTGTCAAATGAGTTTTTCTCCATTTTACAATCTTTCTTGCCACCGTTGTTAAGTGAATCACTGCAATTCTTAAGTTAGTAACATGGTTGCTAAGTAGGGGTGGGTTCCGGCAGGCACTACTGCCGGTTCATGCGTGCTCTTGATGCACACTGCGTACACATGCGCAGTGCAATTAAAATTGTTCTGTGCATGGGCAGAACTGAAAAACAAGATGGCGCCACTCAAAGAACCAGTTCGGGGGCGTGGCAGGCCTGGGTCGGTCCAGTAACCTAGGCTGCCAAACCACTACTGGTTCAGCCGAACCGGTCCGAACTGGTAGGAACCCACCATTGTTGCTAAATGAATCTGGCTTCCCCATTGACTTTGCTTGTTGTCAGAAGGTTGCAACATGAGATCATAAGACCCCGGGACCCTGCAACCATAATAAATATGAATTAATTGCCAAGTGTCTAAATTTTGATCATGTGACCAGGACAGAGTTTGGCAAACTTAAACACTCAAAGAGCCATTTGAACCCGTTTCCCACAGAAATCACTGGGTGCCACAAAGGTCCTAACCGGAAGCCCCCTGTTCAATTCTGGAGTTGACCGGAAATTCAGTTCCCCCACCATAGTCTCCTCCTAGCGCAGCGTACTTTTTCCTCTTCCTGTCATAACTGAAAGCCCTATCAATTGTGGAGACAACTGGAAAACCCTCCCCTTTCCACATAGTCTTCTCCTGGCGCACTGTGCTCCCCCCCCCCCAGAAGCTCCTCTTAAAATTGTGGCCAACCGGTGATGGAGCCGCAGCAGAGGGAGGAAAGAGCCACATGCAGCTTCAAAGCCGCAGTTTGCTGATCCCTGGATCAGGGGGATGCAGCAAAGGTTGTAAGTGTGAAAAACTCCCAACAAAGGGAAAATACAGAAAGCGAATGTTTAAACATTGGAAAATAATTCACCTAGACTCAAATATTACTGAAAACCATTAGCAGATCAAAGGAGATTATTTACCAGAAACAATATATTCAGGGATGCAGAACTGGAAGAGATTGAGAAAAATTGTGAAAAAGGAAGAGCCCAAAATCATAGTAAAATAATAGAAGAAACTCAGATAACAATAACTAAAAATATAAAGGAAACCTCTGATAAGAATTACATAAATGGTAACTTAGGAGAAATAATAACTAAAGAATCAGTACAGGCGAGCACAGAAACCACCTATTAATTGAGTCCCGTGACAATAATAATTAAAAAAGGAAATTATAGCGTATGCAGATTTATAGCATATGCAGAAAGACAAAGACTGCCAGCTCTGAAAGTGGTGCCCCAAAAAGGATGATGAAGATAACGAAGGATGTGAATAAAATGTTTACAAAGATATTTTTAAAAAATCTATCAAACAAACCAATCAGTTTGCCTACAGTACAGCAGTGATGGTTACCGAAAAAAACCCTCAGGTATCAAAATTAGAAAACCAAAAGCAAAAATACATTGAATCCCAAAGTGGAAGATCAGACTGCAGGCCAAGATAAAGAAATTAGGATCAGATGCAAGTAATTTAAAGAACATGAAAGGAGAAAAAAATTGAAGAACGAAAGAATCAAGACAAACCTAATAAAAAAAATATATTGACTTAGTACCAGAAAAACTCAAGCAGCTTTTGTTGAGTGCCATGGTGAAAATTGAATATTATAAAACCCAAATCATCCAGATTAAACAAAATCATCTATTTCAGCCAGACCAGAAGTAATTCTGCCAGAGTATAAATGGCAATGAAAATTCTGAAAATGGGAAACCAAACCAAAAGAAAATCCAGTTCTGGAAAAATCTATGAGAAATTCAATAAGACTAATAAAAATGCTGGGTAGATAAAAGAAGTTGAAGATGTATTTAGTAAAAATGAAATGAAAGAACTTATATCAGCAGAAATGGTTAAAAATAGAGTAAAAAGGATTAAAAATTGGACATCTCCTGAAAATCATCAATTGCATGGCTTTTAGCTCAAATATCTGACTACCTAGTTTACATCCAATTATAGCTAAATAGCTTAATGATGTATTGTATAAAGGAGAGATTGGTGACTGGTTAACAACTGGCAAAACTTATCTTATTCAAAAAGAGCTAGTGAAAGGGATACCACCAAAAATATAGGTCAATAACATACTTGCCTATAATACTTAAATTTCTCACAGGTAGATAACATCCAAGATTATTTGGAAGAAAACAACTCCTTCCAGTAGAACAGAAAAGAGATAAAAGAAAAAGCAGAAATGCAAAAATCCAGATAAAATAGTGTTCAAAAATTGCAAAAGCGAAAAAATTTACATATGGTCTGGATTGACTATAAAAAATACATTACCAGATAGGTGGATCATCAAATGTCTGGAAACAACTGGTGTCAGTAAAATATGAGAAAATTTATAGAAAAATAATGATCTATTATTTATAACCATCATCTTCCATCAAGATCCCACTTTCAGTGATTTTGAAGAAAACAAATTTTGGCTACAAAACAACAACACCAAAAATTGCTAATGAAATATCACATGCTTTATATGAAGGATCTGAAATTTTATGGAAACTCAGAAATCAAATTCCAATCATTGACAAACATTGTAAGAATTTTTAACACAGATATAAAATTTGGCCTAGAGCAGTGATGGCTAATCTTTTTGTCCTTGTGTGCTGAAAGTGCGCGTGTGCGCGCCTGCCCACACTCATAATACAATGCGCTCACCCCATCCCTCTAAGTATGCACATGTGACCCCTGAGCCTTAGTTTGGGCCTAGTAGGTCTCCCTGAAGCCTCCTGGGACCAAAAATGGGGCGAAGGGGGCGCCCCCCCCGTGCTCTCTCCCTGTGCATGCCCATGCTGTTACAGGAGTTATGTCAGCCTTGTATGCAGCTCTATTCCTCTCTTGCATTCATCTTCATTGTTCCATTGTGATGCATTTCCTGCCTCTCTAGAATTTAGCTCTCTCTGCTCCTGTGAGGCACTTCCTGTTCTTGTTGGATGTATATCGATGGCTTGTATAGTATTTCGCAGAGACCCAAAAATCAGCTGGCTGGCTGCGCATGCTTGATGGAGCTCAGCTGGGGTTCGCGTGCTAGCAGAGAGGCCTCCATGTGCCACCTGTGGCATACGTGCCATATGTTTGTCATCACGGGCCTAGAGAAATGATCTACAGTCGCAACAAACTGGGGTGAAATCACGAACAGTAACGGCACTGAAAGGCCAAATGACCAAACCACCGATGAAACCTACAAGTATCTGTGCATTTTACAGTTAGATAACATCAAATACATTTGTGCTAACGCGTGCAACCCTTCTGCACATGCGCAGAAGCATCCTGGCAGGGGCCTCCCACCGCTGCCACTACCAATTTGCCGAATCTGATCTGAACCAGGAGCAACCCACCTCTGAATAACACCCTAAGTTCTTGGGAAGAACGTGATGCATATGAAGGCCAACACCAGCTAAAGAACTGGCAGCTGTAATTTGACATTGTGATGAAGATGACGACAACAACAACAATAATATTGATAATCTTAGCATATTCGGGTCTTTTCCCATGTAAGATTGAGAGTATCTTGGCAACATTTCGACGAGGTCCCACTCGCCATCTTCAGGCTGGTGCCTTCAGCTTCGTGCTTGTGCGAGCAAAGCGTGATCGGAGCTGCTGTATTTCTATAAATATTGGTGGGGTGTGTGGAGTGCTGGCTTTGTTGCTGTAAGTAGATTGGTTGGCTGCGTTGTAACATCTTGATTAGTTGATGGAGTTGATGTTTGCAGATTAGTTGGCTGTTTTGTAACATCCTGTGTGGCTGAGGTACTGGCTGTGTGCCTATTGTTCTTTTGTGTTGTAATGACCTGGGTAATGGGCTGTGTGATGAAATCCTGAGCTCTATTGTACTGATATCCTGAGTCCTGTGCTACAACCTCCTGGGGGGTGTTGGCTGCGTTGTAACATCCTGAGCCTTTGCATTGTAACCTCCTGAGTTCTGTGATATAATGTCCTGAGCAGATGGCTGTGGTGTAACATCCCAGGCTTTGGTTTGGCTCCAAGTTTGCGGTCTGGCCATATGTTCATGGTGTGTGTCAGTTTGCTTTGTCTGGGGGTCGGAGGGGGGTGTAGCAGTTGGTGATGCCGCCATGGTTTGGCTTCTGGATGGTGGTTGCATTTGGTCTATGGGATGGGTTTGGGTTTGAGTCTGCTGAGGGTGATTGGTGGTTGCGTCCTGTGTTGTTCTGGGTCTGGTGTTGTTTTTCGTGGCTGGGACTCGTTTGTTGACTAGGGCTAGTTTCCAGATGTCTGGTAGGTGGGAGGTTTCGTCGTCACATTTATTCATGTTGTGGGGGTGTTTCTCTAGTTCGATGGCTTCCATAATTATTCTTATTTTAATTAAGCCATTGAAATAGAGAAACACTCCCACAACATGAATAAACGTGATGATGCCTCCCACCTACCAGACATCTGGAAACTAACCCTAATCAACAATTTTTCATCCTCTGTGAAATTTACTCAAGTAAATTTGGGACATATTCAAAAATAAGTTAACAAGAGAGCAATGCTTTCACATATGACATTGCACCATCTCACATAAGGCACTGTAAATACAAATAAGAAGCAGGTTGAAAGGAAGCATCTCAGTAGTGGGATATGACCAGTCCGCCCGCACGCCCGCCCTCCTTACCGGTATTTGAGCTGTTCGGGGCTTCCGCACATGGAGCGTACGCCGCCTGTGCAATGCTCCTCCGAGCAGCTGGAGCGTTGTGGAGGCATTGTGGAGCATCGCGGGGGGGATAGGTACACTGTGCACCTGTGCTGCATGCGTTCATGTGGTGGATGCCTGGCCCCGTTGTACAGTACTGGTTGCAATGGATCCAGAACCTACTACTGGAGCATCTCAAGTGGAAGAGAAGAGATATACTTTTGGTAGCATTGTTTATTGTTAGAAATGAAATGGTTGCTACTTTATAGTTTATTGAAATACCATATTTTTCAGAGTATAAGACGCACCGGAGTATAAGATGCACCAAGGTTTTGAAGAGTCAAATTAAAAAAAAAGTTTTTGCACTCTGCAAACCTCCCAAAAATGGCCCGTTTTTTGCTCATTTCTGCCCTCCCCAGCCCCCAGGAGCTCTCTGAAAGCCTCCTACAAGCTATGCATGTCCATTTTGGTGAAGGGGGTGGGGTTTCAGAAGGCAAAAAATGCTGCATTCAGAGTATAAGACGCACTCAGATTTTCAGCCTCTTTTTTGAGGGAAAAATGTCCGTCTTATACTCCGAAAAATACGGTAATAAGATCAAACCTTTGCATATGAGCTTGTGGGTCTCTTTTGAAATAAGCAATAATGTAATCTAAGGAATTGTTGTAGCTTTAGACGAGAAAATTAGTTTAATGTTACAGCTGTCTGATCCAGGCCTTGAAGACCAGAGCTTTTGTTCTTCAGAGGGAAAAAGGGGTATTTGGAATCAGAAAAATAAGGAAATATCTTTGTGAGAAACTTCACTTAAAAATTGTCATGTCACAGTGTCATTTGAACAAATCCTTGGCACATTGAATAAACTGGTGATAATGTGGGATATCTGCCTGCTATAAAATGACAAAGGTTGAGATCAAATCCACAGACGACAACAACCTGGAATTAACAATGTGTATTTTGAGAAAAAAGAGACACCCCCACCAGGCAGATGGCATGAATATTAGTGTATGAAAATGACTACCACATTGAGAATTTCCCAGTGTATTTCTCCCTTGTTTTTGGCTTGCTTCTATAATTAATTTATGGAAAGTACCTAAATTGGGAATAAACACCATCTCACAAATCCCCTCTAATCTCTGCCTGTATTTCTGAAACGATACCCTTAAGGTATAGTATTCTAAAATGATTAAACTCTTTTCTTTTAGCTATTTTTTAAATAAAGCTTTTTAATTTTTAGAAACAGTTGTAGCAGATATTAATGGTCTGGACTGAACTCAGAACTATTTGAGATGCAATTTATGGTTGCCACTGCCAGGTGTCTGCCTTCTCACTGCTTTAGTGCTTTTTAACCAGAGCTAAAGAGCAGATCCCTTGAAAAGAGATAAACGTCTTTCACAGCTCTGTTTCTGCTCCCATTTAGGGCCTAGCTTGATCATTTCTCTCTCGGAGTTGGTGCTGGAAATTCTTTCCTTCTGGGGAAAATTTTTCAGCCATCTAACTAGCCTTCCTCCTTGACTCCTCTGTCTGAACAGTGCTTTCTATATTTTGCAGAGGACATAGATTTCTACCAACTGCTGTTCCTGGTTTTGTAGAAAGTTCCAATTTTCTGTCCAGTGTTGGAGACAAAACAATTATAAAGTGATATAAGGGTTAATTCCTGCAGGGGATCTGACATTGTTACCCTCCATCACTACTGTTGGTTGCTAGGTATCTCTAGACAAGGTGTGTCTAACCAGTGGAGAACACTCTGACCAGAGTCAAAACAGGTTTGTATAAGGAAAACTAAATCAAATTGATTGTCGGAGAATAACAACCATTCATTGCAAGTGACTCTTGTACAAGAGATGCATGGATTGCTTACATCTCATTAGTTTCAGTAGTATAATGTAGGCTTCTGGTAGAATATACTTGTTATAATTAGGGAAATATTTAGCATCAAATTTGTCTGCAGTGTTCTTGGTGAAACAATGAAATATTTTATGGTACCTTCAAGCAATTCTGCTTCAAGATTTTTAGATGGAAGCCTCCCCAATGAACCGTCTGTCTGTCAGTAAATCTGTCTGTCTAATAGCGTACTTTCTTCTTGTCAAAGTCACTATGGACATTGACTAGCCTTTTCTTTGTGTCCTTTCTGCAAAACCATCTAGATGGAGAGCCACATTAGCAAGTGGGGGAAGCTGTTTTGTCTCCTTTATCTTTTCCTCTGCTTACTTTGGAAGCGCAGGGGAACAAGCAAGGAGGATGCATAGTTAAATCTGGCCATTCCAATATTAAGGGACACAGTGGCTCAGTGGCTAAGACGCTGAGCTTGTCGATCAGAAAGGTCAGTAGTTCGACGGTTTGAATCTCTAGTGCTGCATAATGGAGCTCCAGTTACTTGTCCCAGCTTCTGTCAACCTAGCATGTACGTGCGTGTAAAAATGCAAGTAGAAAAACAGGGGCGACCTTTGGTGGGAAGGTAGCAGCGTTCTGTGTGCCTTCGGTGTTTAGTCATGTCAGCCACATGACTACGGAGACAGCGCTGGCTCTTTGGCTTTGAAATGGAGATGAGCACCGCCCTCTAGAGTCAGGAACGATTAGCACATATGTGCAAGGGGAATTTGTACCTTTACCTTTTTATTACCAGTGAGCCATTCCTAGGATGCAAGTTTAATCAATGCCTTTGGATCTAGCCTTTTCAATGAAGTAGTTATGCTGCCAGTTTGACCTTTTTAAGCACATTGTCATTTTATATGAGATTTCATGAGTTAATTGAAGAGGCTGCATATTATTGATGAGGCCACGTAAATCATTCTTCGGGAACTATGTAGGTGTTTCTTGAGGAATAAAAAAACTGTAAGTGGGGTGTTTAGCCAAATGCCCATCTTGTCAATATTATGTGTTCCACAAAAGCTGGCTGGCTTGCTTGTCCAGCGGAGTGGGGGGAGAAGGAGAGGAGCGGGGCTCGGCTGGGTAGTAGAGAAAGCTGTGCCTTGCCTTGAGGCTCACATGTTGCAAGCCGGGGCCTCAGGGAGCCGCCGCCACCAGGAGACCTAGCGACACGCGCTGCTTGGAGCAAGGGAAAGCCGGTGCCTTGCGCTGTGTGGTGACCTTTCCCTCCCTTTGATGTCCCCCACCAGGACTGCTCAGATGGGCTGAATGGGACCTCCGCCGGCGACCGCCTCCCCCAGCTTTCATCCCTCAACCAGGTGGCGGCATGCTCCTCGGCTCCCCCTCTGTGCCGCATGCCGGCCTCAGGCTTCCAGCCTCCTTACTTCCCACCCCTGCGCCTTCGCGATCTTCTCCCAGCCCGGGTCAGAGCTGCGCTCAGAAATGGAGAGGGGGATCGAGGCTGTGAATAGGACCCTTCTCCTCCTTTCTGCTGCTGCCCGCCCGCCCGCCGCCGAATAATTCTTCCTCACCGAGCATGTCCGGCTGCTGTGGGGAAGACTGCTCCTACAAGATCCTCAGCCGGAGGACCAAATTTGTGGAGAGCCAGCAAGCTCACTTGGGCACTCCGTGCGGAGGCTGCTGCCATTGAGGTGCTCCTTCCTCACCCTCCGAAATAACCCGCCCAACATAAGCCTGCCTTCCTCGTGGCTCCTCTTGACCAACAAACGATTTCTTTTTCCACAGTCGCTCAACTTCAAACCTGCAAGGCATGATTTGCTGCTCCCAGATCAGGAGGCGGGAGAATCACGTGCCTCCTTTGCATACGGAATTTTTCACCTTTTAACCCTTGCTTAACTCTTAAAAGGCGAAAAATTCCTTATGCAAAGGAGGCCCATAGTTCTCTCGCCTCCCCCTACAGTTAACACTAAACAGACTCAAAGTCACTGTGACTTGGATTCTGGCAGCAAATACCTTGGCCTTTTTAATTATTTTAAAAATTCTTTCCTTTTCCTCATGAGATTGGTGAGGCCCCGCCTCCCCTGCCTCCAGTGACTGCATGTCCCTGGTTGGTAACCTGATCCTTCAGCAATTCCACAGGTGCACTCATTGCTACCATGATTCAATCCATTCACCTGGCTTCTGGTGATCCTTTTCTTTTCTCCCATCTTTCCCAACATTAGAACCTTTTTTAGTATCTTTTGCATATTGTGTCCAAAGTAAGATTGGACATTATTTGTATATTACCCAGTCAAACAAACAAATTTTGGCAAGCCAAGTGCCATGTATGGCATCCCACCACTAGTTATGGGAAACTGACCTGCACCAATATACCAGGAACAAACTCCTCCTTTGGAAGGCCAAAGTTTGGTCATTTGGAACAAATACTAGGGAATTAGATACATTGTCTGCATTGATTTGTGCTTGCTAAAATATGACATAAAAATGATAGGGGAATAGTAAGGATTTCAATACAGTATCAAAAGATTTCAAATATAAATATATCAATTCTTATCATTTATAATTGAAATATTTTATATTGTTTGAAAAAGAATTATTACTCCCATTTCTCTCTTTCTAGCCCTCATAATTAAAACACTTTTGAGGATGAATCACTCCCTTAAGTAATAAGTAGTTTTACCCAATTAATTATACTATTAGTTAAATATGTATTTCTTTAAACATGCATATTCACCTAAGTATTTGCTTGAGCTACCAAATACATATTTAAATATGTATCATACATTTTAATGCATAATAATTATTTGTGAGAAAGCAGTAATCCTTTTGAGACAGAATTTGCTAGGGAACAGAAACATACACGGGCAATAGAGGTCTTGCTTCACCAGAAATATGGCTGCCACGTTGCATGCAGGAAACTGGAAATTTGCCATAATGGGGGATAGAGTAGATGTCCTTGTGCCACAAAATTCCATAATACAGTACACATATGCAGCATCTTGCAAAAATTCTTCATGCATATAAACTACCAAGTCAGTTAAAATAACCTCCATATTATGATTCATAATATGTGAAACACCAGGTGTTCAAGCTCTTCTCTTTCTCAATTAGTACTCCAGGACTTCTTTCCTTAGCAGTAGACTGGATTAGACTCTTATAGTATAGGTATAGGGTTTCTAAAATTATTTATCTTCCTTTAGTACCAACCATTCCAAATTTGCCTGAGATTTTGAGATGTCAAAAACCCCATCAATAAATTCAAGTGATCCTGGAGAAGCTATCATTTTGATTAGCAAACTATTCACAAACTAAAAGGCTGTTTCACATTGTTTGTTAATGGATGAGTAACTAACTGTTCATGGTTAAGTCTGTATTACAAACAACCTTCTATTTTTCTGATTGCTCTTCTGTTACTTTAAGGAATTTCTTCTGTACTATTGTTGTTATTGTCATTGTTGTCATTTACACACGCTTCTGCCACTTCACCTGTGCAAATGTTACATCAGTAAACTACATCTCACCATAGTGGGGAAGACTGCTTGACCAAGTAGGTTATCAGTGATCAGCCAGAGGGAGGGTTGTTTTCTCTTAAAGTTACTCTAAACTACTGTTTTTAGTGTCTCACTTGGCAAAGAAGGAGAGGCTCTTAACCATAGTGATTGATACATGACTTGTACTCCGATGTACAGTAACCAGGGACATTAGGTTGGAAAAGGCTGTATCAATGGTTTGCCCCAAAAGGGGACCAATTCTTCAAGGGGGGGGATGCCTTTTAAGTGCCATTATTTGAATTTACTTATACACCCTTTGTAGTTGGATGAAAATAGGCGATGTAGTGGCTTAAGCTCTTGCTGATCCCCACAGGAAGTCTCCAAACCCTCTTCTAACAACCTCCAGGCAACTTCTGAAGCAGCCAGCCAGATCTGCTGCCACTAGCCACCTTCCTCCATAGAAATCCCATCAGCCACTAATTTACCATAGAAAAGGCAAAGGGCATTTCCTTTTCTTTAACTGCCTGACCTTTTGGTGGGTAAGCACTGCTGGTCCGTGAAGAATTCTACATCTTTCTTATAAATAACAAGATAAGAGACCTAGAAAAAAGTTGAAAAGAAAAAGGAAAGGAAGAATAAGTGCTTTCTGAGTAAGTTGATCTTGGTCACTCTCATCTCAAGAATTATCCTTACCCACTTAACACAGGATCTCACTGAGACATATACCAGAAAAAGTTTACGCAGCCCAGATCACAGACTTCCTTTCCAAATTCACTCTTAGCTGGGTTGTGTCCTTAACTGTTTTTTAGCCAGCATCAGGGGAAAAAACTATAATCCTCCAAAAATGGCAAAATGGAGACTGCCCACTGAGAAGAGAACATCATCTTTGGTTCCTTAGCTTTTTTTCTTCCCACGTTTGGTGTGATTATGATTATCTCCTGAATGGTCAAGGTCAGATAATTTTCCTTTAAACTCTTTTAAACTCTAAACTCCTCTTGAAAAAGAATATCCCCACATGCGCAATGTCCTTCTCCATTCCTTGCCCACCCATTTTTTTGGTGGGTTGTTTTACAAGGGGACTCAGCCTTCAAATTTGTTTGTGGCCCTGAGGGCTGAACACAAGGCCAGGTGGTAGGTCTCAGGGCAGTGTATGTGAACACACACACACACACACACACACACACACACACAGCCTTCTCGCCTTGATGCTGAAAAGAGGGCATGTGATGACTTAAATCCTCACAAGTGGGATTTGATGTTAATGAATGCATTTCCAACACAAAAGCTGCTGAATGAAATAATGAACTGGTGGAACCATTAACATTACTTATTTCTCTTGCGTAGGGCAGATAATTTCTTTTGCATGTGACAGTTATTTTAAAATTAAGAAAAATTAGCCTTTCCGGTGGTTGAGCATAATGTTTTTAAAAGGACACAAGAGACTCTGATTTTAAGCTAGAAATCTAAGTAATCAATGCACACAGCTTGCATTACCTTACCGAGATGTTTCATTCTACCACAATTTCTATCTTGCCTTTCCATCAAAGTCAGGATATAATACATGTTCTCACCTCCACTTAAATGCCAAAGATAGGTCAATCTGGAAAAGAATGAGAGGGGTTCATAAACCAACCTGGATCTCTCTGATTAACATTTAGATGCTTAAAACTAAAAGGCAGATGGAGATCTGTTGGATTATGATGGCACTATCCTTAGTGCTGAACAATTTCCTCTTGCCTCCAATATTTCTCAAACAGCAAATGGCAACACAAATGCCTCATTGTTTCACACATATGAATGCTTGTTTCCTATTCTGGCTAAACTATTTGGCCTCTGGACAAGATTATTTCCATATGGAACAGGATTGTTATCACTTAATAGAAAATAATTATCCGATGCAAATTGCCCCTTTGTCAAGTCTAGAAAGCAGCAAGCTTTGGAAAGGATTTTAGCTTAGTGCTTAGCTGACTGTTGAATTACATGTAACTTTCAGAGATAATGCTCAACTTTTATATATATATATATATATATATATGTGTGTGTGTGTGTGTATGTGTATGTGTATGTGTATGTGTATGCGTATGCGTATGCGTATGCGTATGTGTATGTGTATGTGTATGTGTGTGTGTGTGTGTATATATATATATTTCTTGAGATGGAGGGGCACTATTGGAACATAAATGCAGAGAATCTTAGTCTTTTAAAAAAGTCGTGAGTTTTTAAAAGGGGACATGATCTGATACATTTCAGTTGAGATTCAATAATATCAGGACATCATCCCTATCCAAAGGTTGTAGTTCTTAATAAGCTCCTGGATTTCAAAAATACATTGGTTCTTGCAAAGAGAGCTAACTAAATAATTTAATTCACCATCGTTGAGAATGGAAGAGATACATAAAAAAGGAGTGATTCTTGTCAGCTTTGCTGGTTCCCTGTAATATGAAAGGGAGTTTCATACTTTGGCTGAACTAATGTGGCATTTTTGGCAACTTCTGCACTGCAAACAATTGCATATATCCAAACCAACATGCATTAGTAAAATGTAATTCCTGCATTTTTGCCATTTAAATATATTTCACTCTCTCAGAAATCTCACAACAGCTTCCCTGCAGGTAGCCCTCGAGTTACAACCACAGTTGGGACTGGAATTTTGATCACTAAGCAATGTGATCATTAAGTCATCATGTGACCAAACCCAATTTTAATTTTTACCACAGCCATTAAGTGAATCATCACTTTTAAGTGAATCACACAATTGTCAAGAGAATCTGTTTTTTTCCTCAATTGACTGCTTATCAGAAGCCAGCTGAGAAGCTCGCAAATCATGATCACATGACTGCAAGACCCAGCAGCCATTGTAAATATAAGCCATTTGCCAAGCACAAACATTGGGATGACAGGACTACAAGGGTGGTGGGACAGCAGTAACTTTAAGGACGGTTTGTAAGTCACTTTTTCTGAGACCACTGTAACCTTGACCCATTGTTCAATAAACAGTCAAAGTTGAGGATTACTAGAAATAAAAATGGTGTCCATCCATGGAAGAACTCAGTACTTTCATGTTGGACTATGGCATCACCCACTTATTTCATAGAAAAGGAACAGCTGATCACAGATGCATGAACTCAGAAGTGTGTCAAATGAAGTTTAAAGTTTGAAGTTTTATTTTATTTATATGCCTCCCTATTCCCTAAAGGTACTCAGGGCGGCGAACAACTCAAACAGGAGGGGAACATACAAATACAAGACAGACATTTAAAATGGCCAACAACCACATCTGTCGAGAGGGGAAGGGAGCTCATCAACCCCAGGCCTGCCGACACAGCCACGTTTTAACGGCTTTTCGGAAAGCCAGGAGAGAGGTGAGTGTCCAAATCTCCACGGGGAGTTCGTTCCAAAGGGACGGAGCTGCAACAGAGAAGGCCCTCCCCCGGGTCGTAGCCAGATGGCATTGGCTGGTGGATGGAACCCGGAGGAGGCCGACCCTGTGCGATCTAATGGGTCTTTGGGAGGTAATTGGCAGCAGGCGGTCTCTCAAATAAGAATTAGTTTAGTTTAGTTGAACACAACTCTGCCAAACTTAGCCCTTTCAGCTCTTATCTGTAATATAAGTTCTTTATCAGTAAAAGATTGGTTTGTCTCAGATTCCAAATGTTTTTATGTTCCTTCATCAGAAAATAATTTGTCATTGTTGTCACTCATCTACGTTTACACAGCTGAGCCTTGATGTTCAAAACAAACCCTTCATATTTGAGGGTTTTTTAAATTTCTTTTTTGCTTTCTTTTGCACTTTGTAATTTTTTCTATTCTTTTTTCTTTCTTTATGATTTCAGTTTGTATTGTTTCTTAGCTTTATAAAACTCTTTAATAACAAATTTTTTTAAAAAGAAAGATAATGAAGAGAGGTTGTGATCATTGTAGTTATGGACTGTCATAGGATACACCTTTCGGCCCTTCCTTGTACTCTACATTTTAAAATCACCATAATTCTTTTAAAATACATTATCTACTGCATGACTGAGGGACAGAGAATTTTTGCAATTTTTGTAACAGGGGGCACAGGTTTGGCTCCTTTTTCAAGAGGTAGCCTCATTCCAAAAGAAAAGGATTCCTCCTAGTTTCTTTAAATTTTAATTCATGGTGCATTGGATTTTACTTTGTATCTGCTATACATAAATGGCTTGCCCTTTCTTTTCCTCTCCACGTTTTAACCCGATAACTATACATTTGCAATAGCACCTTATAAAGTACCAAACATATATAAAACACTACTTTCATAAAATGTATTTTTCATGTCAACAAAGTTATGGAAATAATGAAAAGCACCCACAGGTCGCTGTAGCGCTGTAAGCACTATTGTGATTTACTTCATGGTAAATACATGGGGCATACTTTTTCAGTCAAATGATTTTCATCTACCTTGAAGTAGAACTCTTCAAAATCTGAAAAAAACACAGTTTTTAACAAAATCATCTGGGAAACCTGGCACAGAAATCATATGATCCAACTGAAAAATAGCACCATATACAAAAGGTACAATGCTGAAAAGCATTTTTAAAAAAAAACTTTATCCTGTCTTTATTATTTTTACAAATAACTCAAGGCAGCAAATATACCCAACACACATTTCTCCTATTTTCCTCACAACAGCAACCTTGTGAGATGGGCTGGACTGAGAGAAAGTGACAGGCCCAAAATCACCCAGCTGTTTTTTCACTGCTAAGACTGAACTTGAATTCATGTACTCCCGCTTTCTAGCCTAGTGCCTTAACCTCTAGTTAATGAAACTTAATATAAAAGATAATGCATTATATTATATTAATATAAAACATAAGGAAAGTTATGCTCAAAAAGCACATGTCTACACATAGATTCAGTTTCTCTGGGGTTTGTCTTATCCAACCTGAAATAGACTTCCAAATATATATATAGGAAGGGATTTTTCTGGCCTGAAAAAAACCCAAGTGTAATTTGCATTCCATCAAACTTTCTGGAATGCTACAGAAACTGTTGTTTTAGATGTTATTTTTAAAGATAGTTCTACATTAATCGTAATAGGTGCCTTATCTATTGTGCTAGTATAGGCTCTACAGTAATGATTATATGATAGCTAAGCTTGACACTTGCTATTAATCATTCCATGAAGTTTTCGTTGTGAATCTGGAGATGTTTTGTGAGGATCTGCCTCTGTCTATCTGTCTGTCTACAAAATTTATTGGACACCCATCTTACCTCACAATATCTCTAGGCAGCTTACAATCATAAAAAATGTACAAAGATAAAATCATAAATAAAATATTACACAGAGCCCGATACAACAGCCCAATTAAAAGGTGGAGAGGATGGGAATAGGATGGTGGTGGGTGGGAGGATGTTGATAATAAACAAACAGATGTGAATTTTTCCTAAAGAATACACTGAAGTCAATAAAAAGAGATACCTTAATGATACTGGGGCTTTTTCCCCAAAAGGATCTGCTCACATTAAGCTCTGAGTTGGCTCATAGACCGGATAAGGAACCTTGGGAGTGAATACGTAGTACACAAATATGCTGAATTAGAGAACAAACTGTTCTGAAAAGTTTCAAACTAAATATCACAGAGATTTTATGCTGTTATGGCTTCGCTGTTCTTGAGGGTAGAGTTAAGGCATTTCTTATGTCAAAAGATTATGCCCTTGTGAGAATGAAGCAGTTCAAATTACTGAGTTTATTCTTCTGCATGTTCCATCCATGCAACCATCTAGCAATACCTCTTACCATTTTTTTCCCTGGCTAATTAGAGAAATCTTACGTGCACTATCTCTCATTCAGTATGATTATTATAGCCACATTCTCTGCAACACAAAATAAAAATCACCAGTGACTAACATCTGAATACATTTTATTTATTTTTGTCTCTCATTCCTACACAGACGTGGAAGTCTTCCTGCAAAAAAGATGTGGAAGTTTTTTTGGAATAGAATGAAACAATTATATCACAGAGGGTCAGAGTAGTGTGTGGACGTATGCTAATAGGAAAGTCAGGAAATCATGCAAACATAGCTTTGGGGAAAGTCGGGAAATCATGCAAACATAGCTTTGGGGATTCTTCTCAGGGCTTAAAAATAGCTCTGCTGAAGGATATATGTTTGGGAATTGTGTGTGTGTGTTTGTGTGTGTGTGTGTGTGTGTGTGTGTGTGTTCAAATGGAGCAGCTGGCAGAATCCCAAGCCAGTGCCCAGTTGCCTCTCTCAGAATACATTGGAGGAAATTCTCTGGAATATTTATCTCCACAATCTCCAATCAGATCTGGGTTATTTTTGAATGCAGTGTTTCTTCTTTTGCCATCTCCAAACATGTCAAACTTATTCCCGTTCAATTCAACCTTTACAGTTATTCCAATGACAGATGGGCAGAGTCCTCATTCTTTACCTAATTTATTTACAACATTCCGTTTGATTGGAACTAATGGAATTGAATATAGGAAAATTAATGTAAAATTGAGGAGTGTAAGATATTATGTAATATATACATAGAACAAAGTTAAATTATTAACGGAAGGAATTTCTTGAGCTAGTCAGGAAAGAGGTTTATATTTCACATTTACAATATCAATATTTGTTAAGCATATATTTAGCTGTTAAAATGTCTTACCCAAATGTCCCAGGTTAATTCAAATATTTGCAGGGAGTAGAAGCCTTTTTTTTTCCTGATCCAAATGTTTAATATCCTCACTAGATTATCTGAAGCAAAGAAATGGTCTGAATTTGATGGAAGTATGATTTTGATTACTACTTTGTAAGTAGTAATCAAAACTGGAAATATTATCGTTTGTTTAAAATTCAAATCTATTCTATTCATATTCTATTAATATGAGAGAAAAATATGTTTAGTACCTCAGTTCTTGAAATTATAAAAGTGACATTCATGTATGTGTGTATCCCTTTTATTTATTTATCAGCACAAATACAACACAAATGTAACAAAGGCAACAGTAAAAATATTGGGTTTCTGTCGTGATGGTCTCTTGTGACGAGCCGATAGACAGATAATGGAAGCAGTTAGCTTCCTCCCATAATTGGGGCATACCAGGGGTTGTGACACTAAATATATACCTACCTCCCTGGCTTCAGCTGATAAGGAGGAGGACCTGTGGCTTAATGGTTAAGACATCTGCCTAAGATGTAATACAATATATATATATATATATTATATATATATTATATATATATATATATATATATATATATATATATATATATATATATATATATATATATATATATATATATATATAAGATTTTTTACAACCCCTGGTAAGCCCCAATTATGGGAGGAAGCTAACTGCTTCCATCATCTGTCCTTCGGCTCGTCACAAGAGTCCATCACGACAGAAACCCAATATTTTTACTGTTGCCTTTGTTATATTTGTGTTTTTTATTTGTGCTGATAAATAAATAAAGGGAGACTAGTATAGATCTATTTCAAGCTATTTAGCTCTCATCAGCTAGCCATACCCTTACTGGGATTTGAACCTGGGCTATATTGCATATTTGGGCATACCAGGGTTTGTGACACTAAATACATACCTATTTCCCTGGCTCAGCTGATGAAGGAGGAGAACCTTGTGGCTTAGTGGTTAACACAACTGCCTAATATGTAATACAGCCCAGGTTCGAATCCCAGTAAGGGTATGGCTAGCTGATGAGAGATAAATAGCTTGAAATAGATCTATACTAGTCTTCCTTTATTTATTTATCAGCACAAATGCAACATATATATATAAATATATGTTGCATTTGTACAATGTATTTGTATATTTGTTATATACAAATATAACAAAGGCAACAGTAAAAATATTGGGTTTCTGTTGTGATGGACTCTTGTGACGAGCCGATTGACAGAGAATGGAAGCAGTTAGCTTCCTCCCATAATTGGGGCATACCAGGGGTTGTGACTTTAAATATATAAATATATATATATGCATTTAGTGTCACAAACCCTGGTATGCCCAAAATGGGAGGAGGCAAATAGATCTATACTAGTCTCCCTTTATTTATTTATCAGCACAAATGCAATATATATATATTAGAATTACAAATGGTTGTTGGAAAAAGAGAGCATATGAATATAAGGTATGTTACAGATTTCTAGATTTATTTTTATTACTTGTAAATATACTATGGCTATGAAAGATCGAAATACTGGATAAAGCACTTTTCAGTTTTAAAGGTAGACATTGAAAAGGTTAATAGATGCTAACCATATTTTATCAAAACATCAGATCCATTGACCATTATTTAATCCACAAATAAATATGAGAACATGCATAAACATACACATATGCCCCCAAATACATAGACCCACACACATGTACTATTTTCAAAGACATTTCCTGAAGCTTTTAATGAAAGAAGTTTCCTAAAGCAAACTTAATTCCTTTTAAGGTTCAGCATTTATATTATTATGTTAAAAGCTCGGGGTTACGTTGATCTATTGTTAAAAGTTTAGTAATTAAAAGTAAAAATTAAAAGACGGAATGAAAATCCACAGTGCATAGAAAATCCAACTGGTATTCAATAGAACTTTTTTTAAGAGACAGATTTAGGCTTGTGGTTGCTCAGCCACGGGGGTAAGTTTGCTGCCTTAAGCTTAGAATCAGTGTAAGCATTAAAGAACAGGATAAAAACTGTATTTTTAGGTAACCGTCAAGCCATTTATAGAATAATTAGGAAGTTGAATTATTGGGGATGGTGTTTGAGGTGGTGAAAGACCTAATTAACATTGCTTAAAGAAACAACCCAGCACTTGTCCGCTTGAGCTTCAAAATAAAAAACACGTACATTAATTTAAACTAGCCTGAATTAAAGGCCATCAGATCTTTTTATTTTTAATATTCCTACTGCTATACGTGATTACAATGATGTTATGGACATACTTTGGGAGTTTATATTTGTATGCTTTTAACCAGACTTACAAAATGGGATGTGTGTCATGAAGTGTTATCCATGATTCGAGTAAATTGTTTTTTTTTTTTTTTTATTAGACATTTATAGGCCGCCCTTTTCCCTGAGGGGACTCAGGGCGGCTTACAGTCAAAAGGGAAGGGAGTGTCAGACAATACAAAAAGAAATGTGCACAAAAGTAAATTAAATAGTAAAACTCAACATTCACTCAACATTCGGGAGGGGCAAAAGTAAACTTATCCCCAGGCCTGACGGGCTAGCCAGTTCTTGAGGGCTGTGCGGAAGGCCTGGACGGTGGTGAGGGTACGAATCTCCACGGGGAGATTGTTCCATAGTGTCGGAGCCGCAACAGAGAAGGCTCTCCTCCGAGTAGTGCCGACTGGCGGATGGAATACGGAGGAGGCCAACTCTATGCGATCTGATGGGACGCAGGGAGGTAATTGGCAGAAGGCGGTCTCTCAAATAGCCAGATCCACTACCATGGAGCGCTTTATAGGTGGTGAGTAGAACCTTGAAGTGCACCCGGAGATCGACAGGTAGCCAGTGCAGCTCACGGAGGATCGGTGTTATGTGAGCGAACCGTGGTGCGCCCACAATCACTCGCGCGGCCGCATTCTGGACTAGCTGAAGTCTCTGGATGCTCTTCAAGGGCAGCCCCATGTAGAGCACATTACAGTATTCCAGCCTGGAGATCACAAGGGCTCGAGTGACTGTTGTGAGGGCCTCCCGATTCAGGTAGGGCCGCAACTGGCGCACCAGGCGAACCTGGGCAAATGCCCCCCTGGTCACAGCTGAGAGATGGTGGTCAAAAGTCAGCTGTGGGTCCAGGAGGACTCCCAAGTTGCAGGCCCTTTCTGAGGGGTGTAAGTTTTGTCCCCCCAGCCTGAGTGATGGTATGTTGGTCAAATTTTTGGGAGGAAAACACAACAGCCACTCGGTCTTGTCTGGGTTGAGTATCAGCTTGTTTGCTCTCATCCAGTCTTTAACGGCTTCTAGACCCCGGTTCATCACATCCACCGCTTCATTGAGTTGGCACGGGGCGGACAGATACAACTGTGTATCGTCCGCATATTGGTGGTATTTTATCCCGTGCCTTCGGATGATCTTGCCCAGCGGTTTCATGTAAATGTTAAATAGTAGGGGGGATAGGGCCGATCCCTGCGGCACCCCATAAGTTAGGGGCCTCAGGGACGATCTCTGCCCCCCCACCAACACCGACTGCGACCTGTCCGAGAGATAGGAGGAGAACCACTGCAAAACAGTGCCGCCCACCCCTATCTCCCGCAGTCGTCGCAGAAGGATACCATGGTCGATGGTATCGAAAGCCGCTGAGAGGTCCAGGAGAACTAGGATGGAAGCATGGCCTCCGTCCCTAGCTCTCCAGAGATCATCGGTCAATGCGACCAAAGCGGTTTCTGTGCTGTAACCGGGTCTGAAGCCAGACTGGAAGGGGTCAAGATAGTTAGCTTCCTCCAAGGTACGCTGAAGCTGGAGAGCCACCACCTTCTCAACAACCTTCCCTACAAAGGGGAGGTTGGAGACTGGACGATAGTTATTAAGAACAGCTGGATCCAAGGACGGTTTCTTCAGGAGGGGTCTTACCACCGCTGTCTTGAGCGCGGTGGGAAAGTACCCCTCCCGAAGAGAGGCGGTAACAACCGCCTGGATCCAGCCTCGTGTCACCTCACTGCTGTTGGCAACCAGCCAGGAGGGACACGGGTCCAGTATGCAGGTGGAGGCACTCACAGCTCGCATAGCCTTGTCCACATCCCCGGAGGCAACTTCCTGAAACTCAACCCAGAGATGGTTTGCCAAGTCTTCTCCTTGTGTCTCGGATGGATCTACTGGGGTGGAGTCCAGGTCCGCTCGAAACCGGGCAACTTTGTCCGCCAAGAACTGGACATACTCCTCAGCCTTACCCTGTAGGGAGTCCCCCGTCTCCCTCCTATTTAGGAGGGAGCGGGTTATCCTAAACAGGGTGGCTGGGCGGGACTCGGCGGACGCTACCAAGGAGGCAATATATGTTCTTTTTGCTGTTCTTAAAGTCCGAATATACTCCTTGGTGCATGCTGTTAAAAGTGCCCGTTTCGACTCGGACCTATCGGATCTCCACGAGTGTTCTAGGCGTCTCCTCCGGCGCTTTACCTCCCGGAGCTCCTCAGTAAACCAAGGAGGCCTCCGGGGGCCGCTGACCCGGAGGGGCCGTAGCGGCGCAATCCGGTCTAGAGACTCCGAAGCTGCCGAGTGCCAGGCAGCGACGAGGGTCTCCGCCGAACTGTGGGCGAGGGTATCAGGAATAACCCCAAGCTCCGTCTGGAACCTAACAGGCTCCATCAGTCGCTTGGGGCGGAACCAGCTGATCGGTTCCTCCTCCCTACGGTGGGGGTTTGGCCTCCGGAAGTCTAGCCTCAGTAGGTAGTGGTCTGACCACAACAGGGGTACGATCTCATTACCCCTCAGACCAAGATCGTAACTCCACTGCTCCGAGAGGAATACGAGGTCGAGCGTGTGACCCGCTGAGTGAGTTGGGCCTCGGATTACTTGAGTCAAGCCCATGGCTGTCATGGAGGCCATGAACTCCTGCGCTCCATCAGAGTGTTCACCGAGCGAAGGCAAGTTGAAGTCCCCCAGAACTATAAGTCTAGGGAACTCAACTGCCAGCTCGGCTACTGACTCGAGGAGCGAGGGGAGGGCTGCTGCAACGCAGTTGGGAGGCAGGTACGTAAGCAGCAGACCCACTTGACCCTTGAGGTCCAGCTTCACCAGCAGGGACTCACACCCGACAAGCTCCGGAGCAGGGATCCTACGAGGTACTAAAGACTCCCGGACTACAATAGCCACACCGCCACCCCTTCCCTGGGCTCTCGGCTGGTGTAGCACCTGAAATCCGGCTGGGCACATCTCAACGAGGGGGACTCCTCCCTCCGTGCCCAGCCATGTCTCAGTAATACATGCCAGGTCTGCGCCCTCATCAGTTATCAAGTCCCGGATGAGGGGGGCCTTATGAACGACAGACCTGGCATTTAGCGACAGCAGCCTGAGACCAGGGTCCTGAGTACTCGCGCCATCTGACCTTGGAGTGGGACTCCTAGGGCCGGAAGGAGGGATCTCTATAACACAGCGAGCCCTCCTTCCCCGATGATGGCCTGCCCTAAAGTCTCCGCCATATCTGCCTCTCCCTGTTATGACCGCAATGCTCCGACCCTCTCCCATGGATATAGCCCCCCCAACCACCCTGGTGGCCCCCGCATACCCCGCCAGGACCTCCGAATCACTCATACCCAAGCTCTCACACAAACAGTCCTCACTAAAAAAGTTAAAAACACCAATACAACTATATAATAATAAAAAGTGAGATCATTCACATCATCTCAAACAATCCCATGCACTCAACATACCGATTAAAAGAAATATAAGAAAAAGTTGCGCAGTTCGTAATAGTCCAAAGGTGCCTGAGGAGGGTAGCACCTTAATGGGAGCTCCGCTAAGGAGGCCAATATCGTCCAAGGGAGGGGAGGATGGGGGACAAGGTGGATCTGGGCAGCAGCTGTAACAGGGGGACTCAAGGGGCTAACCATAGTGGAGAAAGTCTGATGGTTAAGTTCAATTCCAGCCATCCCCTTGATGTTATTTCCAGGTTAAGTCCTAGGGTGGGGAAATAATATCTGTCTCTGATGGAAAAAGACAGGGGGGAGATGTTCTAATCACCAATCACACTCTCCTTCAATTCCGTCCCCTCGAGCAGTTTCCTCCCTCACCAGTTCTCTTCTTTTGGTTACAGCGTGAAGGCAGAGTAGGTCTAAATATCAGCAGCAGCAGCGAGAGCCGGAAGGCCAATCATGATGGTTAAAGGCCCAATATGCAGAAGTCAGTTCACAACAAGAGTCGTACCAATCGTACCAGCCCCCTTAGTAGTCTAAGCCCAAGGTTGAAAAAAGCTTCATCCAAAGTGGAAGGAGGGGGGGTGCCCCATTCAGCAGCTGGGCCCCGGCGTTCTCAAAGGGGCCTCAGCAAACCAGAGAGTTATCAGGCCAACAGCGACATGATGATGGTTATAGTAGTCGGGGCGGTAATCGTAGTTAAGTTAAGTCAGGCTCCCCCCAAAAGCAGCTGGGCCGTACGATCTTCCAAGCTGCGAAGCCGCTAAGCCGCGGCGGTCTCACAGCCAGCGAGCCAGCGAGCCAACAGACAACAGTGGTCGCGGCAGCCAGCAATAATCGGGGGAAGGTCAGGACTCCCCTAGCAGCTCGGCCGCAGAATCTTGTAACAGCTGAGCCGCGGCGTTCTCAAGCGGCAGCCAACAATAATTGGGGGAAGATCAGGACTCCCCTAACAGCTCGGCCGCAGAGTCTTATAACAGCTGAGCCGCGGCGTTCTCAAGCCGACGTCGGCAAGCCAGCGGCACAGCGTCGGTTGCGGCCGCGGCGGTCAGGCAGCAGACACGGGGGGGGGGGGAGTTTATATTTGTATGCTTTTAACCAGACTTACAAAATGGGATGTGTGTCATGAAGTGTTATCCATGATTCGAGTAAATTGTAATAAACGTGCCTTCTGCCCAGCATCTCAATGACTCCTCTCATGTATCTCTACATCCATATAGACACTCTAACACAGGGCTGTTAAATTCAAGGCCCAGGGGCTGGATCCGGCCCGCCAGGTGCTTAGATCTGATCCACAGGAACATCCTGGAAACAGCCCATTTTCGCTCGCATTCTCAGGCCACCACAAACACCCCTGACATGAGTGATGTATAGCTGGCCACCCCCATCTCCCAGCCTCCTGAAATCCAACACAATGCTGATGCGGCCCCAATGAAATCGAGTTTGATACTCCTGCTATAACAGCTCTCTATATCAAATCTTTTTAAATGTAGAAATAAGAGTTACAAACTCTTATTCTTAGTTTAGAATTTAGATTTTCATAGGGAAATTGTTCTTGCAGGGGAAGAGAAGATAACCATACAGAGCTTACAAAAATATGTATGTTGTTTGTGTGAGATTCTTAAAAATCCAGGGTAACACATTAACTTCAGAGAGAATTATGACAAGAAGCAGCTTTTTAAATGAAAGTTAGGGTGGACAGCTACAGTTTAGAATGGCCTATTGTTCCTAATCCTAATAACAGTGGCTAGTGATCCTAAAACAAATTGGGCAGTTTGGGAATGCTTGGAGGTTTGTCTGGTCTTGAGCAAGATAAAGTCCATGAGATCTTCAAGTCTAAGACCTGGAAGAAGACTCACTGAAATGAAAAAGCAGCATAGAACCTAACATGTGAATGCAATTGGCAATGGGGCTGTATTAGACGGAGAAAGACGATCAAAGGTATATCTGTCCAATGCTCATCAGCTAGTTCCAGGCCAGCTGCTGATTGCCCTAGTTGTGTCGGCTGGTTAATGACCGCAATAAAGTTATTTGTATTTGCTCCAATTGTGAGACATGGAAAACGACCATTAAATTCGGTAATCCCTTCTTTAAAATCTAAACAGGAATTCTAGTATTTAGGAAGATGAGGGACATATACAGCTAGGCACAAATATGTATTAAGCATATATCATAACTAAGATTGTATTTAGGGTTGTTCTGAGGCTAAACGTTTGAGGACAAAGGGGGGGGGAATGCTCATTTTTGGACTTTCGCATCAGACTTTGCCAGGTTTTCAGTTGGGATTGGAGACCTGCCTACAAAAGAATGCAAACCAATTTGTAAAACTTGGAGTTGGGAAACTGATGCTGTGGGGTCTTGGTGATCTCTGAGTATGCTTGTTTTCTTGCAAATGTTTCATTACCCAATTAGATATCATCATCAATGCAGTGATACTACTTGGCTGGTCTTTTAGAGCTTGGCTAAAATTGCCTCTTGCTATCTTTCAAATGAATTTAAAGCACGAAGCAAATGGGAAGGAATGCCCCCCCCCACACATACCATAGTTTGAAAAATTTCCCCCTGCAAAACCTCCTCCTTCCTACTTCAGCAGCAGGCTTTTTTATTTTTTCCAACAAGTGTTAGGAAGATATTGAGACTTTAGAAAGTGTGCACAGAAGAGCAAGAAAGATGATTAGGCTACTAGGGTCTAAAATGTATGAAGAGCGGTTGCAGGAACTGGGTTTGTCTAGTTTAATGAAAAGGACTAAGGGTGATAGCAGTGTTCCAATATCTAAGAGGCTGCCACAAAGAGGAAGGGGTCAGCCTATTCTCCAAAGCACTTGAAAGCAGAACAAGAAGTGATGGATGGAAATGAATCAAGGAGAGATCCAACTTAGAATTAAGGAGGAATTTTCTGACAGTGAGAACAATTACTCAGCGAAATAGCTTACCTCCAGAAGTTATAGGTGCTCAAGCACTGGAGGTTTTAAATAAGAGATTGGACTGTTAAGAAAATATACAAAAGGGGCAGCCTGTCTATCCTTCTGGCCTTCCATTCTGAAAAGAAAGCAGGACCACTGGGAGTGGAGGAGAGACAAATCAACAAAAGGCTGAGCTTGAAAGTGAGCTAGAACAGAACCAGGGTGGTGATGGAAAAAATATCTCACCCCTAAATGTATTTGCACTTCAAATAGTCACTCATGCCCTCGTCACATCAAGACTGGATTACTGTAACGCGCTCTACATGGGGCTGCCCCTGAAGAGTGTTCGAAGACTACAGTTGGTCCAGAACGCAGCCGCGCGAGCGATATGGGGTGTATCTAGATACACCCATGTTACACCTATCCTCCGCGAGCTACACTGGCTCCCCATTGGTTTCTGGACGCGCTTCAAGGTGCTAGTCGTTACTTTTAAAGCCGTATACATGGTTTAGGACCTGGCTACCTGAGAGACCGCCTCCTGCCACTTATCTCCCAACGACCAACAAGATCGCACAGGTTGGGCCTCCTCCGGGTGCTGTCAACCAGACAATGCCGGTTAGCGGCTTCTCGGGGGAGGCCCTTCTCTGTTGCTGCGCCGGCCCTGTGGAACAATCTACCCGCAGAGATCCAGACCCTCACCACTCTCCTGGCCTTCCGTAAAGCTGTCAAGACCTGGTTGTTCCAGCAGGCCTGGGGCTGCTGATTGATATCCAGCCCCGGTTAGATGTAATGGATGATGTGGAATTTTTAATATTGTATTTTTATTCTTAATTTTAATTGTTTCTTTGTCTTGCTGTGAGCCGCCCAGAGTCCCGATGGGAGTGGGCGGCATACAAATTTTATTAAACTTGGAAACTATTTAGGAAGCAACTGAGGGTGCTGCCAACTGCTCTTATTCTAGGCTCCCATCCCCTCTTTTGGTCACAGATCCAGAAGAGAATACCCCATTTCGCCAAAAATAAGCAGCAGCCATGAGGTGACCATGCTCGCCGCCTCCTGCACCTCAAAAATAATAAGACCTCCCGAAAATAAAGCCAAGCACTTTGTGGGTCAAAAGAAAACAAGACCCTGTTTCCCCAAAATAAGACCCTGTCTTATTTTCAGGGAAACACAGTATGTGCTTCCCAGGATATAGGAAGATAGATAAATGAACACAAGAAAGCAAAACATATGCTGTACTTATACAATATGCTACTCCGTAACACAGAAGAAAATGCTTACGACTGCTCAGGCTGCCATTGGTAATAGGACTGAAAAGAATTCTAGATGCCATGCTCTACCTGTTTCTTCTCTTTTGCTATACTTGCAGTTTAGACTCCCTCAGTCAGATCTTGAGTGCAATGCTTTTTCCAGAGATAAGAACTAGCCTCAGACACTTTCAAGGTAAAGACTAAGAGAGTTTTAAAAACACAAATGTATTCATACCCATTTCTAATGTGTTGGTGGGATTCAATATTGATTTGAATAGATAAAAATAGATAATGACCGAAAAAAAGACATGTACAGGATTATTGTAATATTTTTATTAGAATCGTAGTGTCCTATATTCAGTTTATGATCCAATTCATCATCCTACCTTGATGGTATCACTTCTTTGCATTCAACTGGATTTCCCTTCATTCTGTTCTGCATGTTGCTATTCTTTTTTCATTACTGGGTGGTATAATGCTATCCTGCCAATATTTATGCTCAGCTGAATTATTTTTCAAGCATTAATTGCAAAGCTGAATCCTTTCATCTACAATTCCTGAATTTCACTTCCACCTTGCAAAAGAGAACATTTACATTAATATTAATGCAAGAGCGTCTTTCTTTTGTAAATTTCCTATGGTGAACTTACAACTGCAATTTTGTTTATATACCAAGTCCTATTAACTCAACACTGTAGCGTGGATAAGTTACTCATTAGATGCTCCGGGCAATAAGTACTAAGGATGTAGGAGATGATCAGGTTGAGTCCAAGAGTGGAGTCAAGCGCGTAATAAGTCTGAAGTCCCTTCAGGCCCACGAGAGATCTAAGTCCACCCCCATTCTCATCTACCAATTTGCTGCCAATTTGCCTTGATCTTTAGTAGTTCAGATTCTTGTAGTGAGCTAGCATGGATTAAATTTGTACTCATTTGAACAATTTTGGTCCGTGGTTTCTTGTGCCTGACATGTTCTGTTATCATCATATCTTGATGTACTTGTTATTTTAACATGCTAAAAAAAAAACCCAGACACAATATAAAAATAACATTTTAATGTTTAATAATCAACCCCCTATGTAAAATACATCTTTTTACATAGCAATTAACAAGAGTGGGAAAAAAGCAGTATGTTTGGGAAGCTCAAGTCCCACCGTAGGTCAGATGAAATTGACAGAATTAAAGAAAGAAGATGAAACACTTGATTTTGAACACACACAAAAAAGGGGGCATCAAAATGGTTACTTTCCCTTTAGATATTGCAATGTTTTTCAGATGTAAATTTTGAATTAAAATTCAAAGTACAAAAATAGCTCATTTTAATGAGTTATAAAATAATTCATTTCTCAGAAACATGAAAAAGCTGTACGTGATTATATACTTTAAAAATTGGGCTTCAATGCAGCTTACGCTTTCTCACTTGAACAAAGACTGACCTGGCCTGGCAAGTCGAATTATAGTGCTAAGTCTGTGACAAATTTGAGGATAATCCTATCTAAGAATGTGGGATAAGTTGGCCACATCCTGAAACACTCTGTGGGGAAAATAAATTAGGAAGCAAATAATATTTATCGTACAACATCCTTTCTTAAATTCATTCTGTACATTTTTCAAAACAAATCAGCAGAGGAAACATGATACCGCTAGACCAGGGGTCCCCAAACTTGGCAACTTTAAGACGTGTGGACGTGTGGACTTCAACTCCCAGAATTCTCCAGCCAGCAATTCTCCACCCGTCTTAAAGTTGCCAAGTTTGAGGACCTCTTTGCTAGACCTAAACACAAATCATCTGCCCTTTCCTCTTTTTGTCCCTTCTATTAAACAGGTGAAATGCCATTTGTTTTTGTATCCATACCTAGGTCACCTGTCAATTTGTCTACTTTTCCTTCAAAATTTGCGTGCAAACAAACTATATGCATTAAGCAGAAGTATTTTGAGACACAGATGTATGAAGAGTGTATGCAACTGAGGAAATGCATTTTTTTTTAAAAAAATGCTTTTGTTTTGTCACTCCCAACCCCTTTTCTCTATAGTCCATCCAATGCAGTAATTGTAAAAACATTTATCAAATAATGTACCTCTAATGCATAAATAACATTGTCATTATAAACCAAGATGATCTCTCCTTGTGGAATGGTTACCTATGCACTCTCTGTGCTGTGATAGCCCAGTGTACATTTCGTGGAAGAAATAAAGCACCACCTCAGATCAAGCTGGCTTTCGGTGTCCTTTTCTTTTTCTTCTGTTTGATAAGAAATAAACTTTCATCCCTGGGGCAACTATTTTTTGTGTGGCTCCTCTGCTTTTTCTTTCTCTTCCACTTTTTTCCTGACTCCACAGAAACTTGGTGATTTTCAGTTTTGCCCTCTGCCAAAAAGCCAACACTTTGATGATGATGAGTTTTCCTTCTGCACCTCTTATGTGCATTCACATGGCCACCTCTAGGAAAGCACTCTTCTATCGTATAGTTGTTCTGAACTTCCTTCTTACGCTTCCTTTCTCTGACTAGATCTGCAAGAGACTTTTTCCTTAGGTTCTTATGATGTCCCCTCTTGCCATGTTCCTTCCAAACTTCCCTCTTTTTCTTACGTTTGTGCTCTTCTTGAACATAATCTGTATGTGGTCTTTTGGGGGACTTTGGTAGAAAACCAGCTTCCTGAAGTTCTGCAAAATAAAAACACTTGATGATACGTCACTTAAATACGGAACACTGTACTTGTTTACCCCCTAATTAGAAAAATCGATATATATCCTGTTTGCAATTAAATAAATGTAATAAAATAAACTCTTGCATATCTATCAATTTTACAGGTAATTTGTAAAAAGAACACCGAGCAGCACAGTGATAATGGATCAAGCCAGCTAAAACTGATGTAGTAACCATGGGAATTCCAGTCCATAACGTCTAGTGACTGGGTTTCCAGTATTGGGATAATGTCAGCGTTCCAAGTATCATGTAGAATTAAATCAGAGTCCAAAGCAAAACGATACTTAAAGTTCCAATTTAATAGATCAGACATCTTGGTATTACGCTATGAAATCCCAATACTGGAAATTACATCAGAATCCCACCCACTGAAAAGTTCATGATCTTGTTCCCACACCCATAATCCATCACATGGTCCAATCTTCTTCTTCCATGCTAGCACCCACGCCCAGCTGCGGTCAGGTGCAAAGGTGCGGAGACAAAAGATGACCTTGAGCTTCTAGGAAGGAATTTTTTATTTTGAAAACAACACATTCTTCCCCTTGCTATCCCCCCCCCCCCTTAATGAGAGTGTGGCAAGCCAAAGATTCTTAAAGGAACCGCTGCAGGCCTGACATAGTGGATACCAAGATGGGAGCTATTTTGCTAAACCTATATGTTTGAACACAGAGTGTGAAACCTCAAATCAAATATCTGATACCAAAATTGGATAAATCTTCCAATAAAGTAATTAGAAGTTAGAATAACTTTGAAATCAAACAAACAGATATTTTAAGCAAAAGTTGGACAAATTTAACTTTATTTTGGAAAGTCATGCGAGACAATCCTGAGAGGAGTCTACCTACAAACAAGCTAAAAAAAATTCCTTGCAAATCCTTGATTATTGAGGAGCTGAAGTAGCTGAA
This sequence comes from Thamnophis elegans, assembly GCF_009769535.1. Lineage (NCBI taxonomy): Eukaryota > Metazoa > Chordata > Lepidosauria > Squamata > Natricidae > Thamnophis > Thamnophis elegans. Next base: position 46,834,974 of record NC_045543.1, read on the forward strand.
GCAAGAGATACCAGTAAATACTGCCTCAGACCCCTCACAAGTCTGACTGGAAGATGTAACTGGCCAGATGGTATTTGAGTCTACTACCCTGTTTCCCTGAAAATAAGACCTATCCTGGAAATAAGGCCTAGCATGTTTTGTACATGTGTGTCTAATATAAGCCCTACCCCCAAAAAATAAGTCCTACTTAAGAGCCTGCGCAGCTGGCCGCACACCCATTTCAAGTTTGACATCACTGCTGTAATGCGTTCACCTTCGGGGTGCTCTTGAAGAAATTTTGGAATCAATATCTTGTGAAGATACATATAACCTGGTACACGTAGGTGACCCTGCTTCCTCAAGAGCTGAGCTGGTTGCCAGTGTGCTTCCAGATGCAATTCAAGATGCTGGATGTCGTCATTAAGGTCCCAAATAGCTCTGGTCTAACTATCTAAGGGACTGTCTTCACTTGTATTCATCTGTTTGTCCACCTAACTCAACCAGGATCGATTCCCACAATCATATGATCTATTCTTACAAGATTGCCACTGGAAGGGTGCTTTTCTGATAGCTATCGCCACATTTTGGAATTTGGTCAGCTCTAATTCTAATGTCAATCTATGTTTTGGTACATTGAGGGGGGTTTCCTCTCAAACTTTTTTGTTAATGTTCAAGTTTTTATTTTTTGAGATTGTTAGCCACCTAGAACATCGAGATCAGATAGTACACACAGGAAATATTGTTTCTTTTAGAGAAGAGGTTAAAGAGGTAAAGAACTGGAGCTCGCAGTTCAGTCTTCTGACCTTCTGGAAATGCTGAGCACTTTTTGCAAAAATCAGTTTGATGTTTGTTTGTTTGCATTTTTAATGGGTCTATGTTAAGATTTTTTTGGTGCAAATGGAAACATTTGGCATTCTGACCTCTGAAACTCTTCCATTTCCATCCTTAAAATTCTCACAAAACAGCTCCAGGTTATGCTGTCAAAATTTGGAAGAAAAATGTCTGAGGTTTCCACTGACTTTGAAGGGTTTAAAAAGTAGAAATAAAGACAGACATTAGTTAGAGGCAACTTATTCTCATTCCAGCTTTCTTTATTTTTTAAAAATTGTGCCACTAAACCTTGACTATTTGTCACTAAATTTTTGCATGATTGTGGGTTAATGGGGGTGCTGCAGGTGGGGGTGCTGGAGACCACATGAAGCCTTTTGGCCAGGGCTAACCATCTTAATCTAGATTAGGTTAAAAGAGGCAGTAAACATGATAGTGAACTGATAAGATTTTTTTTAAAAAAAACAAAAATAAAACCACTAAATATATATTATACCTTGCACTTTTTTCTTTGCTCTCTGGAGTCTCCTCTTGATGTCATATTCATTGTCATAGTAATAGATAAAGGGGAAAGTAGGAAATATCCCTCCAAACATTCGCTTCTCTGAGCATTCCTGCAAATCATATTTTAATATTATTGTCATATCTCTGGTTAATGCAAATTCAAAAGAAAGAAATGAAATTGACCCAACAGCTTTTCAATTGGTAGTAAAGCAATCCGTTTTCTTTAATAATGCATATTGAACCCTGCAGTTTGTCCCAAAAGAAGAGGGGCAAGATTATATAGAACAGTGAGGGCTAATCTTTTTTGGATCGTGTGCCAAAAGGGGGGATGTACATGGGCGTGCCCACACCCATAATGCTATGTGCGTGACTCCAGCACACATGTGCGTGTGACAGCCCCTCCCCTGCTTTTGATATGCTTTTTTCACCCTCCCCAGGCTCCAGAAGCTTTCTAGGAGCCTGGGGAGAGCGAAAACAGCCCCCTGTTTTCCTGGAGGCCCTCTGGAGGCTTCCCTGAAGCCTCTGGAGGGTGAAAAATGGCCCTACGGACAACCCAGAAAATCGGGAATGGTCACTTCTGATTTGCCCATAGTGCCATTTTTTGCCTTCCGGAGGCTTCTCTGAAGACTCCGGAGGGCAAAAAAACAGCTGTATGAGCAAACCCTAAACTTCTGGGTTGCCCATATGGCTGTTTTTCGCCCTCTGGAGGCTGCAGGGAAGCCTCTGGAGGGAAAAACAGCAAAAAAGAAGGCTGAAATCAGCTGCCCAGCAGGGCGCATGGTGCTGGAGATGACAGGGCAACACCTGCCGTACCCTAACAAATGGTTCCGTGTGCCACCTGTGGCACGCGTGCCATAGGTTCGCCATCACGGATATAGAATATTGTTGCAAATTTAAAGTGCTTGAAATATCACTACAAATTTAAGGAGCAAGCTGCTGAATATAACTACAGATTAATCTAGTTTCATTTTGCCTATAAATTCATATAGTCTTCAAGTTACAACTATTTTTTTTGCTAAACGTTAAACTATTTGTTTGGCAAAGTTAAAATGGCACTGAAAAACGTGACTTATGTCCAATCCTTACACTTACAAACACCGCAGCATCCCTACAGACATGTGTTCAAAATTTGGTTGCTTAGCAACTGGCATGCAGCATTGCCATTTGCAACCTTCCCAGATAGAACCTACAAGTAAAGTCTATGCAGCAGCTGAATTTACTTAGTGACTGTGATTCATTTGACAACAGCAGTGATTCGCTTAACCACAACGGCATAAAAGGTCACAATATTGAGTGTGATTTACTTAACAACTGCATGCCCTAGCAATGCAAATTCTGGTTCCAGTTATGATCTTAAGTTGAGAATTACCTGTATTCATTTATTGGAAAGCCTCAAAACAAAATCAACCATATGTCAAATGTGAGCTGCATTTCAGATAGCTCTATAATGAATGGCAAAAAGTTCTTACTTTCTTCCCATATAGCATCATCAATAGAGATATTATGCTTCCTTTAGGATGAAGCCTTAGGGAGCCTTAACAGTTACCGTATATACTCGAGTATAAGCCGAGTTTTTCAGCCCACTTTTTGGGCTGAAAAAAGCCGGCTCGGCTTATACTCGAGTCTACAACTGGATCCGGCAGTGCTGTTGCCTGTTGGAGGAGGAGGGGATTCCTTCCTGCGAGACCCCATCCAGAAAAATGCGGGGAGCGGCATTTGTGGGAACTCCGGCCGCTGCCCACCCGTGGGGAGAGAGGGAAGAGCCCCGAGCGAGCTGCCTTGGTTTGGCAACCAAACCCATCCAGCCTTTTACCTCCCGTCCCCCCGCCCGCCCGCTCGCAGCCCCCTCCCCGGGCTGGCGCCAACTCCTCCCCGTGCCCGGCCTCCAGCCGAGGCAAGTCGGTGTCTCTTTAAGCTAGAGAGAGGAGGGGAGGGAAGGCAGGGACCAGCCGGCTGACAATGGGCCGGAGCGGCTGAGTTGGAGCAAATTCCGCGGCGGAGGCGGCGTCCCAGCTCCAGCGGCTCCGAGGCGAGCGGCTTGGCCCTTCCGCTGGGCGCTCGGAGATGAAGGCGCGCTGGCGCTGAGTTGAGCGGCGAGCTTGCCGAGCGCGCGGCTCCGGGAAGCCCCCCTTCTCCTCCCTGCTGGAAGCCGAGCGAGCCCCGCCGCCCACGGACTCCCGCGGCCGCCCCAGGGCTCCGGGAGGCAGGACCCGGAGGCAGCCCAGCCCTGCCGCCGCCCCGCGCCCTCCACCCGCTGCGCGAGAGGGGACCCCGCTTTCCCCTTGCCGGATGCATCCCTGGCGGAGCTGAGCCATGCGGCGGAGGCTCCCGCTCTGGTTCCGGAGCTTGCTGTGCCTCTGGGCGGTCCTGGTGGGACCCGCGGCAGGTAAGAGGCGCCGTCGAGCGCCTCGTACAATGATTTATGTATGAGGTTTAAGTGACTGAGACACACTCCTGGCTACGCAGCAATGTTATTTCTGACTTAGTATACTATGAAATCCCCCAAATCCTCCCCACTCCAGGGGAAGGATACTATGAAATCCCCCAAATCCTCCCCACTCCAGGGGAAGGATACTATGAAATCCCCCAAATCCTCCCCACTCCAGGGGTAGGATACTATGAAATCCCCCAAATCCTCCCCACTCCAGGGGAAGGATACTATGAAATCCCCCAAATCCTCCCCACTCCAGGGGAAGGATACTATGAAATCCACATTTCCTCCCCACTCCAGGGGAAGGATACTATGAAATCCCCCAAATCCTCCCCACTCCAGGGATAGGATACTGCAAAATCCCCAATTCCTCCCCACTCCAGGGGAAGGATACTATGAAAGCCACATTCCCTCCCCACTCCAGGGGTAGGATACTGCAAAATCCCCAATTCCTCCCCACTCCAGGGGAAGGATACTATGAAATCCCCAATTCCTCCCCACTCCAGGGGAGGAAATAAATATTCAAAAACATTATTGGTATCTATTTTTATTTTTGAAATTTACCGGTAGCTGCTGCATTTCCCATCCTAGGCTTATACTCGAGTCAATAACTTTTCCAGGTTTTTGTGGTAAAATTAGGTGCCTCGGCTTATATTCGGGTCGGCCTATACTCGAGTATATACGGTATGTTCAAGTTGGTACTGTATAGCAATAACATTCCTAAACTCTCTTTCTTGCCTATGAGAAAAATGTTCAAACTTGGAACAAGTCCAAAGACAGAGTTAAATTTTCTATAATACAATGACTCCTTCCTATGATCTTCTGTTGCTTTTGACTTGAACAGAACAAAGGAAAATTTCCAAACCACATCTTGTTCTATCTACAACTATTGCTATAGTAAGGTATTCCACTTGTCTTCTAGGCTCCAGAATTCAAATATTCAGGATGAAAGTAAGAACTCACTTTAATCAAGAAATCCAGGCATCTTACTTACTTATTTTATTAAATTTATATGCAGTTCATCTCACTTTAGTCTGGTAGCATTATCTTTCATCTAAAGATCACAATTTTAGAGCAGCAGATAGAAAAATCACAATGAATAAAAACTTTTGCTTTTGTAAGAAATAATGGTTTAATAGTATTGGGGCATTATTTATTTATTTAACAATATTTGCACAAGAATCCTTGTAATCACAAGGATTCTGGGCAGTGCAAGTAAGCAAAATTAAAATGTTACAGAATATTCTTTTAATCCAATAAATAATTGCATGACAATCATATTATTGACCAAAGACTTGTGAGAATAAAAAGGTCTTTCTAAATGAATGAAAAGTGGAGTCAACAATTACACAATACTTCAGAATTTGAGGATAATACTGAAAAGGCCTGTACATATACCAAGCAATCAATCAGAAAACCATGCCCTAATGAAGGAACAATCAAGGAGAAAACCGCAACCTCACCAATACTGGCAAGGCAAGCTATTGTACAGTGAAGTATGAGCTCTGTACAGTGAAGTATGAGCTCTCAAGCTCATAATGAGTTGCTGTATAAAATGAGGGCTACAACAAGGGAGCAAACTTCACACTCAGCAGCAATGATGATGTTACCTAAAAAGCAAACAACCAAGTTCAGAGAGTACCAAGGACCCCACAATTCAACCCTGAGCTACTTATATTTTCCTCTATTGGATTTTGTGTCTCTCCTTCTACATCCTTACAGCCTCCATGCCTTACAGTGTTTCAAGATTTCTGTAGAATTTTTAGTCAGCCTGTCGCTCTCTCTCTCACACAGAGACAAAAAGAGGGGGGGGGACAGTTGTCTATCATACATATGCTGATGACATCTCACTCTAAACCAACAAATTAATAAATTTATAAATTCCCAATTTATAAATTTGATTTGAAACAACTGGTTATTTAATGTAACTGAAGAGATCGCCTGCCAATTCACGCGCAATATATCTTGAATAAAACTTTGTTCTGAAACTTCTAAAGTATATGGAATTTCTTGGCTGAAGTGCAGCTCTCTGCATACCACACATGACTAGGTGCAGCTTTCCCTAAATCCCCTCCATGCCTGAAACCAATATAGTGAATTCTAAGAGAAATATTGAGGTCACCCAGAACAAAAGAAGGTAGGAGGGAGGGTTGAGTGAACTCATAGATAACTACTCAAAAAACTTCAGTTACAGATAAGTAATCAGTTCTTCACTGTGGTCTCTGTGATCATACACTCATGGGTGAATAGCTGGCCTATTATCTAAAGGGGCTTAGTGCTCATAAGGTACAATACAAAAGACTGCAGCTCTAAAAGCTACATCCTTTTGAGAATGAAAATCCAGATGATAATGCTAGATACAGATAAGAAGTTGTCCTACATAAGGAGAATCTAATGTAGAGGAGATGCAGATGGAATCCCAGCTCTTGCAAAGTAACCAAAGAAAAGGGCACTTTTGGTTGCTGATCTTATAACAAAATCTGATGGCTGCAACAATCGATTTTGAAAAATCCACAATGTTTGGGACGGACCCCAAAAAACTAAAAACATATACTGATCTCAATGAAAGTGAAAAACAAACAAAAAGCAAAGGGAATGACTTCTGGGTTACTATTTGGAAAAGGGGTGTACAGTTATGTCCTGATCTCAAAAGAACACAGGCCCAAAATTTTCGGTGAGACATTTTTATAAGCTTGAGAAGATTCCGAGTGAGCTCTGCTCAGACACATAACCCATGTATGTGAATCACAATAAAGAGTAGTTTCAGGGAAGAAATAAAGACATCTCAGTGGTTATTTTCCATTTACTTCAACCAACTGCTTTCTAGTGATTTCATGCATAGCTATTAAATAAGGATAAATAATCTTTGATTGCTGTGGAGTGTACTCCTCCAAAGTTTCTGGAGATGCTGTAACGACAGATATTCCAAGAAGATGGCCTTTCCCTTAGTAGCTTGACAGTAAAGCCCTAGTGGATAAAAAAGTAGAGGCCTCTAAAAATAGCCACTCCTACTTGTTTTAACATGGAGCCATTGAATAATAATCTGAATAGTGTATGACATGCACTTCCCAGACCTGTCTCTTCTAAGTCAACTGCCACTATTGCCACATGCTTTGTATTTTTAAATACTCTGGAGATTTTCCTTAGCACCACAGGTAAAACACACAGGATAGAAATCTCAGGCTCTCATCAACACACCTGAGAAAAGTTGTATCTGACTGACAGCTTGGAATACGAATGCCAGGCAGAGCTACAAAGTCTCTGCTTTGTTCTCTTCTTTTGGGGTCCTGCAATTTGCAGATGTGGACACAAATGTGACTAGTAAGATTTAACTAACATTGGGATGAGCCCTCCAGTTTAGATTCTTGCATGCCCACATTTTAGAGGAAAAAGATTATCAGCATCATTCACTCGATTGCTAATCCTGTAGGTTTTTTTTCAGCTCCCAGTTTTCCAGAACAATATGACTTAGTAGCTTCTTTTTTTACTTCTACTGATGCTAATAGTTGCAGATTCCTAAACTAATGTATTCATTATGTTTTATAGACTTGCCACTGACTGCAGTAAAGAATATGAATGAATGAATAAAGATGGATGAATGGATAGATTTTTTAATCCCTGAGGATTGTGATAATGTCTATAACACAAGATGCAATGTCTTAATAATTTCTTATTCCTAATATTCAAAGAAGAATTGAAAAATGCAAGACCTGTTCCTGCTATGAAGCTGCTGAAAACAGTGATCTTTTTGGAGACCTGTTCTTGCTTCAGAACACATGATGTCAAAGGCAGATATCTACCCACCATTGAATCCGGATGATTTAATTAATATACTGTTCTTAAGATAGTATCTGTACTGTATGTACATTTGTGTACTCAAAAAAAACCTATGTGTTAAGTATTTACTGAAAAGATATCTTTATGTGATCAATAGACATTGAAAATGATTTGGTAGTTCTTAATCAATCAAATTTATACTTATTGCTGCTGAAATATAGATGACAAAAACTGATATTCTCCAATATTTAAGGGCCTTCCGATATGATAATGCTATTTATTTAGAGCTGTTATAGCCAACGTCTTTGTGCAATCTTCTGTTTTGGATTTAAACTGCATGAACATTTTAATAACACTGATTTGTGAATCCCAATATTATTGATTCAGTTATTTTCTTACAATAGTTATTTAAATCTGTCTACTTACCAACCCTACATCAAACTTTATATGTTTTGGGCTTAAATTACATGAAGGATGATTGGGAATACATAAATTTTGTTTTTTCTAGATCATTTGCAGAATTTTTTAGTAAGTATGGGGTATGCAATTTGTTATATAGTAGTTGAGAAACAAATATGGACCTTATCATAAAGGAAAGTAACCCAGCAAATATTTATTGTTTATTCATAACATTAAGAGACTTACAAATCCATAATGCCCTTTATCTCCACAGTTGTAACAGTATACTGAAGAAGGTTGCATAGAATAAGAGTCAGCCGTCTTGATTGGTCCTGGTCTAGTCTGAAACAAAAAAATTGGCAGGTATATAAAACTGTAACTTATCAAAATTCCAATTAAAATGAACTAAATTAAAACAATATAGTTTCACCATCCAATCAATAGCAGTGGAATTATATCTGTTACTAATTGGAAAAAATGTATTGCAGTTGTACATACATTATACATTACATTATATACATTAACTTAAAAGTGAAAGCAGAATTGTGGGATAAAATATGTGTATGGATTTAAAAATAGTATATAAACTCTTAACATGATATCCAACATGACCATCATAGGAGTACAAATCTACTTGTTGACAGAATGTGTGCAAGCTTAAATGTTGTTTTAACATACATATGTAGACATACATGCATGCATGCATACATACATACATACATACATACATATCAGTAGCAATAGCACTTAGACTTGCTACTGGTATATATCACTTAACAGTGCTTTACAGCCCTCTCTAAATGGTTTACAATGTCAATATATTGCCTCCAACAATCTGGGTCCTCATTTTACTGACTTCAGAAGGATGGAAGGCTGAGTCAACCTTGAACTGGTGAGGATCAAATGGCTGGCATCGGCAGAATTAACCTGCAATACTTCATTCTAATCACTGCACTACCACAGCTCTTATATCTATATCTCTATATATCTGTACACACACACACAGACACAGACACACAGACACACACACACAGGGAGGGAGGGAGGGAGGGAGGGAGAGATAGCAAGCAAAATATCAGAAAAATAGAGAGCTAGTTTGGTTTGACAGCTGGGTGACTTTAGCCATTTTCTCTTAGCCCAGCTACTTCACAGGGCTGTGGTTGTGGAGAAAACAGGATGAGGAAGGAATATAAGATATTCAATCTACAAAACATACAGAACCATAGCATAACATTTGAGTGTAAAAATGTATTCCTCTTAGATTCTTATTTTATAAATTGCCACAAGACCAAAGTATGATATTACAAGGCTCTGGTTCAGGATGAACAAGCCTCATTGCATGAACATCTAAGACTCAATTGCTGTCAACATTTGCTTTCATTTTGTGGGGGCAAGACTTTCCACTGGTCAGGATTTTCTAAAGTTTCTTCAAAAGAGCAAATATCAATTCAAAATATATGTGGAATGAGAATATAGACTGTCTCAAAAACAATATCCAGATTTCAGCAATTACCCAAAATTGAAAACTCATGAGCAAATAGTTGTTAATTTGATTGGTATTTTTGGTTTAATTCTAATGAAAATATTTTTCTTTATAAAGTTTAAACATTCTATTACTATATGCGTAGTAGTTTCTGTGTTTGTATGTTTTAGAAATCATTAGTTTTACTTACAACCATATTTGGGGCTAGACTTTCTGTTGATAGGCAAGGCAGATGTCAAGTGACTTACACCCACTTTTATGACCTTCTTTTCCAGAGTTAAACAAATCACTATACTTATTAAATGAATCATGTAGGTTTTAAGGCTTCCCCTACTGACTCTGCTTGTAGGAAGCAAGCTGGAAAAGTTGCACAGAGCACCAGGACATGGCAATCTTTGTAAATCATATGGCTGGTTGCCAAGCACTCAAATTTTGATTGCATGAGCATAAGTGCAAGGACTGGAGGCAAGTTACTTTTTTTTAGTGCTGCTGTAAATCTGAATGGTTGCTAAACAAATTGTTGTAAGTCGAGCACTCCCTGTATTCATGGGAGATGTCACAGATATTAATTTATTTTAAGGCACTGCAAAGTTTGAGAACGCCTGCTCCAAGTATCTAAATCTAGATTTAAGGCACTGATGAATTCTTGCCCTTACCTCCTTCAAACATGGCAAGGAATACCACTTCTAGCAATTTGGGAAACCTGACAGTCAAGGAGAAGAGCACTACCTACAGAAAGGTTGAACTTTGTGGTATAAAAAGCCTTTAAAAACATCTTCATTAAAACATGTTCACTGCACAATAGAAACTGAAGAAAGAAAACTTGGGTTTAGCTAACACGGCTTAAAATGAATAAATAAATAAATCACTAGAGTATTTTATGGTTTTTTCTAGTTGCAACGTATGGCTGTGAAAGTTGGACCATAAGAAAGGCTGAGCACCGAAGAATTGAGGCCTTTGAACTATGGTGCTGGAGAAGACTCCTGCGAGTCCCTTGGGCTGCAAGGTGATCAAACTGGTCAGTCCTAGAGGAGATCAACCTTGACTGCTCTTTAGAAGGCCAGATCCTGAAGATAAAACTCAAATACTTTGGCCACCAAATGAGAAGAAAGGACTCACTGCAGAAGAGCCTAATGCTGAGAAAGACTGAGGGCAAATCCTGGTATGAATATATCCTAAAAATGATCTCAATCATACAATTAAAAACCTATCATTTAATATCCATTCCTTAACAATTAACATCAAGATTTGCGGAATCTATTTTTGAATGTAATAATCACCATATTTGAACTGTTTGAATAGACTCCCAGAGTTGCTTATTATAATTAACTGATAATAATGACCGGTGAAATCACTTCCACCAAATATTAGTTTGGCACCCAATAGTGCAGAATACATGAGAACAAAAAGGGTTTTATGAGAACATTATGAAAAGTAGGTTTTTTTCCATTTCAAATCTCACAAAAATCCTCAAGGAGTTTTGGGCTGCAAAGAAGGATGTGTGTCTTTATGACCTCAAAAAATGTCTGTGGGACACTTCCTTTTGTTTATTTAACTGAAAAGGTCAGATTTAAGGAGACAAATTAAACTGAATACTTGCCATTCAGTTTAACTATGCATTACCTCCCTACAGCTGTCCAAAAGTCTAAAGAGGAAAAAAGAACCGCATAATATGTTGTCAAGCTCACTATATTCTAATTATTTCAGGTTTTAAAAAGCATTTAAGGTTTCTGATCTAATAGGTAGAAAATGATAGCAGCAGCTCTGCTATGGGATTTTTTTTGTTAAAAACATTTAAATAATCTATATTTTGTAGAGTGATATTTTGAAGATTACTTCACTATCAATATATAGAAGTAATAACCCAGTAGATAGCATTACCTATAAAAGGTCCATCCCATCTGCTATTCTTCCTGAAAGCTTTTCATGCACCAGTAAACTCAGTAAATATCAGAAGATAAAGCATAAGCCTACCACGCCACGGATTTACTCCTAATGTCTCCTCAAAGTGCAGCCCCGATGCAACGATTACAAATGATTTTCTTCTAATGTCATTTTACATAACCCTTTTTTCTGCATGAGTAGTTAGTGCAGAATGAGTGAATGAATGAATGAATGCCATTAAAACAGTTAATCATTATCTGGGACACTGGCCTTCTTCCCTTCTCTGCAAGGAATCTCCATGACAAAGGCCAAGAGATCAAAATGCCAGGGCTGCCTTGCTGGCCTATTTCTAACAGTAATTTTTTATGCAAATAGCCCTGCTGGGCAGCTCCCTCGGTGACCTTGAGATGCCCTTATCTTAAACTGACTTTGATCCAATAAGGCCTTTTTATGAAGCTCATTACTTCTCAAGATATGTATCTGATTTAAATTTCACTAATTAAAAGATATTATTTATTCCTGGGGTTGCCCCCCTCCCCCCACCGTACTATCTTACAGCTACATATGTGGACAAAAGGCAGGGTGGAATTATAGTACGGTGCAAAATGGACAATTTCTTTTTTTTTAAAAAAAAATTTCAGTTGTGAGAAATCAATCTGTGGTTTTATTTATCTTATTTGCATTTTGCTTTCTCTCTGGATTCCTAAATATTATTTAGATATTCCCATTAAAGATTTTTTCTTAACTAGATCCATAAATATCTACTTTGGTACAGCAGTGCTGGAGTTCCTTGTACTCCTACAGTATTCATTGAAAGAACACAGTTTTGATTGCTTTTTAAAAACTATGCTACACTGCACTGCACAACACAAGGATCAGTGAGTTTGCTTTGTGAAGTTTTCAGTATCCCCACTGTTTGTGGCTTCCAAAAACTCCTACCTTACTGCCCTACAATATGTACAGTATACTGCAAATATTACAAGATAAAGACATATACTTTTTAAAATATAAAAACCTAAAACTCACTCTAAAATTTATCCCACCACATCGGTATAAATGCAGTTCTACTCACTACGCTACCTTCAGCTCTTCAAAAAGTATTAAGAACAGTCTCCCACCCATCCACCCCGGGTGTTCCTAATGTTTTGACATAGAAACTTGTGCAAACCTTGGTATTTTGCCAATCTCCAGGAGATTGTGAGCACTAGTCATGTGTTAGGCATGAAAGCAGGTTGGGTGAGCCAATCACCCACATGTGACAAGCCAGTGAGTAAGCTCCGGTTACCAACAATGGATCCACACTTGCCGATTAAAAAAAATGCACTTGTGGAAAAACACTAGGAAGACTAATTCGCCATGGCCAACTTGTCACAGCCAACTTGCAGCAGGACAAAAGTTACACTAATATCAATGAAATGGTGGCATAGAATCATTAAAGGAAGGATGCAAAATGAGAGATAGAATGAAGTGTGAATGACAAAAATTAAAATATTTATTTATTTATTTTTAATTATTAAATTTAATTGTTACATTGTCCTGCAGTGAGTTGGCCATGGGGAGTTCGTTGTACTGAGTTGGCCGTGGCCAGTTGGACACAGTTAGTTGGCTGCACCTGCAGAAACTCCAAACTGAGTAAGAAAATTAAACATAGCCAAACTCTTGCAAGACCACACATCTTACAAGAATTAAATATGGTACTCTTCTCTTTCTTCTCCTAAAAAAGTGACTAATCTCTGTTACAGAGTACTAGCATTACTTACTATTATTCTTGGGAAATTTTGAAAAGTCCATGTATTTTGTAAGTCAGCTGAGATGCAAAATATGAAGTCAATACTATATTAGATTGTCCAATCTAAAGATAAGCTATTAAAAGCTATAACCCTGACTGTTCTCCTTTAGTTGCATTCTGCAAAAAATAAAGCTCCTATGTTAGAGGTTTGTTGTCCTGAGCAACAATAACTGGCAACCATCTTAATGTACTAAGGCAGTGGTTCTCAACCTGTAGTCTGTGCATCCCTGGAGTCCAGGGGGGTCTGTGAAGACTTGAAGAAATGTTATGATCTTGAGTTGTCTTGGTGGTCCATGGTCATAGTCCATAGCCACAAAAGATATTTAAAGGGAGTCCGTGGTAAAGAAAAAGTTGAGAACCATTGTACTAAAGAATTATCTTGGAAAACACAAGAACAATGGTAGAAACTCACATACCTAGAAACAGACACGATTAATTTTCTCTATTCCAGGGCTAGATAATTTTTAAAATTTCTCTAGAGAAGAGCACCTGAAGAAATTACCCAACCAGGAAAATCCATTATGAGAATAATAGTATTTAAACAATGCAGGGAAAATGAAATATATATAACCAAGGAATATTCTGAAACAGTCTCCCTTGCATCATGTGTTCTAAAGGAGTTAAAACAAGGTATTAGGATGATCAAGCAGTCACCCGAGGACATCCCAGACTGTCACACTTTAATTCTTATTAGGGTTTAATTCAGGCTACATTCCTGGATCAGAAATTCTGGGAGTTGAAGTCAACAGGCCGTAAAGGGGCCATAGCTGTTCACCTCTGGTCTACTTGGTACAGTTATGTAGAACTCTAATTGGCTTAATTGGATTTCCTCTGAAACTTTATTATCATTGGGGTTTGATAAAGCCAAAGTAATTATTAAATATTTAGTTTACGAATGTCAAATGGACTTGGCTAAATTATCAGATACCATCTAACCTGGAGGTGATTGTTCTTGTTTTCATTTTATTTTTATCCTACTGGCCAAATTCCTTATCCTTACCCATCTAAACAATGAAGCAACACATAATTTTTAAGTTGGCCTGCCTCATATTATGCCATCAGCAATCTTAGAGAGTATATACTGTAATAATCCTGTGGGAGATAAGATTTTCCCCTAGAGGTACAAAAGATATTAAAACTGAATCATGTTGCATTGCACAGATCACACCATCACAGAATTTGCACTATGCACTAACATCAGTCCATTTCAAACTAAACGATGATTTGTATTTGACAGATATTGACTGAGCTGTTGTTACACCCAATATTGCCACATTTTGAGCTAAAGCTTGTAATCTTTGCCAAATAAATATTCAGGAACTGATTTAGTGATAAACCAAGTAGGCCCAGAGCTTTATGCTGTTCACTTCTACTTTTGCATGATTGTTCTTATTCTGGATTGGCCAAAAGACTGCAACAGTGATGCTGAATATCTCTCTCAGAGACATTCTTAAAAAGAACAGAATGGAATTGAATTGACTAAGGCTGGAAGGAATCTTAGAGGTCTTCTAGTCCAGCCCCCTGCTCAAGAAGGAGATCTTATACAATTTCAGACAAGGGGCTGTCCAGTCTTTTCTTGAAAACCTCCAGTGATGTAGCACCCACAACTTCTGAAGGCAAGTTTTTCCACTGGTGAATTGTCCTCACTGTTAGCAAGTTTCTCCTTAATTCCAGGTTGCATCTCTCCTTGATTAGTTTCCATCCATTGTTTCTTGTATTGCCCTCTGATACTTTGGAAAATAAGTTGTCTCCCTCTTCTTTGTGGCAGCCCCTCAAATACTGGAATACTGATACTAATATCATGTCCCCCCCCCCCCCGAGTCCTCCTTTTCTCCAGACTAGTCAAACCCAAATCCTGCAACCATTCTTCATATGTTTTAGTCTCCAGGTCTTTAATCGTCTTAGTTGCTCTTCTGTGCACTTTTTCCAAAGTCTCAACATCTTTTTTGTAGTGTGCTGACCAAAACTGGATGAAATATTCCAGGTGTGGTCTTACTAAGGTTTTATAAAGTGGTAATAATACTTCACATGATTTTGATTCTATGCCTCTGTTTATACAACCAAGGATTGTATTCGCTTTTTTTGGCTGCTGCCACACACTGGTGGCTCATGTTTAAGTGATCATCCACTAGGACTTCAAGGTCCCTCTCATAGTTATTGTTTTTGAGTCGGTTTTGCCTAATCTGTACCTTTGGTTTTGCCTAGGTGAAAACCTTGCTTTTCTCCAAATTAAATTTCATTTTGTTGCATAGGGCCCATTATTCAAGTCTCTCAAGGTCTTTTTGGATCCTGAGCTGGTCTTTTGGGCTGTTGGCTATTCCTGCCAGCTTAGTGTCATCTGCAAATCTGATGAGTTCCTCTTCTAATCCCTAAGTTATTTATGAAGATATTGAAGAATACTGTGCCTAAGACAAAACCTTGTGGTACCCCATTGCTTACTTCTCTCCATAGGGGTGGGTTGCTGCCAGCATTACTGCCGGTTCACTTCGTGTGCACTTCGCCCACACACGCCCACTATGCATTGCTTGTGCATGCTCAGTTGGCTGTAAATTGTTTTCTGCATGCGCAGAACATAATAAAAAGACTAAAATATATGCCGGTAACGACATAGGCGACTGGGGAACTGGTTCGGGGGTGTGGTCAGCCTGCTGTCTCTACCGGTTCAGCAACCCAATCCCAATTTCCACTACCGGTTCGCCCGGACTGGTGCAAACCAGTAGCAACCCACCTCTGTCTCTCCATGTGGATGTAGTATCATTAAGGAGTACTTGCTGAATATGGTTTGTCAGCCAGTTACAAATCCATCTGGTGATGATGCTGTCTATCTCACATTTTTCTATCTTATCAAGAAGTAGTTTCTGTTCTACTTTGTCGAATACTTTATTGGAATCTAAGTATACTATTTCCACAGCATTTTGCTAGATGTTCACAGATCTATTTTTTAATTATCTTTTAAATAGAATAGATATTCTACACATACTCCAGAAAGGAGCTACTCACAAGCCTGCAAGACCCAGAGGGGCTGTGCATGTTGGAAGTATAGTACTAGGAGCCGAGGAAAGAAGATTAGGCTTGCAGTCTCAATCATAGCCTTTAATAGACAATGATCAAACCGCACTTTCTAATTTTGGATTATTATTCCTTAAAAGCTAAAAGAGATCTTTAGAGCAGCATTTCAATTGGACCATCTGGTAAATGTTCCTATGACCCACAGTGTGACTAACAGAGAGAGAAAAAAGGAATACTACAAGAATTTAAACATTAGCTTAGAGCAAAAAGCAAATTTTTATATTATAAAAGTTTTTAAACAAGAGGAACACTTGTTATTTTATGGACTTTGTTTATATCTACTTCCTTTGAATGAATGAATTAAATAATATATACCCTCATGAAAGAGGGCACCAAGATTGAAAAAAATATAGAAATACTGACCATGAAGGAATGGATTGTGAAGATGACAGAACTTGCTGTTAGGGTTAGGGTTAAACTTGTCTGATGAGGGAAGGAATAATAACCATTTTTACAAAATCTTGGAAACCTTTTAAGGACATTTTGCTGATAATGTAAGGATTTACTCATTAAAAATACCATATTTTTTATGGGAAGAAGGGAACCATGATATATAATTTTGAAAGTAGAAATGGTAATAATTACGTTTATAACTCTTGTAAGGAAGAGCAGAAGTCACTTCTTTAGCTAGTATTTTTCTTTCTTTTTCCTTAACTTTTACTGCTTCTCACTTTTTCTTTTAATTTTTCATATCTTTTTCTTTTTTATAATTCTTTTTATTTCTATAGTTTTTAACTCTATAAAACCCTTTTCTCAATAATTATATATGCGGTTTGTGAGTATATTGTTAAACATGTCATACACTCCAGAGATTCCCTTTCTATTAAATAATTCTTTACTTGGGCATATATTTTTTTTAAAAACATATGTATTATATACATAATAGAGCAGAATGGCCCCTCTGATGCTGCTTTTTTTTTTAAAGTAAAAATCAAGTGGTAGCCTCATCAGAGCTTATGGAACTTTAATAAACACCTGTTGAGGAAATGTGAGGTTTAACCATCTTAATTTCAGACAAGAGTATTTAAAATACTGGTGGTTAAACTAATTTAATATAGACTATATTATTTTAATATTGAAATCCAAAAAAAAAACCTCTCAATTTTTTCTCCTGCAAATTATATTCATAATGTCAACTTTGATAGGAAAATGGAACATGGTAATAATTCTATTTAATTGTGATTCCCAGCAGGATAGATTACAGAGCAAAATATTTAAATATGTATATCTAAATGTCAGAGTGAAATCTATTTCTATGGCCTCTCCCAATTTTTTACTGTGGTAAATTTTGATTTGGCAGAATTTCTAACTGGAATTCCAAATGTAAAATTCGGAAATAAAATAAATGAAAAAAATATTTCTCACCCATATCATACAAATATTAGATCTTAAAAGTCTTCTAATTCATAATCAATTCTTACAGTGAAATGTTATGTAATTTGTATTTATAAGTCAGGCTCTAGAACACTATCCATCCACCCATCCATCCACCCATCCATCCATCCATCCATCCATCCATTCATCCATCCATCCATCCGTAAACACTTCTATATTGCTAATCTTAAATCTTAATGATAAAACGAAACAAAACTTTATTTTTCCCTAAAGAGCATGCCACCAATTCAATGTTGCATAGCTATTTCATGTGGAATGAAAGAATTATTTAAACAAGGCGGGACATTACAATTTCAATCATTTCTTATGGAACTGCGAACTTTTTTTCTATTTTAAATAGTAAGTCAAGTAGCTGAGGTATCCGCCTTAATCCTTAGAGATGACCTGTACCCCCAAACTAAACGTTCACATTTATGACAGCAACATAAATGCTCTTCTAAATTAATGTGCAACATTAAGTGAAATCATTTCCTGGAAAGATGCAGGTATCTATCTATATTTTATTTTGCCATCTTAAACATATCTGGGTCTTTATGACCTTATTAAAAAATGTATTTCCCCCTCTTTAAAAAAAAACATTCCTAGAGCAAATGGACTGCATAAATAAGCAATGTGCTATGAGGCTTCAGACTAGCCGATAAACCCTTTCAATTTTCATGCCAGCTTCTTCTTTTGTAATTCAAATCTGGCTGGAAACTGGCAGTTCTGAAAACTGAAACAAGCACTGCCACAAATACCTTGTAATGCTATCGACCTTGTCTGCCCATGCAGTGAGAAAGGGGGATGCATATGTGTCTGCAGTCATCCAGATAACACAACTCATTTTTTGGGGGTGGGTGGGTGGGAGGGTGGATAACAGAAACCCAGTCCAGACTGTGTACCAAAAGCAAAGTCACTACCAAGCAAAGAGGAGAGGAAGTCTCTTCAAAATACATACCACATTTTTTTTTTTAAAAAGAAACATACACGGGGGCTCAGCCGCTGCTTTCATTACCAATTTTAATTTAGCTCCTCCAGTTTGCCAACCAGATAAACTCCGGTGCTGGTTTTTTTTTAATCTATTTGCCACATTTTATGTTCAAGATTATAGTAATATGGGGAAGAAGGAAAAATCACTTTTAGAGGAAATAAAGAAACAGATCCGCTTATCAGCATCCATCAGAAAGTTCATTAATCAGCCGGGCTTTGTGCCCCCTAAATTGAAAGGTTAAATAATCCTCTCAGGAATATTTCTAGGCGCCACTTGCAATTGTCAGTGTGGAGCTGCCATTCACAACAATCTGGATCAGTGACAGAGCGTTTTGCCAATGTTTGGACCTCAAACAATGATGGACAAATGGCCTGGCTCACAAAGAACCCTTTTTAACTAAGAGGATGGAAAAAATGGACTATGAGCTTTGATGTTGATTGGAAATATGGATGAGAGAAAGGAAAGATAGGTTTATGAAGGAAACTAACATCCTTTATATCGGAACACAAGTTCAATTGTAATTGTAATTATATTTAGAATCTTCCTAAAATATTAGCATTTATGCACACACACTTATAAATTAGCTGCACAAATGTTCCTACAATGCCTTGAAAAGTGACAGATGAACATGATGAAAATATTTGGCTATAATGTACTGAGCAGTTAGGCAAATCCCAAGTATATTTCTAGTTTTTGAAACCTTGCACTTAGCCATATTTTTATTATGCAGGAAATGACAAAAATAACCCATAATATGAAAAGCATTTGCATTTTTTAATAAAAGGGAACTGTGTGTTAACATATTTGTTCACAGTTAGGGAAAAATAACTGAATGAAAGTAACAGGTGCAAAAAATTAAAATTGATTTTTTTTTTACATTTCTGTGTTTTATTCTTAAAAATAGCCCTCTTATGGCATAATTAAAGTCATCCAATCCATGTTATGTTACACTTAGGCTGTACTATTCAATATAGGTAACTTATATAATAAATATAAATAATTTCAAAGCAGATCTAATCCACAAAAGGAAATATGGTGGATATTCCATATGCCAATCTACTCAGCAATTCTATAAAGGCAATTCTATAATTAATAATCCTGATAAATATGTCTCCTTTGTAAACCCACATTAAGTGTGCCTATAATTTTAACCACCTGGCCTTTAATCACATCAAGAGATGCAGCAGAATATGGGATGGATTTTCTTTCTTGGCTGTATTAGTAGGTTCAAGTAGAAGAATAGAATGCTCCATTACTGTTTCATAATAAACAAAATAAATGTCATATTCAAAAATTTGCCACCATAGTCTCACCTAACACAAAGCCAGGCTTTTGGTCTTGGAAGACTTCAATATCCTTTGAATACTAAAATAAATAGAAATATTCCACTTGCTTTGTTAGGAGTAAATTGGAATTTCATAAATATAAAGCAAGCACAAGATTCTTTCAAAGAGAAAGAGACATTTGTTCAAGATAAGTGGCAAATTTATTCTACCTCATATGGATAGAAAAATAGTGACCCATGGTGACTCACTTTGTATGGCCAAAAAATTGTAATGATTTAGAGTAGAGCCTTATCTATCTACACTGTCTATCTCTCTCGACCCATCCAGCTGTGACTATCTATGATTATTTTTCTATTATTTTACTTCTGTTCTATTTACACTGCTTCATTTTCTTTTTTTTTATTATTGTAAGCCACTTAAGAGTAGCCCCATGCCGTGATAGTTGGCAAATAAATTTAACAAATAAACAAATAAATATATAAGGAAAACCACCTGATAATCTAATAGCACTAGCTAAATGCTTATCTGGTCTAACATCTTGTTTCTCTCAGAAGTCAACTAATATGAAGCCTAAAATCATGAAATGAGCCCATATTGAATAAAATGGATCTATATATCTTTGTATCAATACACACAATATTTAAAATTAGAAATAAATAAATTTCAAAAAATTGGAATACATAATACTATAAACTATTTCTAAAAAATAATCAATGTTTTCCATCAGAATCAAAGCAGGCATTTCTGTAAGAATGACAGTATTGAAAACATATTTTTGAAAGCTACCAAATGAAAGTATTTTCTGACTTTCCAAAAGTAATCATTAAGAGTTAATCATCTAATTCAGGAAGAAGCAACATAGATCAGAAATTATATAAATAGTGGAATATATCAAGGCAAACTACTGAACACTGATTCAGCACAGAAAAAAAAATAGAGGACATAGAGTTACGAGACTATAAATTTTTAATGACTGCTTGGGAAGCAATCCATAAATCTGAAGTAAACTTAAAAGTAGAATTGGCATATAGCAATGACAACAGTCTTTCATTTCATTAAGAAGAACACCAGGTAAATACACCTGAAAAACACCAGGTAAATAGTAATAAACTATTTTCACAATCATTCCCTCTTCAATGTGCCAATTAACAAAAGAATTAATACATCAGACAGAATTGAGAATATTTCCTATCTTTTTCATCTCCAATCCTTCCAAAAGGCACTTAGGCTATGAAGTTAAGTGAGTTGTGCCATCAGATAAGTTTTACTGTTAAGTGGGAATTGCTGTTTGCAACTCAGGCATTTATTAATTGCACTTTTTAAATTATTGCTTTAACCCAGAATCACTGCCTCTACCCAGACAGCCCTACATACATAAATTGTATGAAGAAACAAACAAACAAACAAACACACACACACACACACAAATAGATGTAGTTTGATAAGCACAATATCTGTCAGTGGCCTTCACACCAATTAAGACATGGAACTTGTATAACATGCTGGACACAGGAAGTCTAGTGTAATTGGGCAGAATGGGCAGTCTCTGGGTCAACTTGTAAATCCAGAAAGTATGCCTTTACTGAAACATGTGTGTCCTCTAGAATGATACTCCCCTCCTCCCTCCCAAAGTCCAGATGTCTCCTATGACATTCAGGAAACTATTAAAGATGTGGCTACTTTCTCCCAGGTCTGGAACAGAGTGAAAGTTGATACCCGATGGATAGGTTTGATGATTATTTATTATCTATATATATATATTAGGACCATACATGATTCTTTATTGTTTTGTATTTCATATTTTTAATTGCAAGTAGCCCAGAGAGGTTGGGAGTCAGGTGGCCCATAACTGTACAGCCAGACAATTAGCCAATCAGTGCTATTTTCCCACCAGAACTGCAAAACAAAAACAAAAACACATTTCACTATTACTGATCCTGTAGCAATCAAATATTATTTCAGTTTCATAGTTTAGAAGGTGGTTTTATGGTGGCGGTACTGTAATAAAAATCACTAAAGATGTCTCGAACACACAATGTTTAAAGTGAAGACGGAAAACAGTATTCTTACTGATTTCATTTCTTGCAAATCAGGCCAGCATTCCCCTTAAGGACCTCCTCTAAAGCAAGAGTTCCCTCCAAAGAGGGAAGTTTGTGTCTTGCCCACAAGCTTAGCTGAGCTTCACTGCTGCTAAAAACATTACCTTTTTTTTTCTTTTTTTGCATTTCACGTTACACACAGCTGAACTAGAAATAAGTCAGCTTACTTCCAAACTCAGTAGCCATTTTAGGATCACAAAATTACAGAGATGCTTTTGGGCTAATGAAGAATCCCTGTCTTTTTTGACAAAAAATATCTATGAACATTAGCATGATTTTTGCGCAAACCGCATTTGGAATTCATGTTGTCAATAAATACTGATGGTTTAAGATAAGAGATGCTGAATAGCTAAGGGCTGCATTTTTTTTGTTTTGTTTTTAAAGAAAGGAGGATTTCTGCAACTTTATGATTTCTGGAAGGGGACAAAGCCAAAATGCTCTGCCTTTTGATGGGAGAGGCCCAGGGGCTTTCAAGATTAATAGTGTACTATCTTAAGCAGGTTACCACATAGTACATATTACAGTGGGTGCAGGTAACAACTATGAGTATTCATGAATCCAAGTTGTAGCATAACTTTCAAATGCTGTTTCAGAAGTTGAAGCTCTCTGCTTAACTAGAATTTCAGTATCTGGATACAGTGCAGATTTTAACAAACAGCTGCCAGAAAGATGTCTGGTGTGACTGCTAATAGAAAAATCAAAAGAGCAAGCATTCTGCCCATGGCAAGAGGACTATTAAATATCTGCACTATTTCTACATAAAATGAAAATTATTAAATGCATGGAGAATAATTGTATTAAAGGCAATTTCTTCAAGTTGAGCTCAACTTCTGCTGATGTATTTGTAGAATAGTTTTTGCAGAAACAACATGGAAGATGTTTTCCCTTGCATTCTCTCTTTTTGTGAGATTTGCTTTAACTTCCTAGCCTAGCCAACAATGTTACTATTTTCCTGTGATCTTCCAAACAATTAGTAATTCAACCTGACCTTGCTTTTCTGTCTTTGTCAGCCATAACATTAATTGTATTTAGTAACTGTAATAAATTAAATATTTAATTCTTTTAAAATGTTAGCTGCCCCCCCCCCCCACCAGCCCAATCCACTTCTCTGCCTTAATCTCACTTAATCTCATGCCGGCTCCATGACCACAGAGATGTCTTCGGACAGCGCTGGCTCTTTGGCTTTGAAACGGAGATGAGCACTAGCCCCTAGAGTCAGGAACGACTAGCACATATGTGCGAGGGGAATCTTTACCTTTATGATTGGAAAAAGACTTTCAAGCCAATTTAAAAATCACAACTCATATAATTGGGAGTCAATATGAAAGACTTCTCTATGTGTTTTTCTACAAATAAACTAAAAATTAATTGATTTGAATTGTGGATGAAAAAAACCATTTTAATTGCTGTACAAGTTGTATATATATAAAAAAGAACTGTTATATGCTTTCTCATGAAAATGAATCCAAACATTTCCTGAAAAAAACCAGAGCAATGTGCAAAGAAAAGAAAACATTGTTTTGATGAACCCAACAAATTCCAGTCATTGGAAGGGCTGATGCCATTCCAGTGGCATCAGACCTTCCAGTGAATGAGGTGAGGCTTGCAATATATTAGATCAAATTAAAAAGCATAAAGCAGCATGTTAAGTATTTGGCCAAGGTTAAGACTAAGAGACCAGAATAAAACCAAAAGAAGAACCTGGCTATAGAGGCAGTTGCTACGGACACCTAACATAGAAAAAGTCCTGGTGGGAAGGGACAGTCAGCCATTTTTGAACTTGCTTTTATTTAAAATATGAAATTGATGAATCAATCCTCAATTAGAATAGGATCCATCAAGGGAGATATTCTCCAGCAAAGATTTTAAAATTGGAAACAGTTCATTTATTGTTGTTCAAAGGTCTAAAGTAGGTAAAAGAAGAGGCCAAAGGGGTCCATTAAAAGAGGACTCTAAATTCCTTTTGCTGTGGAATAATCCAGCTAGAGATCTATTCATCTAAATAAACTGTCAAATATTGCTTTATATCGTAACAAGATTTACATGGACATTTGCTTGCAGTCGGTTTACATTGTGCTGGTTAATGTAACTTCCTTCACTGGCATTAGAATTACGTACATTAAGAGAACAGATGATACTGAAAGACTTACAAGGGCTTTATAAGAGGAGAACTTAGCTTCCATTAGAAGATTAGAGTGACATGAGAGTCCCCTTGGTGGCTACACCTTCCTTGGGAATTCAATTTAAGTCTTGAACAGAATCATACTTTATTTCTGCAAGAGGCATGTTGTGATACTGGTGGCGTGCACCTCTTGGCACTGGCCATTATCTTGCTTTTTCCATGAGATGAACAAATAATGGGCAACCTCATCTGGAAGCAAATAATGAAACCCCATTTTAAAATAGGTTTAATGGACCAGAAACTAGATTTTTATTATGTTTAAATTTGCAATTTTTGGTATCACTGAGAAATATTACACCTGAAAGCATTTTTGGTAACTGTGAAAACTTAAATATTAATAAATAAATGGAGATTAGCGAGAGGTAAAGAAACAAAATCAGAATGGATAAAATACTATTTTTCCTTTTCTTTGTTTAATTTCCTACTTGAGCTACTAGTTTATTTTGTGTGTGAATTTTTAATTTAAAATGAAATGTTGCATTTCAGATCAGCGATCTGTTTCATAAGTCATATTCATAAACTACAGCTGGGTAAATATGTGCAATATGTTTTACAAATTGCATCTAAAACTGCAGAAGTTACCAACGAATTTAATGAAATTTCAATAAAATAACCTGCAGTTATGATACATATGAGTCCAGGAAGAAAAAAAAAGTCAAGTTGGAATTGTGTAGATGGAAGATAAAAGCAAACATCCTATTGTCCAAAATCAATGATTTTCTTGCACTTCTGTTTATATTTTCAGCTTGTGTGAAAAATAGGCATGTGTCTACATGACTTCTAAATATTACATTTGTAATACTAATATAAAACAGGACATAGGAAAATTAAAAGCTGTAGAATGTGAAGCACGGGCTAAAAGAAAAAAATGCTATATATTCAGCAATTGGAAAATGTATGCATAGAATAACAGCATGTATTATTTTACCATATATCATGCTAAAATTGAACTGGCTAATAGAAGTGCTCAACTAGCAGGCCTAGATGTATTTTGAAAACCCCTGGCCATTTTTCTTCTTGGTGCCATTATACCCATCCACGTGGTATGGACATTTCAGGGTATGAAATGTATGCTCATTTCTTTTACTACTTCTTTTCACTGCATGAGACTGGAAGCAAACAAAGTTTGGAAAGTATGTAAGCATGCATTACATTCATTCTACTAAAATTAGCAGCTTCAATGTAATTAATACCTTTTGTTTCTTTTTGGATGAATTCTTTTCATTACAATGTGAACTCCACACTGAGGTAATGTCCATATAGATTCACTGAAGCTATGAAAGCTAGTTTGGCAATTGTCTGTCAATACTCTCAGCTGATCTATTTGTATAATTTGATTTTTTATTCAGTCTGCGATATCCATGATTTTACACTTTCTGTAGACTTCGTTTCAGTTTATTAACTGGGCTGAGATACAGTGACTGGCCCAAAGTGATCCATGCATAAGGCCATAACAGAATTAATTTTCCTCGTTTCTAGTCAGGTGCCTTAACCACTATACCAGGTGTGTCCAAGCTCTTGGCTAGTCTGGGCTACATTGATGAAGAGTAATTTTCTTGGGTCGCATATAAAATATATACCCGTAATATAGTTAATATACTGTATATAAATAACAAACTTCCTTTACTTTTTATATTTTTATTACAAATAAATTACTTTATGGGGCCACAGATTGGAAATGTCTGTACTACACCAAACCAACTTCTATATCAATACTTTCTCCTCATTAAATTCATACTGCTTTTTTACCAGCTCTGGACCATTTTTAACAATGGGACAATTTTTTTAAAACCTTGCTATTCCTTTTTAAAAGTTACTGTGTTTGAATTGTTTTTACACTATACTTTCTAATCTTTCAGAGAAGATGGGAATATTCATGCATATAGACTTTTTCATCTAGAGGTGGGTACTTATATGCAGGGTAGAAAAGATAACTGCAAATCACATGTTGCATATGGCAAAAAGGATGAATATTCTTGATTAAGTGATTTGGAATACTTAGCCTATACCAATTATATTTCAGATCTTCTATTCCAGTTCCTCTCAAATGTTTATATGAATGTACATATAATTTCATTGATTATCTAATGTAGACTCATATATATCTAAATTTTTATATAGAAAAAATGCGAAATCAGATTTGGGTAAATACTGTATACCCACACAATTTATGGATATTATAGCCGTGATGATGAACCTATTGCATGTGTGCCAGAGGTGGCACACAGAGCTCTCTCTATGGGCACACGCATTATTGCCAGCTGCTCTTCTGGTTTCCAGGATGCACATACTCACCAGCCAGCTGGTCTTTGTGGGTGCCAGAAAACAGTCTGAAAACGGCCTGGAAAACAGTAAAAAAAATGGCCAAAAAACAGGCATGCATGCAATGGCCAGCTGATTTTTGGTCTTCCGGTGCTCCGGCACACACGCATGCATGCACATTCCAGTTTGGGCACTCAGTGCCAAAAAGGTTCGTCATCACTGATCTATAGCTTTAAGTTTGCTAAGATAGAGAGGAGTCAACTTTCTCAACAAAAAGGAATAATATATTCAAAAAGCAAACATGCTTCTAATTAGAAACAGATAATTCTGAACCAGGGGTGGTTCCTGCCAGTTGTAACCTCTTCTATAGAAGCGGTTCCACAAATCTACAATGCCGTTTAGAACCGGTTCCAGCTCCCTCCCCTCACCCGTCCACACATCATCAAGATGAAGAGGGAGAGGAGGAATTCTGGGAGTTGAAGTCCACAAGTCTTAAAGCTGTCAAGTTTGAACAGCCCTGGGGTTTTTTTTCCTAAAGGGTGAGGGTTGCAAGGGTCTTGTAACTTGACAGTTTTAAAACTTGCGTGCTTCAAATGCCAGAGTTTCTGAGCCAACATTTTGGTTGCTAAGCAAGAGCGTTGTTAAGTGAGTTTCATCACATTTTACAAGTTGGCCACGCCCACCCAGTCACATGGCCGGCAAGCCACTCCCACCCAGTCACATGGCCGGCAAGCCACTCCCACAAAGCAGGCCATACCTAGAGAAGAGGTTCTAAAATTTTTTGAAACCCACCACTGTTCTGAACTTAATAAAACACCAAAGAATAGAAATGTGACATCTGATGTTCACAAGTTCATTGGGGAATAAAAGGGTAAATACTTGTAAATATCTCTAGGAATTGATTTATCCTTTTCCAAACTTCCACTTGCATTTATACAAAGAAAAACCATGGGACATTTTTTTCCCATAAAACAGCTTTGGATCTACTTATATGTAACAAGAAATCTTCAACTCTGGAGTTGGTCAAAGTTTAATTTACCAATAAATGATTTTATTGTAAAATACTTTGAACTTTTATTTTTTAATGAACTGTGTAAATGTCATAAATACTTACGTATACACCAGAGGTGGGTTGCTGCCCGGATCAGCAGTTGCGGCAGCAGGAGGTTCCGCCCACCCGCTTCTGTGCATGTGCGAGCGGGAAAGCGCCTGAACCAGTAATAAAGAAAATGGGAACCCACCTCTGATATTCACACAAAATTAAGTGGAAACATTATAACTTACTGTAAAATAAAACAATTTTGATCTGCAATTTAAGAATTTTGTTTACAGAAAGAGTACTTACAATATTAGTTTTCTGTTGCAACCCTAAAGATGAGCTATGGAGAATTAAGGAACTCTTTAAGAACATGTAAAATAATATAAGATCTCAAAAAAATGAGTAGTTAGCAAATTACTCTCCCCTTTCAATTAGAGAGGACATCCACTGAATGTAAGGTTAACAGGACTCCTGTTTACAGAAAAAGACCAGAATTCATGAGAAATCTTGTTGACATAAGGCTCTGGATCCAAATTCTTAATCCATTCTCAGAGGAAACCTATATATTAAAATGCTTTTTTCTATGTCAGAGTGTTCCTTCTGTGAATATAAATTCTTTCTCTGTGGGCAGGGGGGATCTATGACCACAATTTAGGGCATACAACCTACAAGAGAAAGAAGCAGCTGCAAGTAGGCACTTTTCTTTTTGCTACTAGCTATTAATCAAAATAATAATAATGGGTAGTAAAACGAAGCACTTTGGCCAAAATACTCCTTTCAAGTGATTTAGTTAGCTTTCTCAAATCAAAAAGATACTTTGTTTGGGGATCAACACAAGCTTGTATGTGATATTGCATCTTTGCTGTGAAAAAAATGCTTTCTCAACATGAGACAATGGTGAAGTATCTGTGTTAGAAATCCCTCTCAGCCATCAATGAAAATAAAGAAAAACAAATTTAGAAGCTATTATTTGGAGAAAAGGACTTCAGCTTATTTGAGGTTTCATTTAATAAGAACTAACCATAGATGTTTGAAGTCCCTCTGAACTCAAGGCTGGTTTGTAAGTGCAGAAAGCAGAGTATGAGCCACCATTAAAACCTCCCAGATATCTCTTCTTCCATCCTCATCCAATTTATGACACTTAATACCAATTCCCTTACTTTGTAAGCTTCTTCACTTATTCTTCTTCCTTGCCACAACTATGTCTTCCATTTTTCTTCACCCAGCACAGAAAGAGCAATAATACTTAATTTATATTTTGGTAACACAGGTAGTCCTTGACTTATGACCACAATTGAACCCAAAATTTATGTTAAGTGAGACATTTGTTAAGTGAGTTTTGCCTTGTTTTACGGCCTTTCTAGCAACAGGTGTTAAGTGAGTCACTGCAGTTGTTAAGTTGGAAACATAACTGTTAAGTGAATCTGGTTTCCCCTTTGACTTTGCTTGTCAGAAAGTTGCAAAAGCTGTTCACGTGACCTCAGGATGCTACAACCATCATAAATATGAACCGGTTGCCAAGTATCCGAATTTTGATCATGTGACCTTGGGGGTGCTGCAATGGTCGTAAGTGTGAAAAATGGTCATAAGTAACTTTTTTCATTGTAAGTGAGGTTACAAAACCATTGTAACTGAATGGTCACTAAATGAACTGTTGTAGTCGAGGACTACCTATATTACCAAGAAGGGTAAGAAGGAAAAATTAAGAAGGAAAAAAAATGTCAGTGCTATTTTTTGTATGATGTGATTGTGACAGTTTCTTTAACTGATACCCAGTAAGGTCTTATTCTTATGCAAAATATCCTGCAAACAATTATAGTGTTGGCATTACTTTACAGCAAGATGGGGAAAAAATGCTGTCATTTTATATTTGGCCACAAAACCCTATGTGATGTTTATTCTGAAGACTTCAACTGTACAATCACAGGAACTTCCTGTATCTGCTCATTTACTAGTGTTGTGAGAGGATGCAGTGGGTCTAGGGCAACTCACCACAGCCAATTCGCCACGGGACAATTCAATGCAGGATAAGTCAAGTGAGGGACATGTAATTTGCAATGGGCCTTCTTGTCTTGCTTTAGATTTAAACCTCTCAAGGTAGGAGTCCTTGAGGCTGGGGTGAGGCAGAGCATGGAGACTTCACTTGTCCCTCTCTTGAGTTATCCCGCCTTGAATTGTCCTGCAGTGAGTTGTCCCATGGCAAATTGGCTGCAGTAAATTGTCCTGTGGCGACTTGGCAGAAACGAGTCACATGGGGCAAATTGTCTGATTCCGGGGTTCAGTTTCTCCTATATATATGCCTGTAAATAGTGTTATCTCAGTAGTTCCCAACCTTTTCTTGGCCATGCCCCACCTAAGCATCTCTAAAATCCTGGTACCTTCCCCACCTCCCCGATATATAATTCTTACTTTACTCAAAAAGTGAATTCTACTCATGGGGAGGAAGCTTAAAAGGCCATTAGCTTGGTTTAAACAAGGTTCAAATTTCTCCCATTAAAAATCAACCCCCCCCGTGGGCATGGGCCCCACGTTGGGAACCATTGTGTTATCTGAATAAAAAAACTGGGAGGAAACCAGGAACAGAAATTTTTTACATTCTGCAAAAAGTATTGTTGAGATAGCCAGAAAGCTGGATTGTCTGTTTAAAACAAAAAACAAAAACAAAAAAAAACCTAATAGCAACTCGCAATGATGCCTTTGTAGATCTTGTCCCGGGCATTAGGACCTTCATGATTAAGCAACTATTTGAAGCCAGACTTTCTTGATGTCATTTTGACAATCCTTCACAACATCAGGAAGTGATTCTGAACTGAAAGCAATAGAAATATCTCAGTTGAGTTATAGATTCAGTGGCTTACTTAATGTAAAAAAGGTCTTTTTTAATATTAAAAACTACCATATTTTTTGGAGTATAAGACACACCTTTTTCCTTCAAAAAAGAGGCTGAAAATCTGGGTGCGTCTTATACACTGAATACAGCATATTTTTTTTTTGCATCCAAAGATCCTGCCTCTTCACCAAAATGGCTGTGCGTAGCTTGTAGGAGGCTTTCAAAGAACTCCTGGGGGCTGGGGAGGGCAGAAATGAGCAAAGAACGGGCCGTTTTTTACTCAGTTTTGCCCCCCCAGCCCCAAGCTTCCTAATGCCCTTTTTTGACAAAAAACGGGCCTGTTTTTGTGAAAAACGGGGCATTTTTGGGGGGTTTGCAGACTGCAAAAACTTTTTTTTTTTAAAAATTGCCTCTTCAAAACCTTGGTGCATCTTATACTCCAAAAAATACAGTAGTATGCAAAAATTCAGATCTAGCTGACATGTTTTAAAATCGCAAGATATGTATCTTAAATATATTCAACTAAAATATTTAATGCTACTCATTTTTACGCCATAAATTCCTTGTTACATGTTGTACTTTCATCTTAAGGGTAACCCAAAATATTAACACAACCAACCTATATCCATGAACATAAGACTTTATGTTACTAATTACTACCTCACTAACTTCAAGGTCTTATTTACAGTCAAGAATAATACTAAATCCTTCTAAAATATTAAGCCTGAAGGCTTATTGAAATGTATTCAATACTGTTTTGCACATAATTTAGTTGAGAACAAATATTTATCTTTCTGACAGCTAAAAATGCAGTAGCTTATTGCTATTTCACTGAAAATAATGGAGACATACTTTATCAAACTAAATTGCAAGTTCTCTTAATTCCCATCAGTCACAATAAAAGAACTTGTTTGCAACTTAAAGAATTTTTTTTTTAAAAAAGTAACCATATCTTTTTCAAAAAGTCATAGAAAAAAATGAAGCTCTGTCCCAAAATACTAAGAAAAGATTGGGGTTTATTTGAACAAATGGGAATTTTAAACTCAGTGTGCTGAATTAACCATTATTTTTTAATGTTTTGCATCACATTATCGTTCTATTACTTTAATAATTTCATATAGATTTGCAAATGTTAACAAGGATGTAAAAATTGACAATCAAGGTAGCTTGACAAAATTGGAACAGGTGTAATAATTGAGAGGAAGTCATTAATCTGAACATGATAGGAATAGTGAAAAGACTACTCTAATACTGACCATGTTTTGAAAATCTTGATTTTTAAAACCAATAATTTGGCATCATTTTAGACACAATAACTCTTATCTGGTTTAGGAGATCCATGCGGGTTAACTAATTCTGATATATGTATCACCTGTTGGATCAGGGAACATAAGTGCAAATTTGACAGTCATCCAAATACAGATTAAAAAATATAACTGTCTCAATGCTAGCAGTCTTCATTGTGCATCTTCATTCATTCTGCCACAGTGAGATACAGATAAATTAGCCTTTAAAACACGACTGGCACAAGAAGAAAGCAAATATTTCTAAGTCCATTATAAACAAGACAAATAAAAAATCACGATTGTTGTTGTTGTTGCTGCTGCTGCTGCTGCTGCTATTATTAGGAGCTTTTGTAGTCAGCAACTACATTTGATACATAAAGCGACACTTGTGGTATTGTATAAGTATAATCTTTATTGTCATTGTACTTAAATACAACGAAATTGGTTGTATTGTATACCAAACCTTAGAAACAAGTGATCAACAAGCAAAAATAAATAATATGAAAATTTCCCCAATGTATTCACTTAATACACTAATGAAGAAGTCATACTGATAAAAAGGGAATGATGATAATTTTCCTCCCCTTTTATCCCAGAACCTTTTGTAATCTTAAAATCTGCTTTGGAGTAGTAACAGGGAAGTCTGGGGCAATGTTCCCTCTAATTTTTTTTCAGTGTGTGTGGAAAAGTATAGTGTTTGAGTGGCACATTTTCATGCCTGAGCACCTGAATTTTTTTCACAGATATTTCACAGAGCAATTGATTTATAGGATCCGAATTGGAATGGAGAAAAATGGTTGTGTGCGTCCGTGAGTGTGTGTGTGTGTGTGTGTGTGTGTGTGTTTGAGTGAGTGAGGGATCCAGTAAGAGAACTGCGCCTATTTAGGAAAGAAGGTACATTGTTGCAAACATGATCAGTCGAAGATAAGTATGGGGACAGACTGGGCGGTAGAGAGAAATAAGAGTGGGAAACAGGAAGAAAAAAAGAGGGAAGAGAGACAGAAAGAGACAGAGAAGGAGAGAGAAAGTGAGAGAAGAATGGAAAAGAAAGGGAAAGAGAAGAGAAATAAAGAGAAAGAGGATGAAAGAGACAGAGAGAGAAGAGAGGAAGAGGAAAGAGTAAGAGAGAACATCTCATTTCAATCCTGAGGTGCAAATATTCTCTTTGATTGGTAATTTTATTTGTCCATTTACTATCCAATACTCTCATTTCTCCTTGAGTTCATCAAGAATTCCCTTCTTTTTATTGAATTTATCACAATACCGCAAGAATACCTTTTTCAGCATAGCTTTACAGCTATTTAAAATACATAGTAATTTAGGTCAGGTTTTCAGAACATTAGTCTATTTATAAGTCACTAAGTGCAAAGAAACAGAATTCAGAAAGTTGGCTTCCCTTTTTGCAATTGCCTATTGCCTGCTTAATTTTCTACCTACATTTTTGATAACTGATATTCACTCTTGACCCAAGGAGCCCATCGTAGAAAGAAACCCTCCCTATGAACTTTGTTGGGTTTCCATGGAATGAAGTTTGATCTTTTTCTCAACCATACAGTAGCATATTCTTTCTAAGGAGGATATAATCAAGATAGTCCATAATTGCCTATCAATCTAACAGTATGGCGATTGACAATCTCTTTATATTTCAACTCTAACTCTTTCAATCTTAAAGGTTTGGTGAGGAAAAATCCAAAAATTCTTTTAAAGGGGAAAAAAAATGCTTGCACAATTGCATTCATGGAGACATGTATATACACAGAGAGAAACAAACAAAGAAACGAAGTGCTAAGCCTGCCCACCAACTATCTCTCTCTCTCTCTTAATGAGAGAGAGGGAGAGGGAGAGGGAGTATCCCTCCTTCCTTCAGCCCAACACTCTTGCTGGCATCCCAGCCAGATGAGAGGGATTGCAGAGGGTCTAGGGCAGCGAGTCATTCGATGGGAAAGTTGCCTCTTGGAAGGAATGACCCGGCTTGGCTCCCGCTTTCGATCTGCCGCCCAACGACCAAAAGGAGAAGCAAAGAGGCAGGAGAGACGAAGCGGGAGCCAAGCTGGGTCATTCCTTCCAAGAGGCAACTTTCCCATTGAATGACTCGCTGCCCTAGACCTCTGCAGTCCCTCTCGTCTGGCCAGAATGCCAGCGAGAGTGTTGGGCTGAAGGAAGGAGGGATACACAACTCGTGTTCTCCCCCTCCCTTCCCCCCTCTCTCTTTCTCTCTCTCAAATGGCAAATCTGAGCAGCCACTGCTGGGAGCCTGTCCCATGCCTTCTCCCAACCCCCGGACCCCTTCTCTCAGCTACTTTCTGCCTTGTGATTGCTGTCTCCAGGCTGGCTCTCCTCTCCTATTATAGTGGAAGGCATCTCACAAAAACCACTGGGCGGCAGCTGGAAACTGCTGCACGGTGTTTTGTTGCCATGTGCGCAGCCGCACACCCGCACAGCTTAGAGGGAACATTGGTCTGGGGGTAACCATGTAAGAAGAGAACTCCCCCTGAATTTAGCTCTATACGATAAAGACACAGAATATTTTCTCTTCTAATAGTAACTTTCTGTAAATATTTAAATATATTAAATACTTTAAACACTTTAACATTTACTAGTAATAGCCAGTTTGGTGTATTGGTTAAGGCAACAGACTAGAAGCCAGGAGAGTGTGAGTTCTAGTGCTGCTTCAGGCACGAAAGCCACCTGGGTGACTTTGGGCTAGTCACTCTCTTTCAACCCAATCCATCTCATAGAGCTGTTGTTATAGGGAAAACAGGAGGAGGAAGGAATGTATGTTCACTGCCTTGTGCTAGGGGAATTTTTTTTTTTTTTTGCAAACATTTTACTTAATCCAACACACAAATGGCAATTCAATTTTCAATGGTACTAAGTATTATTAATTTATCAAGTGCCTTATATAGAAGAGTAGCATCTTGGCATGTTGAAAATATTTATTGAATGTATGCATGTTAAATGAAAAGTTCTGATGAGTTCAAATAAAACTTACTCCCCAAATAATGCATACAGAATTACAGTTGCAATATCTAAAACAGCATTAAAAGTAAATACTGCTGCCATACCACCTCATTATGGTATTGCCATTACTGGAAATAGGGGAGGGGTATTGATGTTACACAGCAGATAATGTACTGTTAGTTATTTGGGAAGATATACCATTTCTATACATACTATAGCACTCTTCTAATCTAGCAAAAAAAAGGATTAAGGATTGAATTAAGGAATTAATTCAATATTATTATGTATTTATGTAGAATGTAACTAAAGAAACTCTGATACTTAATATCAAAATATTTAATTAGTTTCAATGAAAAATTTCAAAATGCAATGTTTCCTAGAAAATAAAGGAAAAATTGACCATATGTTATCTACCAAATCTTTTTAATTATGATTAATTTACACACTTTGTTTAAATAAGTGAGAATTTTGTTTTGTATTTTTTTACTTTAAGATAAAGTATCTCTTCACAACAATAAGCAGTCTTATTATTACTAAAGTTTTTCTTTTTAAAAAATGGAGTTAGTAATCATTTCATATGAGTTCCACATTCATCCAACTCCCCAACAACTCTGGGCATAAGAATGTTGTGGTAAACAATAAACACACCTAATATTGGAATTTTGTAGAATAGCATTAAAGTTAAATTCTAAACAATAAGTTCTCAGTACAACATTTTTGAATACTGCAAAACTAGGCACATTTACTTGTAATGTCATTCTATCTTTTTCTTTGGAGCTTACTTCTGGGTAAAGAAAAGGGATTGGCTTGAAGACTGAAAGAAAATTGTGTAAAAATCCAAAATCTACATTTAGATTAAACAAGTACAGTTTTTCCTTAAACTACCGTAAATGAACAAGACAAGACTATTCTTTTATAAACATTATCATGTTATAACAATCAATGTACTATATATATGCAAATATGCATTAGTCTGATTACAAGGAACCCATTTTCAACTAATCTGGCAAATCCTAAATGATTTTTTATCTACACATTCTTTGTAAATTTCTTATAACTTCTTTAAATGCAGGGCTATTAAATATAGCTGTGCTTTAGGACATTCATTTTTCAATATTGAATTTAATCCAGAATTCAATCCAAATTTACCTGCTCACTTATTTCTTTATTTTTTTATACAAAAGTCTTAACAGAATTTCAATAACACAGCAAAAAATTAAAACATACAGCATGCTTTGTAATTTCATGTATTTGAAATGTATCTATTAAAATAGAAATTCCGTGTTCTCTTTTAATATTAATATATGAACAGAATCACGAATTTAAAGCTTCTAATTTTGACAGTAGCCAAATTGTGATGATGTGTTGGTGGTCATCATGGGGAAGGAGGTTGTGATACAAATGAGAGGACTGTAGTAGCAGATGGTGGAAAGGAAGTTACTGCATGCACAAAACACGGTAACAGAAGAAACCATAATCCTCTGGGGGGAAAAAATATCCAATTGCCAAAAGCTTTAAATGTAAAGAAAAGCACCACAAATAAAACAGAAAGAGGCTCATATACTGATAAAGCTTTGCTTTTGCTTGAAATTCATTTTACGCTAAAGGATTTTAAACCAAATCAATTCATATTGCATATGTAATATTTTATGCTTAATCCATAAATTATACTCTTTGCCTTTAAAATAGATGATAATCTCTTTCCTGAAAAAGGATTGGTATAGCATATGAACATAACTGTATAAGATTTTACAAGATTTACCTGGCTTTATATGACACCGGCTTTACATGTGAAATCTCAATCAAGCATATTTTATCATGAATTCCACAATTCCAGTGAAGATACTGTAAAAGTTTTGTTCTAAGATATCCTATCCAACACAGTATAGCATTTTTAAATTAATTAGCATAAGACTTGAATATAAAAATATACTACTTTGAAAACATCACAATATTAAAAATTGTCTATCCTGACAATTATAATTGTAAAATAATTAAAAGAGAGTTGAATATTATATTAATATCTCTCCCATACATCTTGAAATTTTTAGGGTCAAAAGGTAAGTATATTAATAAAAAAAGTATTCAGGAAGCACAAAGGAAGTCTAGAGTAACTGGTATATAACCACGAATGATTTTCTAGGATGCTCTCCCTTATTACCAGCTACTGCTTGAAGCACTAGAACATTCCATTAGGAGGGTAATTTTGTTATGGTGCTATTGGTTTCCAAAGCATCATATGTACATACATGGTTCTACCTTTTGTCAGCTGCCTTCCATAGTTCCTGGATAGTAGCCTTCTTCAGTGGAAGGGAGAATTAGCCACTACCTTTCTGTGGCATACACACCCTTTTGAATCCCAACTAATGTACACTCAAGGCCAAACTCTCTGCACTGATAAGACCATAGGAACTAATCTTACATCAACATAAAATCCATCTAAAATAAGAACTGTCATACGTTTTTTCTTAATAGTAATGATATATATGAAGTCAAGAAGACCAGGGAAAGTAAGGTGCTTCTAAGCCAGATGAAATGGATAAAGGTCTTACCTACCTAATGGAAAATGCAGTGTGAATAGATTTGCAACTCGCATGTAAAAAATATGTTTATGTAGGCTGAAGGGTACAAACTTCATAAACAATATAAAATATTGAAAATAGCACATAACTATTTATGAAATGATCTGAGCTCATATTTAATATGCATAATATAAAACGGGATGTGATTTAGGATCTCTTTTAATTAAATACTATATATTCATTTACAGTTGCGTACTAGACAGCAAATATATAATTTATATATTGACAAACATAGAGACTCCTGCCCTAAATTAAAAATAGTTTTGATTTTTGGATATCTTTATGATAGTATACTTGATAGTTTGGTAATTAGAAATATTTTTATAGAAAATACAGTTGTAATTTTTAAATGTATTCGACTGCACTTTGTATTTAAAATCTGTTGTAAGTCTTTTTCTTTAATGTAGATTTGTTGATTTTAAAATTCAATGCCTTCTTTATACAACAATGTTAAAAATAAAAATGTCATTTGCAAATTTTCAAGGAACCAATTTAGTATCATTTCTTAATCTTCCATGCTTTCCAAATCTCTTATTTCACTTTTTGTTCTGGCAACACTCTGAAAATGACACCAAGACTTGGTATGCCAAAAATGTCACAAAAAAGGTAAAAGCAATCTGTAACTATCAGCTACTTATTTAGCCATTGTTATTGGTAATGATTTTGGCTGTGGTAACCACAGTGAGTCAATAGATGGCACCCCTTCTCTTAGTAAGAGAGAAAAATAAATAAAATTTATGAAGTCTCAGAAATAACAAATATGTTCTATTGATCTGAAGCATTCAAAGCAATTAATTAGAGACATTTTGCTTATGCATGAAAAAATAACCACACATTTTATATAACCCTTTTGATAAACATGCATAATAAGTAGGATTAAAAGATTATCTACATGGTATATATTTGTTTCTTACACTAAATTTGTTCTCCTTATGCAGATTTCCTATATGCTTCATATTCTGGTTTATTACAATCTGATTCAACTGTACTTAAAGAGACAAATGTGGAATATATTGTTTTAACACGAGCTTATAAATTCAAATATGAATTAGTATTTATTTCATAATTTTGAGGGCTAATGTAAATATGTCCATAGTACATCAATATAAATAGCTTCACGTCTTGTATTTTAATTTTATGATATTCTTTGAAAACAATTTAGGTAGATAACTTATTATTTTTATGTAATTGCAATTCCTTGCATGTGTCCAGTCACACTTGGCTAATAAAAAATATTCTATTCTGTTCTATAAATATTGGAAGGAACAAAAAATATAAAGCTTTTTACCAGAATCACACAAGCAGATTGTATTCTTTCATCTCAGAATCCAAAATATAGTATAAGTATAACACGAAAGCTTACTAATTCATCAAAAATTAGTTGAGGCAATTTAAAAACAAAACAAAACTTTTAGAAGTGATAGTTTTGCAGCCTTAAGATTAAAGTAGCCAAATAATAATCTAAGTAGTTACTCCATATTAAATTCCTATTTGAACAGAGAAGCTACATCATAACTTCTTGAAAACCTCAGCCATACTATATAACAATGCACATTCAGGCTATCTCTGATTCTGCAAAAAAATGCACAATCAAGGAAATTTCAGAAATGTATTATTGTAAAAAGTATATAAGATTAAAAAGAAACAGATCATACAATAGTATAGAAAAAAATAGGGGAACTCAAAATCGCTCTTGTGGTCATATGTATTATCCATCT
This sequence comes from Thamnophis elegans, assembly GCF_009769535.1. NCBI lineage: Eukaryota > Metazoa > Chordata > Lepidosauria > Squamata > Natricidae > Thamnophis > Thamnophis elegans. The sequence continues at coordinate 46,873,727 of NC_045543.1, forward strand.
ATCAATTATATTTTCTTCTAAGAAAAAAATCAGTCCATGAAGAAATAAGTTCTGTTCTTGAGCCAGTTTATCTCTTTATGATCTGCCAACAGCCATTCCAATTTCCCATGAGAAATGTAGATATAGTTAAGTAAATTATGAAGACAAACAGAACTTTGCATGAAGTTTACCACAAATATATTTAATACTATTAATAGTCAGTTAAAGTGAAAGTTTTGTTGTACATTTTGATTGTGCTTTATAAACTTCATTGTAAACAGATATTAAAATTTTGTTTTAGTACTAATTATGGTATTTCATCAAAGCAACTAATCACAAGAACAGTGAAACTATAACAGTTCCTGTAGAGTCCATGATTCACTTATTGATATTGTTGGTGTTTAAAGGAGACATTTCATTCTTGTTATGTACTTCTGAAGAAGCTATATGCAGCAAACTGACATGGTACTACCACAGGTAATTTCTATTACACAAACTGTTTAGAAGAACATGTCAGGAAAAAAAATATCATAGGATATTCTTGCATTCTTCAATTCTAACTCTCATCAGATATTTTATTAACTTTCTTCAAAAGATCCTTGTCTCTATTTTATGGTCAGCAGTTCACAGAAGAGTAAATAGGCCTGGTGTAGGACAAAATAAAAAGGTGTTTCTACTTACTGTTAGGTGATACTGCCTCCATATTTCTGGGCAAGCCTGGAAAATAAAAATATTGATCAGCTGGGAGCATGAAACAAGGTGCTTTACAGCCTGTTGATTTTGGCATAACACAGTAACCACTGGTGTCGGTCACAGGAAAATAAGAAGCTTAACTGAGAGGGTCTGCATTTCAGCTTCAAAAACCTGGCTAGACAGTTTAATTGAATTTTACACTGGTTTAACACACTCCCTGCCATTGTCAGAAAGCCAGCAACAGTTTCTCCCCCTTTCTTTTTGCTAAAGTTTAGAACTTTTGAAGACAAGTTTATAATAGTTCCAAAATGTAAATAAATGCCAGAGATGTTCAACTTTTAAGGGTGGTGTGATACATCACTTAGAGATTGATTTAAATCATATTTTCATTTAATCGTTATTCTATTTTTGAATACAATTTTAATTTTAATCAAAATATTGCATGTAGTTATGCTTTTTTGCTTGTGGTTTTACAATTTCTGCATTATTCCACTTTGTTCTACCTCACAGAACTGCATAGCAAAATAAGGCACATTTGAATGCACAGAACAATTCTTATGGTTGTACTCTCTGGAGTACAACTATAAGAAAATACAAAAAAATACTATTTAACACTATTTCCTTTTCACTATAATTTTCACATTAGAAACAGAATATGGAATTTTCAAATAAAATCAGACTTTCCATTTCAAACTTTATAAAATAGCTGTTTTGATGTTGCTCTGACAATTCTTTTCTAATAATTTTCCATTATCTGTAATGCGACTAATTTGCCCACTTTCTGAATCATTGCAATTAGGTTTATAATAATACATATTATAAAAAAAAATTCTAAAATAATCATGCAATTTTCTTCTAATAATTGTAGTTTAATGTAAACTAAGAAATTTTAAGCAATGTATATGTTTTTTTAAAAAGATATAATGGAGTAGTTTCTTTCTCATCCAAATGCAAACTTTGGTATTTTTTTAGACTTTACTTAATTAGAAGGGGAACTGTAAGCTATACTCAATATCTATGTGGACATAAAGAAAAGAGGAGT